>NC_136636.1:145000-230000 GCF_949748355.1 Melanostigma gelatinosum
AACCTACATTCATTCGTGTGACACCAATCTGGTTTTGAAATGACCTGAAATCCGTTTGTCAGAGCTCAAACAGCCAGGAGGAACCGACACGTGTGCAACGGAGAACACAAGCTGAGCTTTTCCAAGAAAAAGGGTGTGTAGCTCCCAAAACATCCGAGTGTTGGTCAGGACAGCACATAGCAACCATTAGCTGTATACGCATGTTAGCATGTGTGTATGTGCATGTGTTAGCATCTGTGCATGTGTTAGCATGTGTGTATGTGCACGTGTTAGCATCTGTGCATGTGTTAGCATCTGTGCATGTGTTAGCATGTGTGTATGTGCACGTGTTAGCATATGTGCACGTGTCAGCATATGTGCAAGAATTAGAATATGTGTATTTCCACGTGTTGGCCCAAGCTAAAAATGTGTTTTATTCTAAAATTAGATCTTTTTGAAAGACAGAAACAATTGTCTTTGTGAGTGAACTCAATTGTAACATGTCCAATGATCAGGCCTTTTGTACGCTTCTGAATGATTTTTATTTGCTATAAAAGAATTGAAGTGATTAAATCCTCCCAATACTGGATCTACCGCATCCATTTTCCAGGTGCAGCCTTCGTCACAAGATGTAAAACTACTGGAAACCAGAAAAGGTGAGAGTCACAGTGAGAGATGGAGTGATGTGTTGATGTCTAGAAGTAAACATACAATACCCCACGCTCAGAGTTCTCCATGTGTGAATCTCTCTATTGGAGAAAGGGCAAGGCGGGTACAGGGCAGGACAGGAAGGGGAGGAGCCAAAGACAGGAAACAGAAAGATAGAAAGAGACATTATAGGGCATGAGAGGCTGAGAAACCTGAAACATCCGTCATGATTTTCTTATTTTCAAGGTGATAGTGAGCAAAGTGAAGCACGATGCAGACCTTAGTTTAAAAGACTGCAGCTCTCCTGTCAAGCATCCACGTTGTTAATAAACATATCATGTTTTCTTTAATAAACTTCAACATGTTTTCTTTAATAAACTTCAACATGTTTTCTTTAATAAACTTCAACATGTTGTTTTCTTCAATAAACTTCAACATGTTGTTTTCTTTACTACGTTTCAGTGTCACGGCTGTATGATGTGAACAGTGAACTTAATGATGAAACATTTGTATTCCCATTATTTTTGTTTTCACAATCCCTTTCTGCTAATCCTTTAACATGGATGTTGAACTGAAGCACGTAGCAGCACACACAGTGATGTTTGGAGAACAGTGAAGAAGAACGAGCTGCGATTAGCTAAAGAGGGAAAACAGATTGAACTACATTTGTATCTGTTAAGGCAGCCATGAAGAGATCAGATCTGCCCCGTATGGGATGAGTCTCTTCTATAAATCACCAGTGTCCCAGAGCGTGAGACTTCAGGAGTGCTGTTAGCTGATGTATCAAGATAGAGTGACACTTCGAGGTGACACAGATAAAAAAAACAAAGTGTCACGAGTGACATGAAGAATTCATCAAGGAGAGCCCGATGAAAAGTTACCATTCTCTCTTTGTGCTAACGTTACTGGGTTATTCTGTGTGCTAACGTTACTGGGTTATTCTGTGTGCTAACGTTACTGGGTTAGCCTGTGTGCTAACGTTACTGGGCTAGCATGTGTGCTAACATTACTGGGTTAGTCTGTGTGCTAACATTACTGGGCTAGCATCTGTGCTAACGTTACTGGGTTAGCCTGTGTGCTAACGTTACTGGGTTATTCTTTGTGCTAATGTTGTTGGGTTATTCTTTGTGCTAATGTTGTTGGGTTAGCCTGTGTGCTAACGTTACTGGGCTAGCATGTGTGCTAACGTTACTGGCTTAGCCTGTGTGCTAACATTACTGGGTTATTCTGTGTGCTAATGTTACTGGGTTAGCCTGTGTGCTAACATTACTGGGCTAGCATGTGTGCTAACATTACTGGGTTAGCCTGTGTGCTAACATTACTGGGCTAGCATGTGTGCTAACATTACTGGGTTAGCCTGTGTGCTAACATTACTGGGCTAGCATGTGTGCTAACGTTGCTGGGTTAGCCTGTGTGCTAACGTTACTGGGTTATTCTGTGTGCTAACATTACTGGGTTAGCCTGTGTGCTAACATTACTGGGCTAGCATGTGTGCTAACGTTACTGGGTTATTCTGTGTGCTAACGTTACTGGGTTATTCTTTGTGTTAACATTACTGGGTTATTCTTTGTGGGTTAGCCTTTCAAATAGTTTTCTGTACAGAAAATTGACACATTTAGTTTTTAGTTCATTAGTTTAGTTAATTAAGTTGGAGACACAAACTCATGATCGTTACACTTTTTTCATTCTTCTTTCAGACCAACAGGACTATTACGCATTTACTTCCTTATTCATTGTGGTTTGATTCAAGAGAGGAGAAAAGCGACAGGATGTTAAAGGGTAAAATATATCAGATGTAACGTGGGATGTTTGAGAGCTAACAGAGAGCGGTGATTGGTAGCTGGAATGGATCGGCCTGGATGCAGAAATCAATGGAATCAATGGGACGATTTAGCAGCACCAATTTGTGTAAAAGCATGACTGTGTGTGTGTGTGTGTACATGTGTTACAAAAACTGAAACAAAATGTAGAAAGAGACCGGTGCTACTTTATATTAGACCATTTAATTCAGGGGTCGGCAACCTTTTCTACCCAAAGAGCCATTTTGCCCTATTTTCCACCAAATAAAATTTGTCTGGCGCCGCAAAAGCTAGTTGATATCACAGCTTATAAAGTTGTACATATAGTTATATTATATATACAAAAACTATAGTTTGTTGTATTTATGAAAATATAGAACAAGAACAAAGACAATTCTTGACATTGTTTTGCAATTTTACCTGTTATATCAATATCAAACTCTTTATCAGAGTTTTCTACAGCAGCTTAGAATTCGCTCTTTGTTGCTGTGTGCTTGTTGTGGAAGCATACAGTAAGCCAGCATCGTTGGCAGTGAAAGCAAATGAAGACGTCCACGCAGAGTTAAACTCTATTTTCCTCCGTGACATTTCTTTTTTTGGATTTATCCATTGATAGTTTACAGAGGGCGGGGGTCTGAAAATCATGACCTGCAGGGAAAAGCACTTGACAGAAGTAGAGGATTTAACTGCCTATGGGAACAATTAACATGTAAGATTCTCTTCATTCGTGCTTATTAATTATATTCTCTCTGAACACGTTTCTCTTTTTGGAGAACGTCATGTGAGATAACTTCTGCTATCAGCACAATTCTCCTGCTTTTCTTTCTATTTCCTCGTCTCAGCCCCGTGTGTCACCTGTGTGTAAACCTCGCTGGAGTCAGGGAACTTGTCAGAATACTCATGTTTGATTGGCTGAGCTGCATCACGTGATGTGATTTGCAACGCATTGGTCGGTGTGTTTCCTGCACCGCCGAACAACTGCTGTAACGGCTGAATAAGAGGAGCCGGTTAAAGTTCAAACTCAGTGCCCAATATGTATAATTCTGAATTATCTATCGTTTTTAGTTCCTCGGTCCGGATCCGGTGCGCCAGTTGCAGACGAGAGGACTCGAGCAGTACCTGAAGCAGCGGCAGCTGGAAAGCAGATACAAGTAGGTGATTGGGTCAGGGTCAAGGTTCACAAGCGCAAGTGGACTGACCCCAGGTGGACTGGGCCGTACGAGGTGAAGGAGGTTACTTCACACTCGGTCCAGGTCAAGGGCAAATCAGGCGCCCCTTGGCACCACCTGACACATTGTGTCCCAGCACCGGTACCAACCAGAACACTAGCAGAAATTCGCACTAATTTGGAAAATGCATCAGGAACTTAGACGCTGTCTAGGGGACCCTTATGCAAACCCCGCCGACCGAGGTCGGCAGCGCTTCACCTGGGAAGGGGTGGGATGTGGGAAGAAAACTATAATGGGGGTGGGAATGGGCATACTAGTTGCCTTACTGAGCTGGGGATTAGAAACCAAGTATCAGACACACCAGCACCCATCTCATTCAACTGCCCCTCTTCCCTCACCATCCCCGAATCAGACACACACCCGAACTAGACATAGCACCCCACCAGTTTCCGATCCAGACGATTCAGATAGGGACCTAAACATCGAGTTACAGCCATTGAATGAGTAGTTCCAAAACATAGAAGTTCACACCTAGCAGGTGTGAAAAGGGGGATTTGTAAATAAAAATATACATTCATTCAATGTTAAACACAGCTTATACGCGGATATGTGAGTTCTAGTACACGAAGGTCAAAAACGCCAGGTGGGGCACTCTCGCACTCGCCTGAACAAAGTGGAAAATACTAGAACTCTGAAGGATAGCTTTTGCCCCAGTTAAATGTCACATAGTCTTACAGAGAACCAGTCTCAACTGCCTGCTCCATCTTAGAGATAGAAAGAGGCGCCCTTGCATATCTAGCGCCTAGCTTATCTAGTTGGCCGAACATAACAATATGCTGCTGAATCAACATCTCACACACACTGACGTTCCAGAGAAGGCGGATCCCGGACGTGAGCCAGTGTGGGCGGAGATGCTCAGTGCTCCATCAGGCCATTTGAATGCTAGAAACAAATCCGCCTCTACTTTGCTTTGACCAATAGGCTCCAAAAGGAGGACCTAATATATGAACGCATGCGCACTCTGTCTAAGCGCCTTTTAGCTTTTCATTCACTCCTACAGAGTGAACTTTTTAGGTCCGTGCACGTTTAACTGCTGGACATAATACCTCTGTCACAAATAAACCTTATTGCTTGAATTGAGCTAAACGCCTCGACCTAAGTCTGTTCACCTGAGTTTTCTCCTCAACATGAGATTTATTCTCAACAACCTGCTATGAAAGAAACATGAACACTTCAAATCAAATCACATCACATTACAAAAGACGTCTGCAGGGTCAGACTTTGAGATCTTAAAGATGAAAGAAGTTGCAATAACATGTTTTCCATCAATTTGCACTTCCAGAGATGATGTCACCTTTTCCCAATGACTTAGTGGAGTTCTGTGTTCATGGAGCTTTAGAAAGATGAATTATTCATCTTCTTATGAACAGTGTATCTTCTGGTGCTGCTTGTTTGAGCCCTCGGGGCCACCTGGGTGTCGAAACATTGAATCTCCATTAAGACTTCAGCCAGTGTGTTTGACTCGGACACGACATTATTAGCAACATCCCCCGGCTTTCATTGGGTAATGAAGTCCATTTAGAACATGTGTACCAGCCTTCTAAAAGATGAATTGGACAGTTGTGCGTGCTCACTTCCCGACAAAGTTTTGTCATGGAATAATTGATGGGCTTTGAAAGGCATGTAAAACACTTTGAATTAAAGAAAACAACCTTTCTGCCTCCTGGACGTCTGGCTGAAGTGTGTGGAATGAAATATAAATGACCTCCATGATAAAGGGAACCTCCAACTGTCCCAAACTATCTGGTCTATGTGTCTGCACTCCTTCTGTCAGCTGATAATATCACTTCCTCTCAGGATCAATGTCTATTATTTCTGTTCTCTAGATCTGATACTTTGGTATTTCCATTCTTCCTCCTATCCTCTTCTTCACATCATGATGATCCCCATGTGACCTGTAAGGGATCTTTAACCCTGACCTCATGAGAACATGTCTGTCCAGTCCTCCTCCTCTTCTTCCTTCATCATTGTTTTTCCTCCTCTTCCTCCTCGATCCACTGTGGTCTTTGCCCTCTAATTCAGTGGTTCTCAACTGGTCTGGGTGCAGGACCCACAGACCCACCATCACCCCTTAATGACAAGCCACGACCCAAATCGAGGAAAATGTTAAACTTCTCAAAATGATTGAATGTAAAGATGGAGCAGTCTGAACCTGAGCTGAACATGTCCTCTGCATCGTAGTGTAGGAGTTCTCTAGTGCAGAGAAACTGTTCCTGCAAGTCCGCGTCCCACAAGTTTCACGTAAACCAGTGAAGCTGCTTTGTTTGTGACGTCTGTGGATTCGTCCATTTGTAATGCAGAATGACCACTTGCCTTAATCCGAGCTGTGGTCTGTTGTTTGATGTCATCCGACATGTCTTCAGTTCGCCTCCTCATAGTGTCATTAAACAGAGGTATAGTCTTCAGTTCATCCTCTGCAGATTGATCCAACACGTCCATGTCTGCAGGTAAGTGAGACACTTGTGTGACGTCCTCAGGTCTTGAAGTCGTCTTTGAAAGGACTCAACAGGTTTATCTTTGAGAGGTGTTTTGTTTCCAAATGCCGCTTCAGTTTTGACGGGTTCATGCTTTCTTGTGCCAGAACCTCGCTGCACAAAACTCCCTGGAGGTTTTTCCCTCTTTTGTCCTCAATGTAACTAAAGTGTGCTGACCTGGTACTAACGTGTACTATGTGCTGACCTCAGCAAACATCCATAACATGAAGAAAATAAATGTCATTTTTAATAAAAGAAGGAGCGTCTCCTGACTTCTGAACTGGAGCGATTTCAACAAGCTTTTCTTTCAACTACTTTCAGCTATTCAGTTTGTTCAAGACCTGTTCACATTGTCGGGCCCTTGCTATGAGAAGAGTTTTACATCAAATATTGAAGCATATTGATGCTGCCAAAGTGAAGCAGTCTTTCAGGTAGAAAGTGAGCCGGACGACGAGCCCAACGAGCCCATCAAACATCAATGTTCGTGAAAACAGAACAGCGGTTTGAGGTCCTCACCGATATTCAGCTTCAGTGTTCTTGTGAAAACGTCTCATAATTTAACCTTTTCTAACCAAGCATGGTTCGCCGGCGTCCGCGATCTCCTCCCCTTCCGTTCGTACGGCTTGCGTCCGCAAAATACGTCACAAAACATGGCCGTGTTTGGTATCCCAGCATGCCCCAAATCCTCATCTTTGCAAAGAAAACATCTATTGTCTTTCATTTCTTATGGATTTTGTCACAAACGGAGCCCGAACACACACTGTCTAAAGTCTCCATAACCGCTGCAAGTCAGATCTTGCAGCATTTCGACGGAAAAAGACACATTACAGACCCGACAATGTGCTAGCAGATGTTACCATGGAACTAGTGCCTTCAAAAAACGCTAGTGCCTTCAGAAAACGCTAGTACTTACAGTGCAAACCTTGGGTACATCCCAAGTCTCTTAATTCTCATTTCCTCGCTCCTCGATCCTCGCTTAAACCGGAAATTGTTCTGCGCCGCCATATTGACGGCTGTCCCAAAGCTCTTATTTAGCTCGGAGTAGCGAGGAGGGAGGAGGGAGCAGCCGATCGGACTGACTGACTGGAGTTTAACACCAGAGTGAAGACAGATCACAGAATAAACTCTAGTTTATATTTGATTAGGTTTCTGATTCAACATCTGGTTTAAATAAATGTTCATTGTAGTCTGAACAACAAAACGACCACAAAAAACTTTCTACATTTATTAGAAAGATTTGTGTTTTCATGATCTGATATTTCCCTCAATAACTTTATTATGAATACAATTAAAGTCAGAGAGAGCTGGAGAGACGAAACACTTTATATATATAGAAATACATATATATATATATTAGTGCTGGGCAACGATTCAAATATTTAATCGCGATTAATCGCATGGATTTTTTGCGATTAATCGTGATTAATCACGATTAATCTCATTGTTATGGCAAAGTTCAACAATGAATTCAAAAGTAGTGTATTGCGCACTTTTATTTTAAAGTACTGCTATATGAACAAAAGGGCAATAACATTTGGTTCACGAGATGCAGGCAGCATGTTTCATACTTAATGTGAATATAATTCCTACTTTGTTGGCATCTTATTCTGAAAACCGGATGTTCGTCTGAATAAACCGGATGTTGTCTCACGTTAATGTTTCCGCTAACTTTCAAAGTCGTTCGCTTGCTCCCGATCTGTGGCGTTTAAATGCGTTTACGGTGAATGTCAGCATATAGGTGCACTAACATGTAAGTGTCTGCTGAGTTGACCACGGAGATCTGAGTGTCTGCTGACTTTACCAGCGATGTCGAGTAGTCTCCATGTAGAGCAACAGCTGGTGCAGCTTCTCTCTTTATTTCTGCCCCCCCCCCCCCCCCCCTCGACCAGAAGCAGCGGAAGTCGCCTTTTCTCTACGGCAACCCTGAAGGGACATATCATCTCCAATACCAAACGATAAACATGAGACAGTCTGTTACAATAATAATAAACTGACTATAGGATGTTTGCTGGCTTTTATCCCACTGTCATCCTCTTGTTGTTATGTCTATGTATTGTCTCTTGTCTTTCAATTAAAATTTTTTTTAAAATATAATAATAATAAATTTCAAAAATGCGTTAACGTGCGATAAAATAATTGTCGGCGTTAATTAATGAATGCGTTAACGCGAAATTAACGACTTAACTTGCCCGGCACTAATATATATATATGTAAATATATAGAGAGAGAGAGAGCTGAGAGACGAAACACGTTTTACATCATTCCTGAGTGTTTGATGAGTTTTATCATTTAAGAGAAACAATAATCATATTCTGGGTTATTTAACAATGACGTCACAGTCACAATTTCAAAACGTACAGATGCAAATCATTAATAAATAAGACGATCGCATCCCGCCGGTAGAAATGGATCCTGAGCTTAGAAACAGAACACAGAACACAGTTTGTTAACAGACTACAGCGAGAAACACTCTACAGTGGTGATCACTGTGTGTCTTTATTAGTTATTAGTATTATTAGTTGCTGTTATTAAGTACAGTGATCATGTGAACAGACACTAACTTCTCAAAAGTCTCTCCAGCTGTTAAAGCGACTGATCAGCTGATCCAGCTGTGATCAGCTGATCCTCCGTCATCAGAAACAGACGTCGCTTCACGTGACGCTTCAGAGGAAAGGACGTCTCATGTCTCTGAAAACATATTTCCTCGTTCCTCTCGCCTCGCATGGTTTCCTCCATGCATCCCTGGTGGGAGGGACTAAGACGCAAGGAAAGGACCCAAGTGAGGTAAACGGGGATGCAGTTAAGAGACTTGGGATGTACCCCTTGACTGTTTCTTACGTAAGCCGTAAACCAACGTATAACCTCTGCGTAACTGAGCTATTCTCATACTCGATCGTTTGCTCGGTCGCAGCCATTACGCACAGCAAGTCCGCTTCTCACACACCACGTCTTCGATCATATATACATAGTTTATGCAATTTTCAAAGGCTAAAAATAAAAGGAAAATAATATAATATGAAAATATAAAGGGAGAAACACCTTTAGTGTGTCAGAATATCATGTGGTTACCATGTGTCCATTTGGGTCTCCAAATGTCCTTTTAGAGCTCCGCCTGGATCTCTTCATGGAAGAAACTCTGTAGAATGGTCAGACTTTGTCCAATCTTCTTCAAATTTGAGGCAGTTGTTCACTGATAGTGTAGTTTCAGCCCTATACTGTCCTTTACCTGTACAGATACAGCCACCGGCAGTTATTTATACTGAAAGATACTTTTTATTTTAGGTGGACAAAAATCTTCAATTTTTACTGACTTCAAAGGCCTACAAAGGCCTGATCTGTATGACCTACAGGTCTCATACACTTCCACAAGGATTTTAATTTGGGTATGTCATTTTAGGCGGTTCTGCTCCAAAATAGGGGGGGGGGGGTGAAGTGCTGCCTCAGCATCGTTGTTGGGATGAAGTTATACGTGTTGTGTTGATTTGCTATTTGTACTCGTCACATTCAAGAAAAGTCCTTCAACTTCAATTATTATTTCTCAGCAAAGTTGTCATTACATTTTGAGTGTGAGGTAAGAAATGAGATGTGAGAGAGGGATGAGAGGATGAAGTGAAGCAGAGAATCAGAGGAAGAGGAAAGGACAGCAGGTGATGGAGGTCAGTGTGCATCTTAACAACCACACAAGGCTGTCAAACATTCATATTTACAAGTTTAAAGGCTCCTCTGTCATTCTCGTTAGACAAAGGATTAAGTACATCTCCACGTTTAATACTTATTTATGACCTTTTATATTGCCTGAAGAAATGCAATCCAACTTCTCTCACGTTCACGAAGTCTGATGAATGATCTTCTCAAAGAGGATGGACACTAAAACGATGTATTTTAAATTTAACTTCGTAATATAAAATAACTGATTTAAGTCAAGACGTTATCTGCCTCACTGTCCATGAATGGAATTCATATTAATGTTCTTCACATAAACTATGAGGACACTTTAAACATGTTCCTGTCAGTCTAAACACTGACGTGGTTCAAGTAAATGTGTTAGTTTGATAGAAGCTCCGGACTGTCGCGTCTCTGAGAGAATCGCAGTAACAAAATGGATGTGTTGATGATTTATCTTCATAATTATTATTATAGTTAAAATGCTGCCTCGGTGTCCTGATGTTCATTACCTACCTGCGTTTGAAGGTGAGGACAACACCGAGGAGGATGATGATGAACATGAGGATGCCTGCGATCACACCGGCCATTTTCACTGTGCTGTCCACCTGCTTCTCCGGCTCCATTGCATCAGAGTCCTGTGTGGACGCACCTATACACACACACACACAAACAGGTATTCACATCGTCACGTTGGTGGCCAATCACATTCAAATAGCAGTGTCACACAGAAAGGACCACACATACAGAAACATGCAGCTTGTGACCGGCGTGGATAAACACACACACACACACACACACACACACACACATTGAAACATCGAGTGAGTTCATCAAACAAATATATATATATACTGTATATATATATATACTGTATATATATATATATATATACAGTATACAGTGGCGGCTTGGACAATAGAGGGCAATGGGGCATGGTGGTGGGGCCACCTTGAGCAACACAAAAAATAAATAAATAATTATAATAATCATAAATTATACAAATTGTCAATATTTGTGTTTTTGAACTATGGAATGTACCCAGTAATATGTGTAAAATGTGATATCTGCGCAAAATATATGCTTTTCCTGCTCGTGCTCTCTGTCTGTGTGTAGACACGTCTGAGAACGCGCAGCTTGGGGGGCCTGATCGTTTTGGCCCAAAAGAGGCGGGTCTATGAAGCAGTTTAGCCAATTTCTGATTAAAGATATAAATGAGTGACATACAATTTAGCCAATCAGCGCCCTCAAATAGATTCAGCTTGGGGAGCCAGAACGATCAGGCCCCTCGCTGCGCGTTCTCGTCAGGAGAAGTCTCTACAGGCGAGCACTCCTCCTCCAAGACCCGTTTGAGAGCAGAACTTTGAGGAGATTCTGCAGCCAAAGAGCTGATATCAGATCAGCCTGACCTCACAATCAGACAGCAGACTCGCGGGAAAGGGAAGCAGTACACGAAGCTTCTCTACTGTACACCAGACAGGTTTGGCAAGATGACGTCATGCTAATAACTTAGTTTGCTTTTTAAAACAACGTGGACAGATCCAGCACAGACAGTTACGGGAGTGAGGGATGAGGAGGTAAGGAAACATGAGAACACCAGGGTAGGGAGTGAGGGATGAGGAGGTAAGGTAACATGAGAACACCAGGGTAGGGAGTGAGGGATGAGGAGGTAAGGAAACATGAGAACACCAGGGTAGGGAGTGAGGGATGAGGAGGTAAGGAAACATGAGAACACCAGGACACACATAGAACTCTGTCAAGCTACATGTTAGACAAAGTGAACATCTTTTCTTCTACATAGCTGTCCTCAGTCTCATCTGCTTAACTTGGTCATGGAGGCATCAACATGTAATAGAGATGTTAAATTAACAGTGAAAACTCATCATAGCTTAATTTAACATCAGTATTCAAAATTACACTTCATGTTTACTTCTCCTGATCTTTACCTCCTATAACAAGGTCCATAGGGGCATCTCAATAAATGAACATGTTATATTATGTTATATTATGTTATATTATATTATATTATAATATGTTATATTATATTATGCTATATTGTGTTATATTATATTATATTATATTATGTTATATTATATAAGTGTTATTTACTGCTGTTTTTCGTGTTGGAATAAATGTTCAATATTTAACTGCAAAGTAGTAATGCGTGTTTCATACTGAATTTCTTTTGCATTAAGTCATACTGGGATGTTTGCTGAAATGTATAGGATGGACCTACCTAGAACATGTTCCACCAGCCGCCACTGACTGTATATATACATGATCCTGAGGTGAAGAGTTATTAAACATCATGCAGGAAGAAAAAAACAAAAAGGCCGTGTTTGACGGTTCGGCTGGAACGGAGATAACTTTGAAGGTAGTCGAGGTTATTTGGCTAGAATATATATAATTAATAAAACATATTTCAGTTTTCATAGAGAAAATGATTTTACCTTCAAGCATTGTGAGAATAATGAAAGTGAAGTCATTTAAATATTTAAACTCCTCACAAGAAATTAACAAATGATCCAATAGCGTGGAAATAAAACAACACCTGATGAATGACAGGTAGGCGTGTAGGGTGTAGGGTATAGTGTGTAGGGTGTAGTGTGTAGGGTGTAGGGTGTAGTGTGTAGTGTGTAGGGTATAGTGTGTCGGGTATAGTGTGTAGTGTGTAGGGCGTAGTGTGTAGGGCGTAGTGTGTAGGGTGTAGTGTGTCGGGTATAGTGTGTAGGGCGTAGTGTGTAGGGCGTAGTGTGTAGGGTATAGTGTGTCGGGTATAGTGTGTAGTGTGTAGGGTATAGTGTGTAGAGTGTAGTGTGTAGGGCGTAGTGTGTAGGGCGTAGTGTGTAGGGTATAGTGTGTCGGGTATAGTGTGTAGTGTGTAGGGTGTAGAGTGTAGTGTGTAGGGCGTAGTGTGTAGGGTGTAGTGTGTAGGGTGTAGTGTGTAGTGTGTAGGGTATAGTGTGTAGGGTATAGTGTGTAGGGTATAGTGTGTCGGGTATAGTGTGTAGGGTATAGTGTGTAGTGTGTAGGGTGTAGTGTGTAGGGTATAGTGTGTAGGGTATAGTGTGTCGGGTATAGTGTGTAGTGTGTAGGGTATAGTGTGTAGAGTGTAGTGTGTAGGGCGTAGTGTGTAGGGCATAGTGTGTAGGGTGTAGTGTGTAGGGTGTAGTGTGTAGGGTATAGTGTGTTGGGTATAGTGTGTAGGGTATAGTGTGTAGAGTGTAGTGTGTAGGGTGTAGTGTGTAGTGTGTAGGGTGTAGCGTGTAGGGTGTAGTGTGTAGGGTATAGTGTGTCGGGTATAGTGTGTAGTGTGTAGGGTATAGTGTGTAGAGTGTAGTGTGTAGGGCGTAGTGTGTAGGGTGTAGTGTGTAGGGTGTAGTGTGTAGGGTATAGTGTGTAGCGTGTAGGGTATAGTGTGTAGGGTGTAGTGTGTAGGGTGTAGTGTGTAGGGTATAGTGTGTAGGGTGTAGTGTGTAGGGTGTAGAGTGTAGGGTGTAGGGTGTAGTGTGTAGGGTATAGTGTGTAGGGTATAGTGTGTCGGATATAGTGTGTAGGGTGTAGTGTGTCGGGTGTAGTGTGTAGGGTATAGTGTGTAGAGTGTAGTGTGTAGTGTGTAGGGTGTAGTGTGTAGAGTGTAGTGTGTAGTGTGTAGGGTGTAGTGTGTAGGGTATAGTGTGTAGAGTGTAGTGTGTCGGGTGTAGTGTGTAGGGTGTAGTATGTAGTGTGTAGGGTATAGTGTGTAGAGTGTAGTGTGTAGGGTGTAGTGTGTAGGGTATAGTGTGTAGGGTGTAGTGTGTAGGGTGTAGTGTGTAGGGTATAGTATGTAGGGTGTAGTGTGTAGGGTGTAGTGTGTAGTGTGTAGGGTATGGTGTGTAGGGTGTAGTGTGTCGGGTATAGTGTGTAGGGTGTAGTGTGTCGGGTATAGTGTGTAGAGTGTAGTGTGTAGGGTGTAGTGTGTAGGGTGTAGGGTATAGTGTGTAGAGTGTAGTGTGTAGTGTGTAGAGTGTAGTGTGTAGTGTGTAGGGTGTAGTGTGTAGTGTGTAGGGTATAGTGTGTAGAGTGTAGTGTGTAGGGTGTAGTGTGTAGTGTGTAGAGTGTAGTGTGTAGTGTGTAGTGTGTAGTGTGTAGGGTGTAGTGTGTAGTGTGTAGGGTATAGTGTGTAGTGTGTAGTGTGTAGAGTGTAGTGTGTAGGGTGTAGTGTGTAGAGTGTAGTGTGTAGTGTGTAGTGTGTAGGGTGTAGTGTGTAGTGTGTAGGGTATTGTGTGTAGGGTGTAGTGTGTAGGGTGTAGAGCAGGGGTGTCAAACTCATCTCCACTCTGGGCCACATCAGCGTCACGGTCGCCCTCAAAGGGCCGGTTGTAACTGTAAGACTGTATAACTAACTTCTCCCTAACATATTGGTAAATAACTCTCTCTGCATTTGATTCTTGTTTATTCAAGTGTACTAATATTGTACATGCAGTTATATAAATGTAAAATGATATTTAAACACATTTCTGTTATTATAACATAAATCATTTTAATTGAGGGTTAATAAACCCACATGACTCTATCAAAGATCAAACTATTAAAGAAAATAAAGACAAATATCAAACACAAGTTATGACATTAACTTTGTTCAAAGCTGTTTGTGTCACCTCTCTGCATCACTAATGTTCCTCCCTGTCGTCGTCCTGTGCATGGCAGCTACATCCAAGAGCTGCTCACTGAGAGTCAGGTCTGATGAACATGGATAGATGATGTATCCATGTTGTCTGTGCTTTCATCAACAGCTCATTAAAAACACAAGTACCTGCTCGTCTCTTAGCTAGCTGTGTTGTTAGATTGCTGCTAGTTCATGAACTCCGTGTGCTGGCTACGTCATATCTACGCACTGAGGCCGACTGACAGCTGATCACAGCTAATCAGCTGTCAGTCGCCTCAATCATCAGAAACCGACGTCGCTTCACGTGACACTTCAGAGGAAAGGACGTCTCATGTCTGTTAAAACATATCTCCTCGCATGGTTTCCTCTCTCATCTCCATTTGAAAAAAACCTGTCCCTATTGGACATACGTCTGTTTTTTGCTCTATTGGCTTTGGTTGTCTCTTTTCACGCCCTGAAATATGTCTCTGTCCAAATGTGGCACAAAGCTTGGGTGTAGGATTACACAGGACTTACATTTGTTGTACTGTGGTATTGCTACCCTGACTTCAGAAAAGGTTGTGTTGTAGAGGGGAGCACGCCAGAGTCAGTTATTCACAGCTTCACTAAATACCGCAGCGTGTCCTCCTTTTTGGTGTTATGGATATGGTCACCCTAAAGCACGGTCCTAATGCCCGGACATGGCTCCGCCCATTTTACCGGGGATGCATCGGAGGTGACTTGTCTGTACTTAGCACAGCCAAATATCCCAGAATGCATTTTGCACCAGCAACAGGAAACAATGGCGGAGGAGAAATCATACAACTGGAAGTTGAAACTTCTAAATACTACTGTTGAGTCACAGAAAGTAATTTTAGGATGTTTTGAGGCGAGAAGTTAGTTGTTTAAGCACCAAATCTGTGGTCGGTTTGTCAAGATTCAGCCGATTTAAAAATCTGCTCTGACGATTTCGGAGATGTGAGGTGTTGCTAGCGGGATCTGATCCACATACATACATTTATTTATTTATGGATATATATATATACATATATAATTGTATGTATCTATATCTATGTAATAATCTATAATTTTTGATTTTAAATGAAAACGAAAACAGCAGGGTTGTCATATTTAGTTTGATTGTAAAATACAGAAAAAAACGGATTAAACTCATGAGACCAGCTGAGGTGGTGATGTCATCAAGTAAGCTGCTGTTCCAATTGTCTGTAGGGCTGCAACAACAAATCGATAAAATTGATGAAAATCGATTATTAAAAGAGTTAGCAACGAATTTCATTATCGATTCGTTGTGTCGCGCGATTATTACGCCACTCAATAAGTCGCGGAGATGTTTGAGAATAAAAAAAAAAGTTGAGTTGAGCCATTCGCGCCGCCAGTCTCGTGTTCATTCGCACTGGACGTGCCAGAGAGGGGGCGGGGCTTATCGCCCTGAAAGCCATTCAACTGTCCGCCATTAACCATGGAAACAATAACCTCTATTTCTGCTTCGTAGGTGTTGTGGAAGCCACAGATATCCCGGGAAACTAAACTAAATATGTTAGGAGTAGTTACATTTACGCCGTCTTACATTTACAACCGGCCCTTTGAGGGCGACGTGATGCTGATGTGGCCCCAGAGTGAAAATGAGTTTGACACCCCTGGATTAGAACTAGAGAGGAAGGATGACGTGAGAAACAGATCATGTGAAAATTGTGTCTGTAGTGTAAAAAATGTGGCTTCAGTGGAGATCTAGAAATGGGGCACCGTGCTCTGTGGAAGATGTTCTTGGAGTAAGAGTTAACATTGGTCTCCATGGAGCAGATAGTGGACGTCCTCTCAATGTGAGGCTGGTGTGCCAAATGTGTAAATCTGCTGGATTCCACAGTCATGTGTCTAGACCAGGACACGATTAGCTACTTTTTTACCAAAAAAGAATGCATGAAGAGTGAAAATGGTGGACTCAGTGGCAAAATAGAAATATTTTTTTCACAAGATTCTGAAGCTGCTCATCACGCACTGCGCAATACACACCATTATAAAGTCAGAAAAGGACTGAAAAAATCATAAAAGTAAAAATGTGACAGTTCAAAGAGTGTAAAAGATATCAAAACGATGAATCATATGGCAATAGTCCAGGGTGTTCTAAACATTTTAAAGTTAGAATGGTGTCTGTAACTGAAAGTATGAGGAAGAAGGATTTGAAAGTTGAAGAAGTTTAAGAGAATTTGAAAATTTTCTCCATAGAGATCCCATTCAAAACAAATTGCAAAACGAAATATGAAAAGTCACAGCAGAAGTATCCTTACCGAGCTGAACATTTTGATATATAAAATGGTTTCTGTAGCTTAAAAAATGCAGAAGGAGATGAGAACCAAAAAATGTACGGAAGAATCATAATAAAAAGAAGTAAGCGGAAGAATAAAGATTAGAAGAACATTTAAAAATGTCTCAGAGAGAAAAAGAGGAACATTTGGGAGAGGACTGACGAAGTGAGCACAGGAGAGAAACATCAAGACATTACAGACACATAAATGTTTGGAAGGAAAGAAAGATGGGGTAAACTTTGAGAAGGAGATAAAAGGAGGAGTGCGAGAGGAAGAATAAAATAAAACCCTGACATGATATAAAAATAAAGATAATAACGAGTGGAGAGAACCCTGGGATCACACACATAAATGCACTGAGCAGCCTCTTGTTCTAACCTTGATAGACAAAGACAGCGGATTAATAGAGTACCGTACTTTCCGGACTATAGAGCGCACCGGCATATCGGCCGCACCAGCCGATTTTGAACAGAACAAAGAAGTTGTACATAGATAAGCCGCACTGGTCTATAAGCCGCAGGTGTCCCTGTTGAACAGCAAGATGCTTTTAACAGTACCGTACTAAAGTTGTCTTCTTCTATGAACATCATAACATGTTGCTAGCTTCTAAGCTAATTTTAACATTACGGCCAATGGGGAAATGCTAACTGCGATTAGCATTAGCGAATATATTATATATCTTTGTACATCTTTTCATGCAGACATACTTGCATTACAGACTAAGGTCTCTCACGGCTACCAAACGAAACGCAATGAGGCAATAACTGTTGTTGCTCATAGCTCTGAATAGCTGTTGTTGCCAAGCCAGTTAGCCGTAAATGCTATTCAGAGCTATGAGCAACGTCGACACGCTGCATGAGAAGATCAGCTTTTTCTCAAGTCTGCCAGTGGATCCTAACAGCGCGGAACAGTGTGACAGAATCCACCATCACCAAGGGCTTCCGAAAGTCTGGGATAGTACTAGATTAAGGGGACAGTGTAATGCGTGTTTTTGTGTGCGTGTTTTTGAGGTTTGCAATATAACTCTGCTGTCCGGAGTCTGCATTTGGGTCCTTGAACACACCACATCATGTACGGTACCTTCATGGCTGAATAACAACGAATGGCTGAGATAAAGCAGACGATCATCATACCAGCCATTGTAAACACAATTATACATGAACTAAGATCATATCTGGAAGATATCTAGAAGATTTGCCACAATTGTGGCCAACAATCAACGAACTATGATCGCTGTATGGCGCTCTCTCCGCCGTCTCACCATGGAGCATATGGAGCATTTTTCTCCGTGACAAATGCCATGTTGTTGTTCAGCCATGAAGGTACCGGTAACGTTACATGATGTGGTGTGTTCAAGGACCCAAATAAACGGTAATACCGTAAGTCAACTAGGAGGCGTCTCCACGTGCTCCGCACAGGTCCAAGCCGGGAAGTGGCTTACGGTAATCCCTCTGATCCGAGCCGGAAAGTGGCTGGATAGACACAGGATCGCTGTCGCCTTCGTCCTCCTGTGCACTAAAACCATCAAAGTCATCTTCTTCAGTGTCGGAATTGAACAGCCTCAGAATTGCTTCGTTCGTGCTTTCAGTCAATCTTTCGTCAGTGTCACTTTGCTCCCGAGGCAAATCCGCCCTTGCGCTGTCATCATCTCGCAGTAGTCCAGCCTTTCGGAAGCCGTTGGTGATGGTGGATTCTTTCACACTGCTCCACGCTGTTAGGATCCACTGGCAGACTTGAGAGAAAGTTCCTCTTCGCATGCGGCCAGTTTTTGTGAAGGATTTCTCCGTCAGTCATCCAAGCCTCCCACTGAACTCTGAGTGCCACCTTAAATGAACGGTAAATACTTTGTTGTGCCCCCAGGAACCACAGCTAGAATAGAGTTTGTCGTCTTGATGGCTGCTTTAACAGAATCCGTTATGTGGGCTCTCATGCTGTCCAAAACTAGCTCTGAGACCGCGAGGTCCGGGGATAGCTGCGGCTCCGAGACGACAGCCGGGACTGGAGGTCGCTGCTGCTCCGGGACGGCAGCGGCGGGAACTGGAGGTCGCTGCTGCTCTGGGATGGCAGCGGCGGGAGCTGGAGGTCGCTGCTGATCTGGGACGGCAGCGGCGGGAACTGGAGGTCGCCGCGGTACGGAGACAGCGGTGGCCGGAACTGGAGGTCGCTGCTGCTCTGGGACGGCAGAGGCCGGGACTGGAGGTCGCTGCTGCACTGCGACGGCGGCGGCCGGGACTGGAGGTCGCTGCTGCACTGCGACGGCGGCGGCCGGGACTGGAGGTCGCTGCTGCACTGCGACGGCGGCGGCCGGGACTGGAGGTCGCTGGTGCACTGCGACGGCGGCGGCCGGGACTGGAGGTCGCTGCTGCACTGCGACGGCGGCGGCCGGGACTGGAGGTCGCTGCTGCACTGCGACGGCGGCGGCCGGGACTGGAGGTCGCTGCTGCACTGCGACGGCGGCGGCCGGGACTGGAGGTCGCTGCTGCACTGCGACGGCGGCGGCCGGGACTGGAGGTCGCTGCTGCACTGCGACGGCAGCGGCCGGGACTGGAGGTCGCTGCTGCTCTGCGACGGCAGCGGCCGGGACTGGAGGTCGCTGCGGTACGGAGACGGCGGCGGCCGGGACTGGGGAAAGCTGTGCCGCAGAGGCGGTAGGAACCGGAGCTGGCTGCGGCGAAGAGGTGACAGGAACAGGAGCTGGCTGCAATGCTGTCCGAATACGGGGAGCCGGAGTCGGCCGGGCCACCGAGTGTTCCGCTACACTTGCTTGGCTCCCTCTCCGGCTGAGAAGGTGCTTGGCCATATAATCAGAGTCCCCCAGAGGGTCAAAAACTCTCATCAGAGCCGCCACAAAGTCCACATAACCCACAGTATTAGGCCGATCAAAACTTAATGTTCTCGCAGCCCAGTCCAAAGCCCTTCCCCGCAGTAATCCAACCACGTAGGCGACCTTGGACCCGTCCGAGGCAAACGTCTGAGGCCGACGGTCAAACACTCGTCGGCAAAGCAACAGGAAGCCCTGGCACTTCCCCAGTGTTCCGTCATAGGGAATTGGAGCCGGCACAGGGGATTCCCAGACCGGCAGAGCAAGGACTGGAGGGAATAGTGCAGGTGCTGGAACTGGTGGAGACCTGACTGTCCGGGCTAGTTCCTGCACGAAACAGCCAATCCAAGAAATCTCAGCAGTGACACTTCTCACCTCCTCCAGCAGGCTGTTAGGGCCATACAGTGTAGCTGCTCCTGTGGTTGCTGGGTCCATTATGGTCAGGTCGTTCTGTTATGTGGGAGTTCGCAGGTAGGACCCAAACGCAAGACCACAGGAGACAGAAGGTACTATGAACAGGTTTTATTTCAAATGTGTGAAGGTGTGGAGCCCGTGGTCCGACACCAGAGTGGCAGAGCGACGGTGTGAGGCCCGTGGCTCGACACCGGAGGGCTGGCAGCTTGACGGCGAGAGTAGTCCGTGTCACACAAGGAGGGCAGAGCGGCGGAGTGTAATCCGTACACACAAGGAGGGCAGAGGACGCCACGGGGTTGACGCGGGTGAAAGACGGTACGACCTGACAACCCCAGACTGCAGGGCCAGAGCTTATGTAGTGCCAGCAGTCTCATTAGTGGGCCCTGAGTCTGGTGTGTCAGGCAGCAGGAGGTGATCAGCTGGAGTGTCCTCAGCTGTGCACACTCAAGGGTGTGGCCATGGAACGTCAGGTCAGACAGGGATCCTGGATCCTGACATAAACTTGTGTTTGTACATCGAGAGCGAAGTGGAAACCGCAGTCAAATTACATGAATGCGAATACGCAACATGGCCAATAAAGCTGATTGTGATGAACGAGGCTCACACCTGAACACCAGGTGTTCCATAGATCACAATGGTCTCAGGAACTTAATGCTGACTAAAGTCCAGCTTCCAGTACTCAACCACACAGAGTTAAATCATATAGAACAGGATGACATATTCTAATTGTAATGTCCAATATACATATCAAATATAGATCCATTATATTCTTCACTATGTGGAGGATGAAATCAGTTTGTTTCTCAAACATATGAACTTGTTCAGTGTCGCCTCAGTGAACTACAGCATGCTGGGAGATGTTAAACTGTTGTTATTATTATCATGTTCATTTCCTCTGTTGAACTTTATAAAGAATGTGTCAGAGCAGTTTTTGTTTTATTGTGTTGTAATATATGAGTCAGATCCCACTGATGTCTGAGGAAGAGGAGCTGCCTTCAGGACAGAAGCTTTGAAGGAGACTTCCACTGCTGCACAACGTGTTGTGAGTGTGTATGTGTGCGCTTGTGTAACATCCTTTTCATTTATACTTTTCTCTGCACTTCTTTCATTACGCAAACTTGGAGGCCAAGATACAATTATCAGGCATCAGAGATATTAAAAACATAATGTCATCCAGATGGGGAGAAGATTGATTCTCCAACACACTGCAGCCCGAAATGTTATATTAAATACTGCTGCTGTGTGTGTGTGTGTGTGTGTGTGTGTGTGCGTGTGTGTGTGCGTGTGTGTGTGTGTAGGAATTCACTGGTTTCCCCTTTATTCTGTGTTCTTTTTTCTCTGCCAGGAGGATCACATGATCGTCCTGTATGTGTGTGTAAAAGTATAATAATAATTTATGGTTAGTAAAGTATATATTTGGTATTTGAGAAAGTATTTGCACCTGTAAAGACATGTATATGTCTATACATGTACATATATATATATAATTGCAGTTCTTGTTTAAGTGTCCCACGGACGCACGGACACACGGACACGGACCAGTCGAGGCAGGAATCCGATTCTCTGATTGAAGGAGGACCTGCTCTACCACTGAGCCACGGTCTATGGAGACATGTTCACATTACGTGTTACCCAGCTCATGTAATGTGTGTCAGTCAGAGTGTGTGTGTGTGTCTGTGTGTGTATCAGGGTTTAGTTTCCAGCCATTGTTTGTCAGCAGCTGTGGCTGTTTCCTCTGTGGATTAGCGTTAGCATGGCTGAGTGTCTAACAGGATTACTAATCTGAGTTATGCTGCTACAGCGCTCTGTGTGTGTGTGTGTGGTTGTGTATATGTCATGTGAACACGTCTGTGTACCTGGGTGCCTCTGTAAATGAGTCTCTCTCCATACTTGTGTGTGTGTGTGTGTGTCTGTGTGTGTGAGTGCAGATGATGACGGATTATCTTTAGTTTCCGTAATTTCGTAAACAATGAACAATGATAATGGCTGCCTCTCTCTCTCCCTGTCACACACACACTCACGCACGCACGCACGCACGCACACACTCACACACACACACACACACACTCACGCACGCACACACTCACACACACACACACACACACACACACACATTCACACACACACACTCATGCACACACTCACACACACACACACATTCACACACACTCACACACGCACTCACACACACACACTCACACACACAAACATCACGCACGCACACACACCAGTTTCCATGAATGTTGACATTAATGTTAAGGTCAGCAGGACACGGTTTAAGTACTTTGGAGCTTTTAAGAACTAAAACCACTGAAGTGCTTCATCATCTGGTCCCTGCAGACCTCTGTGGAGTCGTGATGTATGTGAGAGTATTATATTATTATATTATATTGTATTATTACAATATAATACACTATATTTTATTACATTAAATGATATTATTATATTCCATTAAAATACATTATTGTATTATTATATCACTATATTATAACATTACAATACATTACAATGTATAATGTTATATGACACTATATTATATTATTATATTACTATATTATTATATTATGTTACATTATATTATATTTATTGACATGCTGAGGTAAGCGTGATGGTTCAGTGTCTCTGTGTTACTAGTTGTGTTCTTTAGCTGTTTAATGTTCACCCAGTTAAATATTTCTGTTCTTCATTACTGCGATACATTCTACTTGGTCTACTTCTGCTCAAAGCTCTGTCTCTCTCTCTCTGTCTCTCTCTCTCTCTGTCTCTCTCTCTCTCTGTCTCTCTCTCTCTCTGTCTCTCTCTCTCTCGCTCTCTCTCTCTCTCTCTGTCTCTCTCTCTCTATGTCTCGCTCTCTCTCTATGTCTCTCTCTCTGTCTCGATTTTTCGACATTTTTCTTCACTGGGTAATGTTGTGTATGATAGTGTAATGTTGTGTATGATAGTGTAGTGTTGGGTATGATAGTGTAGTGTTGGGTATGATAGTGTAGTGTTGGGTATGATAGTGTAATGTTGGGTATGATAGTGTAATGTTGGGTATGATAGTGTAATGTTGGGTATGATAGTGTAGTGTTGGGTATGATAGTGTAATGTTGGGTATGATAGTGTAGTGTTGGGTATGATAGTGTAATGTTGGGTATGATAGTGTAATGTTGGGTATGATAGTGTAGTGTTGGGTATGATAGTGTAATGTTGGGTATGATAGTGTAGTGTTGGGTATGATAGTGTAATGTTGGGTATGATAGTGTAATGTTGGGTATGATAGTGTAATGTTGGGTATGATAGTGTAATGTTGGGTATGATAGTGTAGTGTTGGGTATGATAGTGTAATGTTGGGTATGATAGTGTAGTGTTGGGTATGATAGTGTAATGTTGGGTATGATAGTGTAATGTTGGGTATGATAGTGTAATGTTGGGTATGATAGTGTAATGTTGGGTATGATAGTGTAGTGTTGGGTATGATAGTGTAGTGTTGGGTATGATAGTGTAGTGTTGGGTATGATAGTGTAATGTTGGGTATGATAGTGTAGTGTTGTGTATGAAAGTGTAATGTTGTGTATGATAGTGTAGTGTTGGGTATGATAGTGTAATGTTGGGTATGATAGTGTAGTGTTGGGTATGATAGTGTAATGTTGGGTATGATAGTGTAGTGTTGGGTATGATAGTGTAGTGTTGGGTATGATAGTGTAATGTTGGGTATGATAGTGTAGTGTTGGGTATGATAGTGTAATGTTGGGTATGATAGTGTAGTGTTGGGTATGATAGTGTAGTGTTGGGTATGATAGTGTAATGTTGGGTATGATAGTGTAGTGTTGTGTATGATAGTGTAGTGTTGGGTATGATAGTGTAGTGTTGGGTATGATAGTGTAATGTTGGGTATGATAGTGTAATGTTGGGTATGATAGTGTAATGTTGGGTATGATAGTGTAGTGTTGGGTATGATAGTGTAGTGTTGGGTATGATAGTGTAGTGTTGGGTATGATAGTGTAATGTTGGGTATGATAGTGTAGTGTTGGGTATGATAGTGTAATGTTGGGTATGATAGTGTAGTGTTGGGTATGGTAGTGTAATGTTGGGTATGATAGTGTAATGTTGGGTATGATAGTGTTGGGTATGATAGTGTAATGTTGGGTATGATAGTGTAATGTTGGGTATGATAGTGTAATGTTGGGTATGATAGTGTAGTGTTGGGTATGATAGTGTAGTGTTGGGTATGGTAGTATAATGTTGGGTATGATAGTGTAGTGTTGGGTATGATAGTGTAATGTTGGGTATGATAGTGTAATGTTGGGTATGATAGTGTAATGTTGGGTATGGTAGTGTTGGGTATGATAGTGTAATGTTGTGTATGATCGTGTAATGTTGTGTATGATCGTGTAATGTTGGGTATGATAGTGTAATGTTGGGTATGATAGTGTAATGTTGGGTATGATAGTGTAGTGTTGGGTATGATAGTGTAGTGTTGGGTATGATAGTGTAATGTTGGGTATGATAGTGTAATGTTGGGTATGATAGTGTAGTGTTGGGTATGATAGTGTAGTGTTGGGTATGATAGTGTAGTGTTGTGTATGATAGTGTAGTGTTGGGTATGATAGTGTAATGTTGGGTATGATAGTGTAGTGTTGTGTATGATAGTGTAGTGTTGGGTATAATAGTGTAGTGTTGGGTATGATAGTGTAATGTTGGGTATGATAGTGTAGTGTTGGGTATGATAGTGTAATGTTGGGTATGATAGTGTAGTGTTGTGTATGATAGTGTAGTGTTGGGTATGATAGTGTAATGTTGGGTATGATAGTGTAGTGTTGGGTATGATAGTGTAATGTTGCGTATGATAGTGTAGTGTTGGGTATGATAGTGTAGTGTTGGGTATCATAGTGTAATGTTGGGTATGATAGTGTAGTGTTGGGTATGATAGTGTAGTGTTGTGTATGATAGTGTAGTGTTGGGTATGATAGTGTAGTGTTGGGTATGATAGTGTAATGTTGGGTATGATAGTGTAATGTTGGGTATGATAGTGTAATGTTGGGTATGATAGTGTAGTGTTGGGTATGATAGTGTAATGTTGGGTATGATAGTGTAGTGTTGTGTATGATAGTGTAGTGTTGGGTATGATAGTGTAGTGTTGGGTATCATAGTGTAATGTTGGGTATAATAGTGTAATGTTGGGTATGATAGTGTAATGTTGTGTATGATAGTGTAATGTTGGGTATGATAGTGTAGTGTTGGGTATGATAGTGTAATGTTGGGTATGATAGTGTAGTGTTGGGTATGATAGTGTAATGTTGGGTATGATAGTGTAGTGTTGGGTATGATAGTGTAGTGTTGGGTATGATAGTGTAATGTTGGGTATGATAGTGTAGTGTTGGGTATGATAGTGTAGTGTTGGGTATGATAGTGTAGTGGGGTGTATGATAGTGTAATGTTGGGTATGATAATGTAGTGTTGGGTATGATAGTGTAGTGGGGTGTATGATAGTGTAGTGTTGGGTATGATAGTGTAATGTTGGGTATGATAGTGTAGTGGGGTGTATGATAGTGTAATGTTGGGTATGATAGTGTAGTGTTGGGTATGATAGTGTAATGTTGGGTATGATAGTGTAGTGTTGGGTATGATAGTGTAGTGGGGTGTATGATAGTGTAATGTTGGGTATGATAGTGTAATGTTGGGTATGATAGTGTAGTGTTGGGTATGATAGTGTAGTGGGGTGTATGATAGTGTAGTGTTGGGTATGATAGTGTAATGTTGGGTATGATAGTGTAGTGTTGGGTATGATAGTGTAGTGGGGTGTATGATAGTGTAGTGTTGGGTATGATAGTGTAATGTTGGGTATGATAGTGTAGTGTTGGGTATGATAGTGTAGTGGGGTGTATGATAGTGTAATGTTGGGTATGATAGTGTAATGTTGGGTATGATAGTGTAGTGTTGGGTATGATAGTGTAGTGGGGTGTATGATAGTGTAGTGTTGGGTATGATAGTGTAATGTTGGGTATGATAGTGTAGTGTTGGGTATGATAGTGTAGTGGGGTGTATGATAGTGTAGTGTTGGGTATGATAGTGTAATGTTGGGTATGATAGTGTAGTGTTGGGTATGATAGTGTAGTGGGGTGTATGATAGTGTAGTGTTGGGTATGATAGTGTAATGTTGGGTATGATAGTGTAGTGGGGTGTATGATAGTGTAATGTTGGGTATGATAGTGTAATGTTGGGTATGATAGTGTAGTGGGGTGTGTGATAGTGTAATGTTGGGTATGATAGTGTAGTGGGGTGTGCAGGGTTCACGGGGTTTTTTTTGTGTACTTTTATCTGTTTTTTGGGTCTTTTTGAGCGGATTGCAGCCGGGCAGCAGGTGCTGTCGGCGTGCTAAACGCTAGCATGCGCCTGACGGAGCTAACCAGGGAACACGGCGTGAAGATCCCGCCGCTGTTCGGGTGTTGGGTGGAGGAGATCAGCCTGGGAGTGGGTGAGCTTGTCGGCCACAGCCACGTGAAGTCCGCAGCGCGGATGAACAGCGCTGTGGTCATCTTTCTGGACAGCTTAGAAACTGCGGAAGTGGTGTTGATGAACGGGATCTCCATGGGTGAACACTTCCTGCCCACGTATGCTCTCGCCTCACCGGAGGTGAAAGTCACTGTGTCCAACGTGCCGCCATTCATAAAGAGCGATGCCATCATCAAAGAGCTGTCCAAACATGGGAAGGTGGTGTCTCCGGTTAGGAGGGTGTCCTCTGGATTTCAGTCTCCGCTGTTGCAGCACGTGGTGTCTCACAGGAGACATGTCTTCATGATCCCCAGCAACAGGAGCAGAGTGGTCAACCTCAGCTTCAAGATCACTGTGGACGACTTTGACTACGTCATCTTTGCAAAGACTAACGATTTTAAATGTTACAGCTGTGGGAGAGAAGGACATCTGAGCAGAGCTTGTCCTGGGGAACACGGCTCAAACAAAGACCAGAACCAGAGAGGTACTGAGGACAGAGGGGACAAGTGGAGCACAGGAGGCGAGGGTGGAGGAGACGGGTGGGGCTCAGGAGGTGAGAGTGGAGGTGATGGGTGGGGCTCAGGAGGTGAGAGTGGAGGTGACGGGTGGGGTACAGGAGGTGAGAGCGGAGGAGACGGGTGGGGCTCAGGAGGTGAGAGCGGAGGAGACGGGTGGGGTACAAGAGGTGAGGGTGCAGGTGACGGGTGGGGTACAGGAGGTGAGGGTGGAGGAGACGGGTGGGGCTCAGGAGGTGAGGGTGGAGGAGACGGGTGGGGTACAGGAGGTGAGAGAAGAGAGGACAAGTGGGGGACAAGAGGTGAGGAAGGACGGGGCAAGTGAGGTCCAGCAGGTGAGGGAGAGTGCTGGAGGACAGGTGGAGGCAGGTAGCGAGGTGGCCATGGAAGCAGACGAGGAGCAGCTCAAGACCCCTCAGCTGAAGAGGAAACAGAGAGGAGACAGAGGAAGCTCACAGGCGAAGAAAGTGGCAACTACAGAAAGTGGAGGAGCAGCCGAGTGTGAGTCCAGGCCGGAAGAGGACCCTGAGTCCGGTTGGGAGGACTCTGAGTCCAGTCAGGAGGAGAACTCTGCTGTAAACAGTGAGCCCTCTAAACACGGTGCTGGCAGCTCTCGGGGCTCTGGAGGCTACAGCGTGGAGGAGATAAAGGAGTTTCTGAGGAGGAGTAAGAACGTGAGAGGAGCCAGAGTGGAGGACTACCTCTCGGACAAGGAGAAGCTCTCCAGCTCTGCCAGATCTCACATGAGGAGCAAGGACAGAGGAGGTCTCACGAAGCAGGAAGGATACAGACTCAAGAAAATAGTTCACAAAGTGAACAAAGAACTGGACAAAGAGGGCGCTAACTGAGAGTCAGATCTCAGCCTACAGACAATTAAAGACACGTTTATGCTTGTTGGACCTTATTTGTTTAAACCGTTTTAAATGATAACGTATCGTGTTGTTCAGAAAAGAATTCGGTTTGTTTTGAGTAACAGTAGAACTCTGTAAATGGAACTTAACACAAACAAATAAAGATATATTAAACCTCTCTCTCTCTCTCTGTCTCTCTCTCTCTGTCTCTCTCTCTGTCTCTCTCTCTCTCTCTGTCTCTCTCTCTCTCTCTGTCTCTCTCTCTGTCTCTCTCTCTCTGTCTCTCTGTCTCTCTGTCTCTCTGTCTCTCTCTCTCTGTCTCTCTCTCTCTATGTCTCTCTCTCTCTCTCTGCAGATCTGTTGACAGTTTCTTTACCCTTGCTGAATCTGAATCTGCATCTGAAAACAATCCCACAATGCAATGCAACATGTCATATGGTGAATCAATGATGTGGAAACACGATGTGTTCACATAGAACTTTGATTGAAGGTCGTAAAGCCAAAGGCCAAAGTCAACTGCATGATGGGACACAAAAGCACAAAGGCTGGAAGGAGGAAGAGGAAAAGCCTTGAGACCAAAAGAACTACCTGGAACCAAAACGGTGACACGTTGTGAGTCAAACTCATCCCGAGGGACTTACAATAACAGCACACCAAATGAATCATGAAGTTATTATAAGAACTTTAGATTCATACTCACCAATAATTAACTTTGGCACAACATATATTTCTCCTTAAATCCCAGCAAAGAATCATTCAGGACCACACATGACGATATGAGTCAAATGTAGAACGAGTAATGCTCAACCTTGTTCTTCAGCTCATGTAACGCTACAGTTCATGAGACGACGCAATCTGTAATTCAATATCTAAAAAACAAGCTCATGACACAATGCTGAGATTTGAAATGATCTGCTCATCATTCATGGAATTAAACTGTATATTAATTTGATTGACTTCAGAAGGAACTGTAATATTGTTGGATCAGTCTCGAAAGCCTTTCCAGGATAAAGTAACTTTTGAAACTTCTGAGTGAAACATTACAAATGTTACATTATTAGATGTTGAGTTTTGTTTTGAAAGAGAAAACGTTTTCTAAAAAGCAGCAGAACATTTCACGAGTGCTTAGTTATTAGAGGCCGGCCAGCAACTTATCATTATTGTTAATATTGTTGTTTATTTATTGATGTATTCATTCATTGAGTTCCTTCCTTGTCCGTCTCTGTGGGCTAACAGTCGCTACAGAAACAATCTGAACTAAAGATTCATCCTCAATCAGTCAACGTGTTAACACTGTGCACCTTTCCCCAAAATAAAAGCCCAAGTGAGCAGAAATGTGTTGATGATTCGAATGAGCAGAATTATCATTATTATTATTATTATTATTATTATTATTAGTTATCACTCTGTTTTTCTCATAAACTCATTAAATCATCTCCTGCCACAGTTCTTGCTGCAAAGTCTCTTCAGACTGTCCCCCACAAAACAAACAATCAAACATTGAGCCCTCATCTTTCCTCCCTCCTTCATCAGCCCCTCCTCTTCCTCTTCATCCCCAGATGCTGGTGAGTACTTTACAACCTGACCTCTTAGACTCACAATTCACCCGGATGTGTGTGCAAACACGATGCTACAACAAGAGGAGAAACAACAGGAAGAAACACATCAACATCTGAGCTTTGTCTTTTCTGTTCTCTGACTTCTTCAGCTCAGTTTCAGTCTCCGTTTTTATTGATATTCCTCTCTGTAACGTGGTCTCTTTCTCTTTCACTTCTCTATTTATCAGCCAGCAGTCAAACTCTGCATGCAGCTCGAGCAGCATTTCAACACCGACGCTGTTGTGTCCTGAAAACGTCACATCGCTGCCAGAGATTCACCTACTAACAGGGTTAGGGTCAGGGTTAGGGTCTGATCAAATCCAGTCTAACCCGACTCAGAGCAGGCACCACATGTTGATGGTGGGGAAGGACAGGCTGTGTGTGTGTGACTGTGTGTGTGTTTGTGTGTGGCTAAACTGCAAAAGTGAACCATTGAAGGAATTATTTTCACCATTGACCTTCATTACCTGTCACTCACACACAGTATTGCACAGCACCACAGTCAGTTATAATGGACCTCAGGACACATAATACAGTGTACAGTATAGAGGGGGGGGGGGGGCATATAGACACGATAGAGTCCCACTTATCAATACATGCTTTCTGCTGCATCACATAGAAAATAATTTCCCTTCAGCCAATCAAAAGCATCGAAAAAGAGTCAATATTAGCATGAGAATTATTGAGATATTGAAATATTGAGATATTGAAATATTGAAATATTCAGCCATTTAGATATTGAGATGTTGAGATATTGAGATGTTGAAATATTGAGACATTGAGATGTTGAAATATTGAGATATTAAAATATTGAGACATTGAAATATTGAGATGTTGAAATATTGAGACATTGAGATTTGTCCAAAAGGTGTTTGTGAGGTCAGATGTTCATCTCATTCATGAAGGAGTCCAGACAGATTCTGTGTTTGAGGTTCTCGGGTCGGAGACGATTTAAACTCTGTGATGTAAGAAGAAGAAGAAGAAGAAGAAGAAGAAGAAGAAGAAGAAGAAGAAGAAGAAGAAGAAGAAGAGGAGCAGCTGCCGGGCTACTAAAAGAGGAACCAGCTCCAACAAAGTCCACATTGTGGTTTCACTCTTTAAACTGATTGAAGTAGAAACTAATATAATACATAATGTTTCAGTAAAGCTGCTTCGAGATCAATGAATAAAATGTAAAGCGTATGTTACCCACAGACACATAACTCAGTATTCAGTGTTTGCTTTTATGCGACTACAACTAATTAACGAGTGACAGGATGAATGCAGTGCTTTCGTTAATAATCACGCCTCAAGGATAATGTTTCTGTTCATTTCAAAAAGTAATAAGTGGTAAAAGGTATCCGTTCAATGTTCAGCGTTGCAGTGAAACAATGTTTGAATGCAAGCAAAGTTTTTCTGCTTTCATCCGCAGGTAAAGAACCCGCTTCATAACAATACAATGTTTATCGTCATTCATTTAGGATTTGACGAGCGTCTGCTGTTGTGCATGGCATGCATACTTCTTTGTGCTCGGCCTTGCAACCTCAATTTCCCTCAGGACAATATGAATTATTGTATTCATGTGAAGTCACATTGTGGACCACTGTGACAGCAGTTTGGCACAGATTGTGTCTCTATTGTTCAAGTCAACATTCTGATTGTTATTTAGCTCAATGACGTTCAGATTCATTCATAGTTATGTGTCTGCATGACTGAATGAAATCCAGTAAACGCTTGAACTCATATTTAGCTCCTGGGTTGTAAAGAAGTGGGCGGGACTAAAAAGACCACGAGCACAGGAAATGGTTTCACTATCATGTAAATCAGACAAAAATAATTATGTTTTCTATCAGATGTAACACACTTCTTTGAAATGAACATTACGGTAGAAAACAGTGTTCATGGCTTTAACTATGAAAGGTAACGTAATTCATATACATCCCATGACATCACTTCATTTAAGTTTAATCCACTTATTAGACAACAAGGAAGTAAAAGGCTGACAAAAGCTGCAGTGAGGAGGTGGATGCGTGTCAAACAGGACTCTCATCCAGGAGACCTCTGTTAGTGTCCCCGCTGGGACCAGGACTCTCTGTTAGTGTCCCCGCTGGGACCAGGACTCTCTGTTAGTGTCCCCTCTGGGACCAGGACTCTCTGTTAGTGTTCCCTCTGGGACCAGGACTCTCTGCTAGTGTTCCCTCTGGGACCAGGACTCTCTGCTAGTGTCCCCGCTGGGACCAGGACTCTCTGTTAGTGTCCCCTGTGGGACCAGGACTCTCTGCTAGTGTTCCCTCTGGGACCAGGACTCTCTGTTAGTGTTCCCTCTGGGACCAGGACTCTCTGCTAGTGTTCCCTCTGGGACCAGGACTCTATGTTAGTGTTCCCTCTGGGACCAGGACTCTCTGTTAGTGTCCCCTCTTGAACCAGGACTCTATGTTAGTGTTCCCTCTGGGACCAGGACTCTCTGCTAGTGTTCCCTCTGGGACCAGGACTCTCTGTTAGTGTCCCCTCTGGGACCAGGACTCTCTGTTAGTGTTCCCTCTGGGACCAGGACTCTCTGCTAGTGTCCCCTCTTGAACCAGGACTCTATGTTAGTGTTCCCTCTGGGACCAGGACTCTCTGCTAGTGTCCCCTGTGGGACCAGGACTCTCTGCTAGTGTTCCCTCTGGGACCTGGACTCTCTGTTAGTGTCCCCTCTGGGACCAGGACTCTCTGTTAGTGTTCCCTCTGGGACCAGGACTCTCTGCTAGTGTTCCCTCTGGGACCAGGACTCTCTGCTAGTGTCCCCTCTTGAACCAGGACTCTATGTTAGTGTTCCCTCTGGGACCAGGACTCTCTGTTAGTGTCCCCTCTTGAACCAGGACTCTATGTTAGTGTTCCCTCTGGGACCAGGACTCTCTGCTAGTGTCCCCTGTGGGACCAGGACTCTCTGCTAGTGTTCCCTCTGGGACCTGGACTCTCTGTTAGTGTCCCCTCTGGGACCAGGACTCTCTGCTAGTGTTCCCTCTGGGACCAGGACTCTCTGCTAGTGTCCCCTCTTGAACCAGGACTCTCTGCTAGTGTTCCCTCTGGGACCTGGACTCTCTGTTAGTGTCCCCGCTGGGACCAGGACTCTCTGCTAGTGTCCCCTCTGGGACCAGGACTCACAATGTGGATTATTAGTGCAACATAGGATAGAATGGCAGTAATGTCCAGTATGTGATGGTCACATTCATAAAGGTTAGCATGATGGGAGGCGAGGGTTGCAGGTGAGCTCTGTGTCTGAGGAGGGATTTGATCGTTGGAGGAAGATTAAAATGATTTCGGGCTCAAATCAAAGCCAACGCCTTTAAAATCAATCCACCACCAAAACAACCGATTCTGAATGTGTGACCGGCCATGAGTCACTCACGCAGTTAAGAGAAGTGTTTCAGGGTGTTTGGTCTGTCACAATGTCAAATGAACCTTATTGTATAAAATAATCATTTCTTGGTGCCATGTTGGATGGAAAAAGTGCAAAATGCAATATTAAAGGAATCAAGCCCCTGAAGGCGGGTTGAAGAGTTTTGTTGATGGCCTTTTACCAACAACATGTGTGTGTTGGATCTCACACTGTTTCAGGGAATCATCATCATCCTCCACAAGTCTTCATCAAATCACTCACTCAATGAAAGCTCATCAGACATGTCAGAGTGGAACCATGCTGACAGTAAACAGCTGATGCATCTTCACTGAAGCGGGTTAATTTAAAGAGAAAAACAAAGATCAAAATGAATTCAGCTCCTTGATTTCCTCGTTGATTTTCAGTGTTTCCTTCTCATAAGTCTTTAGTTTACTGTCCTCATACTATCAGCATGGTTCCACTGTGTGTGTGTGTGTGCGTGCGTGTGTGCGTGTGTGTGTGCGTGTGTGCACGTGTGTGCGCGTGTGCATGCGCGTGCGTGTGTGTGTGTGTCAGACAGAGAAAGAAGAGGTTCAAACACAGCCAGCGACACTGGAAGCAGAGCAGACATGTAGACAATGCAGTAAGATGAAGATGAGATAAAAAGCAAAGAGTAAAAAACAGAAAGAATCCAGAAACAAAAGGAGGAGGAATAAAGGGGGCAACCAAGAGAAAGTGCATTCTGTTCATGGTTGTACTTTGATGAAAAAGTAGAACATAGCGAAGGAAATGTTGTGCCTATGAAGCAATAATCACCTTCGCTGGGGATGACTAGGATATACGGCGTTGTTATTTGTCCCCTACCTATTACCACTAAGGCCAAGGGCCACATGTCCCGCCGGAAAGCATGAAGAAGAGAGGGAAGAAAGCAACAACAACAAAAAGAGAAGAGAGAGAAGAAAAGAGGCTAAGAAAAATAGACGTAGAGTTTTCTTTATCCATTTCATCAATATTTAGACTTTTCAATTGCACAATCTGTCTTAGAGGAGAGAAGTTGCAGTGTTGAGGGATAAAACCATTAAGACCAGTAGGACAGATAGCACTGGCATGTGGACTGGGCTGTGAGTGGTTCTGGTGTCAGGATGTGGACTGGGCTGTGAGTGGTTCTGGTGTCAGGATGTGGACTGGGCTGTGAGTGGTCCTGGTGTCAGGATGTGGACTGGGATGTGAGTGGTCCTGGTGTCAGGATGTGGACTGGGATGTGAGTGGACCTGGTGTCAGGATGTGGACTGGGATGTGAGTGGTTCTGGTGTCAGGATGTGGACTGGGATGTGAGTGGTCCTGGTGTCAGGATGTGACTGGTCCTGGTGTCAGGATGTGGACTGGGATGTGAGTGGACCTGGTGTCAGGATGTGGACTGGGATGTGAGTGGACCTGGTGTCAGGATGTGGACTGGGCTGTGAGTGGACCTGGTGTCAGGATGTGGACTGGGATGTGAGTGGTTCTGGTGTCAGGATGTGGACTGGGATGTGACTGGTCCTGGTGTCAGGATGTGGACTGGGATGTGAGTGGTCCTGGTGTCAGGATGTGGACTGGGATGTGAGTGGACCTGGTGTCAGGATGTGGACTGGGATGTGAGTGGTCCTGGTGTCAGGATGTGGACTGGTCCTGGTGTCAGGATGTGGACTGGGATGTGACTGGTTCTGGTGTCAGGATGTGGACTGGGATGTGAGTGGTCCTGGTGTCAGGATGTGACTGGTCCTGGTGTCAGGATGTGGACTGGGATGTGAGTGGACCTGGTGTCAGGATGTGGACAGGGATGTGAGTGGTCTGGTGTCAGGATGTGACTGGTCCTGGTGTCAGGATGTGGACTGGGATGTGAGTGGTCCTGGTGTCAGGATGTGGACTGGGATGTGAGTGGTCCTGGTGTCAGGATGTGGACTGGGATGTGAGTGGACCTGGTGTCAGGATGTGGACTGGGATGTGAGTGGACCTGGTGTCCGGATGTGGACTGGGATGTGAGTGGTTCTGGTGTCAGGATGTGGACTGGGATGTGAGTGGTTCTGGTGTCAGGATGTGGACTGGGATATGAGTGGTCCTGGTGTCAGGATGTGGACTGGGATGTGAGTGGACCTGGTGTCAGGATGTGGACTGGGATGTGAGTGGTTCTGGTGTCAGGATGTGGACTGGGATGTGAGTGGTTCTGGTGTCAGGATGTGGACTGGGATGTGAGTGGACCCGGTGTCAGGATGTGGACTGGGATGTGAGTGGTTCTGGTGTCAGGATGTGGACTGGGATGTGAGTGGTTCTGGTGTCAGGATGTGGACTGGGATGTGAGTGGTTCTGGTGTCAGGATGTGGACTGGGATGTGAGTGGTCCTGGTATCAGGATGTGGACTGGGATGTGAGTGGTTCTGGTGTCAGGATGTGGACTGGGATGTGAGTGGTTCTGGTGTCAGGATGTGGACTGGGATGTGAGTGGTTCTGGTGTCAGGATGTGGACTGGGATGTGAGTGGACCCGGTGTCAGGATGTGGACTGGGATGTGAGTGGTTCTGGTGTCAGGATGTGGACTGGGATGTGAGTGGTTCTGGTGTCAGGATGTGGACTGGGATGTGAGTGGTTCTGGTGTCAGGATGTGGACTGGGATGTGAGTGGTCCTGGTGTCAGGATGTGGACTGGGATGTGAGTGGACCCGGTGTCAGGATGTGGACTGGGATGTGAGTGGTTCTGGTGTCAGGTGGTTCTGGTGTCAGGATGTGTTTCAGTGGATGCAGATGTGGTGGTCGGGGTTAACTGCTGAGTCGGCCGGTCTGGCTCAACGGGTTAATACAAATAAAAGTAGGAAATGGAAGAGAAAAGAAATGAAGAGATGTTTGAAAGAAAACAGAAGAATGAACTTGGTTGCAATGTTTGGAGCAAAGACTCAACGTGTGATCTGGTTCTTAGTTCAGACACAAAGACGGCTCATTGAGCTGAACACGGGTCACACTGGTCTCGCCTCTCATCCCTCCTGTAGCATTTGCCTAAAACGCCTCTCCAAGGCGTACCCAAAGTAAACTGACAGCTCTTATTGAACCGTTGGGAGTACATGGATGGTTTTAGTCTCTGTTGAAAGGGAACACTCTGACATTTCTAAACAATCACTAAAGAATCACTGTAAGTGCTGCTAGCATTGAGCTAATGAAGCTACAACACACTGAAACAGAATGTTTTTATTTCCGCCTGGATTTTCTTTGGCCAACAGATGCCTGCAGATAACCATGGCTGGGACTTATGAGCTGGAAAACACAATGGTACCATAACATGTAGCCATAGTACCTGGTGGAAGTTCAAATTTGATAACAATACGACAGAAAATAAATATTTTACACATGGTTTACGAAGAGTACGCCCGTGTAAAAGCGCATTTGGAGGCTCGTAGACGCCACGTCAAAATGCACAGACTACGTGTCCGAAATTCAAACTATAGATTGTTTATGTCGATGTATGATTAACGTATTATGATTAATGTATTAACGTATTGATGTATGATTAACGTATTATGATTAACGTATTGATGTATGATTAACGTAACCATTGTCAACTTTCACAGATTCCTGAAAATTCTCACTAACTACACTTTGGTGTTCAAGATCGATAACAAGTACCTCACTGACGGTGCGAGATTTGAGTTCGCAAACATTTACCCAGCATGCACCTTGTGAATCTGTATAGCGTTCTCTTCGTAATTTCATTGGCTATTTGAAACCTGAGTTTGATCGGGATCTGCTCGAGCGTTACACAAAGAAGAGAGGCGGGCATTGTCTTTCAAAGCGGACTCTCGTTGGCTGTTCCAGAATGTGACCAGGCTATGGAAGCTCCTATTGGGTCAAATGAGGTGTCAATCTAACCGGCAGAATGCAGCCGCCATTTTGAGACACAGAGACCGGCAATGTTGACATGTTACCAGGAGATATGACTAAAATACATAGAACATTATCAATATGTGCTGGCTAATTTGAAATGATGCAACAGCCCCCTGTGGGTGTTTATGGACGTACTAATGTGTTTTGGACTAACTATTTTACTGGAATCGATCGTGTGGACCCTTAGCGATCTAGCAAGACCGTTTTTGGTGGAGTATCATGCACGAGGGAGACGTTATGAATCATAATCGGTGAATCACGGCGATATTTTATGGGCTATTTTTGGAGTGTTTGGTTGACAGAGACGTTAACTGTACCTGCTGTTGTGATTGTATCTTGAAATGGTTTGCATAAATCGAAGTACAAGAACCGTAGCTTTCTAATGAGATATCGCATCAGTACCTGTCTTGACAGAGCAGTTGTGTACATGACATGACTGGACACTGAACTGGCAACAGGTAAGAACCTCTACTGAGGCAGCAGGCTGCTAACCAACCATGAGCCTCTGAACTACAGTTCATCTCAATGATGACTGATGCTGCTCAGAGGCAACGTGCAGAGATGTTCAACCTCAGTTGGTGAAGTTAAAGAAGCAGGTTTCAAGTTTGAATGTTTTCAGGTTGATTCAATTAGAGTCAACGCTGCATGAGAGGAAACGGTGAATAAGTCTCCTCCTGAGTCTCCACTTTGTATCATGTATCAGCTCCATTCATTTCCTGCCTCATATTTGTATTTTTAAAAACATGTTTATTTTATTTACACCTCACTGATTTTAATTATTTTCTTTAGGTCGATGACATAAAATCCCAAAATCAAATTCCTCTTTGTGATGCAAGAAAACAGGAATGATGTCAAAGCTCTCTGCTCAGCTGCTGAAGGTTTGTTTCGTGTCGGTTCGTCCGGTTTCTTTTATTCTGACACAAAAACAGTGAGTGGAGCAATGTGGACCAGGTCTACACATCAGTTCACTGATCTGGTCCTGATATCAATAGACAGCGTTGTGACTGGTTCTGAGCTGGTTCAGGCTTCATTACCAGTCACTGTGCTCTTACAGTTAGCAGCACATGGTTATTGATTATTATGTCGCTCTTCTTTTCTCTCTCAAACTGAGAACTGATTCACCTTCTGACAGACACATGGATCTTTGTCTCTGTCTATTTGCTTTCCCTAAGTATGAATCTGGTTTCTTTAATGAGCAGCTGGCTTCACTGTCTAGGACACATGATGAGCAGACAGCAGACATAGATTCATCATCTGCAAATCTTTTTAGTGTCAAGGAACACTGTTGATTATTCATTTTTTAAAGTTTTGTTTTTATTTATATTATTTAGTCACAAAGTGAACAGCATGTCTTTAACACATGCATGCAGACAGACAGCAGCGTCTGCACAGTAAACCTCCACTCTCTCTACTTTGCACCCAGAGAACAAGCCTGGAAAAGGATAGAGTGAGAAAAAAACCCTGATTACAGAGAGAAATGTGCACAAATGAGCAATGAATGCAGATGAGAAACAGTACGGGAGCTAAAAGAATCAGAGAGCACACAGAGATGTGGAAAAATCAAATCAATGTTTGATGGAGATGAAATAATAGAATAGAAAAAAAGAGACGAGATGAGGAAAATCAATAGCAAGCTGAAAAGCTTTAAAAGCACATCGGCTGGCACACAAATGATGAGCAGCAAATAAAGATGGGAGACATGGGGAGAGGGTGAGATGCTTAGCTTCCATCATCGGCTGAAATGAAGATGCTCAATCAGCATGTTAACGCCCGATGCTCCGCTTTATACACTCATGAGCAACATGGAGGCAGAGAGAGAACAGAGAGCAGGAACGATGAAGAACAGAGAGAACGTGAGACAATAGAGGAAGAAGAGAGACGAGGCCATGCAGGAGAAGATGGAGAGGAGCTGGCTGAGTGTGTGTGTGTGTGTGTGTGTGTGTGTGTGTGTGTGTGTGTGTGTGTGTGTGTGTGTGTGTGTGTGTGCGTGTGTGTGTGTGTGTCACTATTCTAGGGGCCGACATCACTAACAAGTTAAATCTGACATAACATCCTCTATTCCAGAAGTGGAACGGTGCTCATACCTTTGTTAGCCAGGCGGACACAGTTGATTTTGGTTTCCTGTGGAGAGGAGAGACAGAAGTTGTTTAGGTAAAATCACATGTTCACTTCATAAATACTAGCTTGGAGGGAGGAGCAGTGGATACTGTGAATACTTTTAAGAACCAGCTCAAAACCCACCTTTTTAGGCTGGCGTTTGAGTAAAAAGTAAACCCATGTCCTAGACCTTAACATATGTTTTACATTTTTATTATCTCATTTTAATTTTAATTTTATTTTATTTTATTGACCCTAGGGTCACATTGTGGTTTTTTATGTTTTTAAATTTCTGCTGTTAAGCACTTTGTGATGTCATGTCTGTGAAAAGCGCTCTATAAATAAATTTCATTCATTCATTCATTCATAAATAAATACATATTAAGTGTGTGTGGAGCTGCAGCTAATGTGTGGGAGAACTCTCTCTCTCTCTCTCTCTCTCGCTCCCTTTCTGTGTCAGCAACTTCAGTTTAGCTAACAGCTTTTTGATGCACACACACACACACACACACTCACACACACACTCACTCAGAATAAAAGTGCATGTATTTAGGGATTCTTGAGTCAGCTGAGTGCATCTTGATTGACATTGACTGTCAGTTCTCTCTCCGTGTTGCTCTACAACCAGCTCAAACTGCACTCTGAGGTGTGTGTGTGTACGTGTGTGTGTATGTATGTGTGTGTGTGTGTGTGTGTGCGTGTGTGTGTGTTGTCCCTGAAGCTTTTTATTTTTCAAAAAGGTGTCCGGCTTAATTTTTCTCGGCGTGTTTTTTCCATTTCTCTTCCTCTGCGTTTCTCCTCCAACTATTCCACCTCTCCTTCCTCCTCCCTTTCCTCCTCACCTCCCTTTGCACTTTGGTGTCTTCCCTCCTCCTCCCTTTGTCTCCCAGCTTCTTCCTCCGTCTCTTCTTCTGCTCTCTCATGAATCTACTCAGAACTTCAGTTCCATTTACCTGAAGCTCAAGTCTACGTCATGAGTGAGAAGTTGGTCCAGAGTGTCTCTGTGTTCTGGCTCATCTGGAGGTGTTGGACAAACTCAAAGTCTTAGAAGTGAGACAGGAAAGGTTCTGTTGGAAGATCACTGCTCTTTAAGATATCTCTTAAGGGCGACTGTAGGAGCGGTCGGTCGATTAACGCGCATTCTCTCGTAGTGTCACTTCAAAACTTTCTTTTATTCCAGAACAGCATCAAAAGCATACATGGAAGTCATCTTAAACAGAAAAACCCGCTTTGTCTCATAATGCGGTTTCGTAGTGCGTAATGCGTAATGCGGTTGAAAAATAGTTAGCCCTTCCGCTCTCTTGTCGAAAAACACACCTGCACGTCCTCAGGTGAGGTCTACATAAAGAGTTAACGCCCCCTGACGTCATCATTGCGTCAGAATCATTTCGGCATCTTAAGAGGTTCAACAGTAAATCATAATTAGCATGGTTTGATGTACAAGCGGTAGCATGATTATAATTTACTAACAAGGATAGAATCTACAGGCAAAACACAAATCAGAGTAATGGCTTCTACAGCGACTGTGGCTCCTGTCTACGGTGTGACAGAATCTGAATTGTAAGTCTGCTGAATGACTGTAATGTTCTCATTTTTTCCATTGTTGGTCCACACATTGTTAAGTGTCAATATTGTTTAACCTTAATCTTACATTGTTTTTAGGTTTATTGTGTAACATCTGCCTATTGGGACTACAGATGAAAAATAGCCTTTTGGCTAACTCTGGCACATTTGCAGAATTTGTTTTATTAATGTGCACTGTCCCGTTCAAATAAACCAATAAAATAAAAAAATAAAATAAAATAAATGTACTGTAATGTAATGTAATGTACTGTAATCTACTGTACTGTAATATAATGTACTGTAATGTAATGTGATGTACTGTACTGTGATGTACTGTAATGTACTGTAATGTAATGTGATGTAATCTACTGTACTGTAATATAATGTACTGTAATGTAATGTGATGTACTGTACTGTAATATAATGTAATGTACTGTAATGTACTGTGATGTACTGTAATGTAATCTACTGTACTGTAATGTAATATACTGTACTGTAATCTACTGTACTGTAATGCACTGTAATGCGATGTAATGTACTGTAATGCGATGTAATGTAATGTACTGTACTGTAATGTACTGTAATGTGATGTACTGTACTGGAATGTGATGTACTGTAATGTGATGTACTGTAATGTAATGTGATGTACTGTAATGTACTGTAATATAATGCAATGTACTGTACTGTAATGTACTGTAATGTACTGTAATGTACTGTAATGTACTGTACTGTAATGTACTGTACTGTAATGTAATCTACTGTAATGTAATATACTGTACTGTAATGTACTGTACTGTAATTTACTGTAATGTAATCTACTGTGATGTACTGTAATCTACTGTAATGTAATCTACTGTAATGCAATGTACTGTAATGTAATGTACTGTAATGTACTGTAATGCGATGTAATGTACTGTAATGCGATGTAATGTACTGTAATGTAATGTACTGTCATGCGATGTAATGTAATGTAATGTCATCTCTGCAGCGGTATGACGTCCTTTAACTGAACAAACAATCATTTAGTTTGGAGGATTTGAACCATCAACCGTGACAGCGGATTGTCCAGGTTATTATTATTCTCTTCAGCCCTGCAGCCTCCCTGTCTGTCTCCAGTATTATATCTTCTTTAATCTCCCTCTCTCTTGTTCGAGACTTTTATTCCCTCCATCGCTCCATCCCTAAATCCCCCATCACTCCTGCTCTTACCTCTCTTACTTACAGCCCGCGGCACTTTATTCTTGTGTGTCTGCCTTTTTGTGTGTGTGTGTGTGTGCGTGTGTGACATCACATGACATCAAGGGAGAAATCAAGATTGCCGTTGGTGAGCACTTTAAATGTGCAGAGCGTCGACTAATTGGCACAATGATGGGAGATGAGAGACTGGCATCAAACTGATGTCACTCCTGGGGGGGGGGGGTGGGGGGGGTGAGAAAGGGAGAGAGAGACAAAGAGAGCGAGAACAAGAGAGAGAGAGGAAAAGGAAGAAAGTATGAAAAAAGGGAGGAGGAGGAAAATAGACGGCAAGAACACATGATGGAGAATGGAATGAACAAAACACGGAGAGGAAACTTAATGGAAGGAGAAAAAAGTTATGGAGAAGACAAGTGAAGAAGGTGGGAATGACAGGAAGCATGGAAAGGAAACAAGGATGGGTGAAAGGAAGCATGAAAAGGAGACATGGAGGGGTGTAAGGAAGCATGAAAAGGAGACATGGAGGGGTGGAAGGAAGCGTGAAAAGGAGACATGGAGGGGTGAAAGGAAAGAGAGTGAGACGATGTGAGAATGAGTGAAAAGTAGAAAAAAGAGGAGGATAGAAAAATAGACAAAGAGAATACAAATAGAAACTAGAAAATGCATTTCCTGCTGAAAATGCGTTGGAATGCTGAAATTTGAAATGAATTGCAAAAACATTGCTGAAAATAGATATCCAATTTTTTTTAAATTGCAAAAAGCTTAATAATTCAAAAAGTTTAAAGATTCCGACTATGAAAAGTCATATCACCCCTCTCCTGAAAGAGCGGTTTCTGTGGCTTAAAAAATTTCATCAGTGGTGATATTTGTAGCAGTAGAAGTTGTAGTAGAAGTATTATTAGTAGAAGTATTAGTAGCATTAGAATCAGTACTAGTAGTAGCAGTAGTGATATTTGTAGTTGTAGTAGAAGTATTATTAGTAGTAGAACTATTAGTAATTAGAAGAAGTAGTAGAAGACGTAGTATCAGTTGTCATAGTAATAGCTGTAGTATTGGTCGTAGTATTTAATATAACAGCAGTAGTAGAAGAAGTAGTACTAGTAGCAGTCGTACTAATAGCTGTAGTAGTATTACTACTTTTAGTAGCATGAATAGCAGTAGTAGTAGCAGTTGTCATATTAGTAGTAGTGGTAGTAATAGCAGTAGTGGTAGTAATAATATTTATGGTAGCAGTAATAGCAGTAGCAGTAATAGTAGCAACAGCAAAATTTGTAGTAGTGGTAATACTAGAAATATTATCAGTAGTAGTAGTTGTCGCAGTATTAGTAAGAGCATTCATTATTTCAACAAAAAAGCCAAATTTTGAGCGAAACGTTTAAAAACAGTTAATCCATGAGGCTTTTATTTTGAAAGGGTGGGACTGGGTGGGGGAGGGAGGGGGAGAGGAGACATAATCATAATGTTTGACACATAAACAGAGGTTATTAAATGACAGGCTTCATCACAAGCAGTTCAGTTAGAATTCACTCTCTGGGGCTTTTATTTTGAAATGGGGTGTGGGGTGTGGGGGAGAAGGGGAGAGGAGACAGAATCATCATGTTAGATAAACACAAACCAGTTATTAAATGACAGGCTCATCACAAGCATTTCAGTTAGGATTCATTCTGTGGGGCTTTTATTTTAAAATGGCGTGTGTGTGTGTGGGGTGGGGGTGGAGGAGGGTGGAAAGACCTCTAAAGATCCCTAAGACCTGAATGACTGTATGAGAGACACAGAGAGAGAGAGAGAGAGGAGTGTATGTGCACGTGTGTCTGTGAGTCTGTGTGTTCATCAACATCACTAATTGGCTCAATCGCAAACACCTGTGTGCCTGAAGCCATTTCATGGAGATAAAACAGGGAAACACCTCTCAAACAAATCATCAAAACTCCCATAACCGTAGCTCCTATTGCTCTGATATTAATAAGTGCAAGGAAGGATGAGTTGAAGAACAGATCCTGTAAAAATTGTCTGTCGTGTAAAAAATGTGGCTTAATTGGCGATCTAGAAATGGGGTACCGTGTTCTGTGGAAGATGTTTTTGAAGCAAAATTTAACATTGGTCTCTATGGAGCAGAAAGTTGGTTTTCCTCTCAATTAACGGCTTCCGTGTCAAATGTGGAAATCTGTGGGATTCTACTGTCATTTTCTACGACAAGGACAATATTAGCTACTTCTACATCCAGAAATTATGCATGAAGAGTGAAGATTGTGGACACAGTGGCAAAATACAAATGTTTTTTTCACAAGAATCTCAAGCTGCTCTTCACTCTAGCGGTGACATCACGCACTCTAAGCTGCCCAATACACACCCATTATAAAGTCAGAAAAGGGCTGAAAAATCATAAAAGTAAAATTTCTGCATTTCAAAAAGCTTAAAAGATATCAAAAAGCTGAATCATGTTGGCAATAGTTGAGGGTTTTCTCAACATTTGAAAGTTGAAATGGTCTCTGTAGCTGAAAGTATGAGGAAGTTGAAGGATTTGAAAGTTGAAGAAGTTTAAGAGGATTTGAAAATATTCTCCATAGAGATCCCATTCAAAAATAAAGTTGCTAAAAGCTTAATAATTCAAAAAGTTTAAAGGTTAGAAATAGAAAAAGTCATAGCGGAGATGAGCTGAAGGAGCTGAACATTTTGATAGTTGAACGGTTTCTGTAGCTTAAAAAATGAAGAAGAAGCATTGCGACGAAAAACAGGGGGGGGCGGAAGAAATAGAGGAATAAAGAAACAGGATAACAATAGTTGGAATGCTTAACAGCATTCCAACAACTAGAAAATGCATTTCCTGCTGAAAATGTGTTGGAATGCTGAACGCTGAAATGAATTGTAAAATAATTGCTGAAAATTAAGAAATATGAGACTACCCATCTAGAAAATGTTGAAGCCCGAAAGCATTTAAACTGCACTGCTGAAAACTCTTCCAGTTGAAATGTCTAACTGTGGTGTCTGTAGCTGAAAGTATGAGGAAGAAGAAGGCTTTGAAAGTTGAAGAAGTATAACAGGATTTGAGGATTTTCTCCATAGAGATCCCATTCAAAAAGAATTGCAAAAAGCGACAGGCAGACAGACAGTTTTATGGACTGAGTAAGTGAGACAGAGAGAGACAGACAGACAGACAGAGAGAGCCTGCGTGCGTGTAACTGGTTGCCATGGTGAGGACGCACCTTTTGGAGAGTCTGTGAGTTAATCAGCTTCACTAATGAGCTCAATCATGAACAGCTGTGTGCCTCCAGCCTTTTAATGGAGATAAAACAGGGAAACACCTCTCAAACAAATCATCAAAACTCCCATAACCGTAGCTCCTATTGCTGCGATATTAATAAATGAGAGGAAGGATGAGTTGAAGAACAGATCCTCAAAAATTGTGTCTGTAGTGTAAAAAATGTGGCTTAACTGGCGATCTAGAAATGGGGTACCGTGTTCTGTGGAAGATGTTTTGAAGAAAAATTTAACATTGGTCTCTATGGAGCAGAACGTTGGTTTTCCTCTCAATTAACGGCTTCCGTGTCAAATGTGGAAATCTGTGGGATTCCACAGTCATTTGTCTGCGACAAGGACAAGATTAGCTACTTCTACATCCAGAAATTATGCATGAAGAGTGAAGATTGTGGACTCAGTGGCAAAACACAAGTCTTTTTTTCACAAGAATCTCAAGCTGCTTTTCACTCTAGCGGTGACATCACGCACTCGAAGCTGCGCAATACACACACATTATAAAGTCAGAAAAGGGCTGAAAAATCATAAAAGTTAAATTGCTGCAGTTCAAAAAGTTTAAAAGATATCAGAAAGCTGAATTATGCGGCAATAGCTCAGGGTTTTCTCAACATTTGAAAGTTGAAATGGTATCTGTAGCTGAAAGTATGAGGAAGTTGAAGGATTTGAAAGTTGAAGAAGTTTAAGAGGATTTGAAAATCTTCTCCATAGAAACCCATTCAAAAACAAGTTGCTAAAAGCTTAATAATTCAAAAAGTTTAAAGGTTAGAAATATGAAAAGTGATAGCAGACATGAGCTGAAAGAGCCGAACATTTTGATAGTTGAACGGTGTCTGTAGCTTAAAAAATGTGGAAGGAGATAGGTAGCAAAATACATATGGAAGAAATATAAACGGTTGAATAAAGACAAACAGGATAATAATAGTTGGAATGCTGAACAGCATTCCAACTATTATTTAAATCCTGACATTCTTCTTTGTCAGTCGAATGACAACAAAGGCATGGATGCAGAGCCGGTCTCGTCCTCGTGAGTCAAAGGAGACAAGTCCAGCCTGCCGAGGAGTCCTTGAGCCAGGCACTGGTGGTCAGCTGCTTTTAACGAGAATAATAAAGACGTAGAGTAGAGCTGCATCATAGTGATGAAGAGTAGAAGGTTTCCTCACAGCTCTCATCTCGTTTCTTGAAGGATGAAATGTTTAAGATGTAGTTTAAACTTAATCAAATGAACTGACTTGTTGGTTCTTGTGTCGAGAGATATCTACTGAATGACGAGCTAGCCCCGCCCCTTCCTGTCTCCTGACACTTTGGATTTACATTGACAATGAGAGAGAACACTGAGTAGATCTGTGTCAGAGTCTCAGTGAACACACACACCTCTTTGAGATTATTACACAGCATGTTATCTTAAACAGCACTTTGGTTATATTTAGCATATTCCTGCTGTTGGTTAAGATGTGACTTTGTTTATGACTGATGACTGTAGATCTCAATTAAAGTCTCAGATGTTTGGAGAACAGACCTCACACATTGCATCTCTATCTTTAAGGTGTAACTGCAGCCCCAGGTCTGAGCCTAAGTCCACCGATGTACCAATGTAGCACTTAGAAAGAAGAAGACGAGTAGAAAGATGAACCTTCTGTCTGAGGAGAGAGGAACACGATGGCTACGAAGTTTGGAAACTTACGAATCACAAGACGGCGTTTTGAGACTTTCTTCTCTTTGGGATGAATGTGTGTCGGTGTTTCATGCCTGACTTCCTTATCAAATCACCCCCCCCCCCTCCAATCCATGACCCAAACAAAGCTCACACTGATTGGATTGACTGAGATCCAATCAAATAAGGAATTCTTATGTGACCGGATTTAGGGTCTGCACATATACAAAGCACACACACACACTCTCACACACACACAGTGTGTGTGTGTGTTATATGACATCACAGCATCACCCCGGCCCCGCTCACCAAACTGAGTTACTGTGGTTACGGCAGTGGAAGATGAAAACAACGCTCTCAGGACTTCGTATTATTAGAGTTTTATGGGAATTCTAAAGTTCAGATGAAGTTGTGAATGATTCTGTTTCAGGTTGAACTTCTTTGTTTCATATGAATCTGAATATTGTCTCCAGGTTTTCCCTCCGAAACATGTAAAGTGATCGTAGTTTCTTCCTCTCAGAGGTCTGTGGATAACCAGTACATGACGTCCTGTTCAGACCTCTGAGCATTGTTTCAGGAACATTGGTGACTGTTTACATGGAAGTGTTTTAAATAGTAAAGTGTGAGTGAAGAGAGAGGAGTGTTGACTCACCCCATTGGCTCTGCTCATGGCCTGGTAGTAGATGCTGTAGCTCTTAGCCGGAGACAGTGGAGGGTTCCAGAAGCCTCCGTAGCTCTTGTTGTCTCCCACCGTGAACGGCTGCACCACGGTGAGGCTGGAGGGGCTCAGCTCAGCGGCCATGTAGTAAGAGGAGTCCAGGGAGGAGGCGTTACGGAAGCTCACCGGAGCAGAGAAACACTCGGGGGCCTCGGAGGCAGAGCGGCGGCTCTTAGACTTACGCTCCTCCTTCACAACAAGCTGGTAGGAGCTGGAGACAGAATACAGTAACGTTAACTCTGACGGAGCTCATCGATCTGAACACTACGGATCACTTTTCATTGTATCTCAACTCAAACTTCAGCTAAATTCAATTCAATTCAATTTATATTTGTACAGCCCAAAATCACAAATTACAAATTACAAATTTGTGATTTAGACTTTTACAATCCGTGCACCTGTGACATCCTCTGTCCCGAGACCGTCACATTGGACCAGGAAGAACTCCCCAAAACCCGTTAACGGGGAGAAGAGAGGAAGAGACCTCAGAGAGAGCAACAGAGGATCCTCCCAGTTAACTTCCTAAGAACGCAGCTGACAGATGCTGAGTCAGCACGAAAGTAAGAAATGGTGTGTGTGTGTGTGTGTCTGTGTGTGTGTGGGTGTGTGCGTGTGTCTGTGTGTGTGGGTGTGTCTGTCTGTGTGTGTGTGGGTGTGTGTGTGCGTGTGGGTGTGTGGGTGTGTGTGGGTGTGTGTGTGCGTGTGGGTGTGTGTGTGTGTGTCTGTGTGTGTGTGTGTGTCTGTGTGCGTGTGGGTGCGTGTGGGTGTGTGTGTCTGTGTGTGTGTGTGTGTGTGTGTCTGTGTGTGTGTGTGTGTGTGTCTGTGTGTGTGTGTGTGTGTGTGTGTCTGTGTGCGTGTGGGTGTGTGTGTCTGTGTGTGTGTGTCTGTGTGTCTGTGTGTGTGTGGGTGTGTGTGTGTGTGTCTGTGTGTGTGTGTGTGTCTGTGTGTGTGTGGGTGTGTGTGCGTGGGTCTGTGGGTGTGTGTGTGCGCCTCCTCTAGCGGTCAGGACTAACCCAGCGGCCCTCTGCAATTACCCCCGTCCTCCTCGCTGAGAACTCACTTCACAATTATACGCAATTAGGGAAATGTGTGTTTGTGAGAAGATGATCCTCAGCTCCCGTTTGGCAGATTTCATAAAAGATAATTGCTGAACTGTGTGTCTGCGTGTGTGTGCGTGTGTGTGTTTTCCTTTAAACACGAAACATTTATACGAATATATATATATATATATACATATATATATTAGTGCTGGGCAAGTTAACACATTAATTAATTAACGCCGACAATTATTTTATCGCGTGTTCACGCATTTTTATTTATTTGTTATTATTGTAACAGACTGTCTCATGTTTATCGTTTTGTATTGGAGATGATATGTCCCTTCAGGGTTGCCGTAGAGAAAAGGCGACTTCCGCTTCTGGTCGAGGGGGGGGGGGGGGGGGGGGCAGAAATAAAGTCTCCATGGAGACTACTCGACATCGCTGGGTCTCCATCATCACCTCTGAGTTACAGCATCATAGTGATGAAGAGTAGAGCAGCATCATAGTGATGAAGAGTAGAGCAGCATCATAGTGATGAAGAGTAGAGCTGCGTCATCGTGATGATGAGTAGAGCTGCATCATAGTGATGAAGAGTAGAGCTGCATCATCGTGATGAAGAGTAGAGCAGCATCATAGTGATGAAGAGTAGAGCTGCATCATAGTGATGAAGAGTAGAGCTGCATCATAGTGATGAAGAGTAGAGCTGCATCATAGTGATGAAGCGTAGAGCAGCATCATAGTGATGAAGAGTAGAGCTGCATCATAGTGATGAAGAGTAGAGCTGCATCATCGTGATGAAGAGTAGAGCTGCATCATAGTGATGAAGAGTAGAGCTGCATCATAGTGATGAAGAGTAGAGCTGCATCTTAGTGATGAAGCGTAGAGCAGCATCATAGTGATGAAGAGTAGAGCTGCATCATAGTGATGAAGAGTAGAGCTGCATCATAGTGATGAAGAGTAGAGCTGCATCATAGTGATGAAGAGTAGAGCTGCATAATAGTGATGAAGAGTAGAGCTGCATCATAGTGATGAAGAGTAGAGCTGGGTCATAGTGATGAAGAGTAGAGCTGGGTCATAGTGATGAAGAGTAGAGCAGCATCATAGTGATGAAGAGTAGAGCTGCATCATAGTGATGAAGAGTAGAGCTGCATCATAGTGATGAAGAGTAGAGCTGCATCATAGTGATGAAGCGTAGAGCAGCATCATAGTGATGAAGAGTAGAGCTGCATCATAGTGATGAAGAGTAGAGCTGCATCATCGTGATGAAGAGTAGAGCTGCATCATAGTGATGAAGAGTAGAGCTGCATCATAGTGATGAAGAGTAGAGCTGCATCTTAGTGATGAAGCGTAGAGCAGCATCATAGTGATGAAGAGTAGAGCTGCATCATAGTGATGAAGAGTAGAGCTGCATCATAGTGATGAAGAGTAGAGCTGCATCATAGTGATGAAGAGTAGAGCAGCATCATAGTGATGAAGAGTAGAGCTGGGTCATAGTGATGAAGAGTAGAGCTGCGTCATAGTGATGAAGAGTAGAGCTGGGTCATAGTGATGAAGAGTAGAGCAGCATCATAGTGATGAAGAGTAGAGCTGCATCATAGTGATGAAGAGTAGAGCTGCGTCATCGTGATGATGAGTAGAGCTGGGTCATAGTGATGAAGAGTAGAGCTGGGTCATAGTGATGAAGAGTAGAGCAGCATCATAGTGATGAAGAGTAGAGCTGCATCATAGTGATGAAGAGTAGAGCTGCATCATAGTGATGAAGAGTAGAGCTGCATCATAGTGATGAAGAGTAGAGCTGCATCATAGTTATGAAGAGTAGAGCTGCATCATAGTGATGAAGAGTAGAGCTGCATCATAGTGATGAAGAGTAGAGCTGCATCATAGTGATGAAGAGTAGAGCTGCATCATAGTGATGAAGAGTAGAGCAGCATCATAGTGATGAAGAGTAGAGCTGCATCATAGTGATGAAGAGTAGAGCTGCATCATAGTGATGAAGAGTAGAGCAGCATCATAGTGATGAAGAGTAGAGCTGCATCATAGTGATGAAGAGTAGAGCTGCATCATAGTGATGAAGAGTAGAGCTGGGTCATAGTGATGAAGAGTAGAGCTGCATCATAGTGATGAAGAGTAGAGCTGCATCATAGTGATGAAGAGTAGAGCTGGTCATAGTGATGAAGAGTAGAGCTGCATCATAGTGATGAAGAGTAGAGCTGGGTCATAGTGATGAAGAGTAGAGCTGCATCATCGTGATGAAGAGTAGAGCTGCGTCATAGTGATGAAGAGTAGAGCTGCATCATAGTGATGAAGAGTAGAGCTGCATCATAGTGATGAAGAGTAGAGCTGCATCATAGTGATGAAGAGTAGAGAAGCATCATAGTGATGAAGAGTAGTGCTGCATCATAGTGATGAAGAGTAGAGCTGCATCATAGTGATGAAGAGTAGTGCTGCATCATAGTGATGAAGAGTAGCGCTGCATCATAGTGATGAAGAGTAGAGCTGCATCATAGTAATGAAGAGTAGAGCTGCGTCATAGTGATGAAGAGTAGAGCTGGGTCATAGTGATGAAGAGTAGAGCTGCGTCATAGTGATGAAGAGTAGAGCTGCGTCATAGTGATGAAGAGTAGAGCTGGGTCATAGTGATGAAGAGTAGAGCTGCGTCATAGTGATGAAGAGTAGAGCTGGGTCATAGTGATGAAGAGTAGAGCTGCATCATAGTGATGAAGAGTAGCGCTGCATCATAGTGATGAAGAGTAGTGCTGCATCATAGTGATGAAGAGTAGAGCTGCATCATAGTGATGAAGAGTAGTGCTGCATCATAGTGATGAAGAGTAGAGCTGCATCATAGTGATGAAGAGTAGTGCTGCATCATAGTGATGAAGAGTAGAGCTGCATCATAGTGATGAAGAGTAGTGCTGCATCATAGTGATGAAGAGTAGAGCTGCATCATAGTAATGAAGAGTAGAGCTGCATCATAGTGATGAAGAGTAGAGCTGCGTCATAGTGATGAAGAGTAGAGCTGCATCATAGTGATGAAGAGTAGAGCTGCATCATAGTGATGAAGAGTAGAGCAGCATCATAGTGATGAAGAGTAGAGCTGCATCATAGTGATGAAGAGTAGAGCTGTATCATAGTGATGAAGAGTAGAGCAGCATCATAGTGATGAAGAGTAGAGCTGCATCATAGTGATGAAGAGTAGAGCAGCATCATAGTGATGAAGAGTAGAGAAGCATAATAGTGATGAAGAGTAGAGCTGCATCATAGTGATGAAGAGTAGAGCAGCATCATAGTGATGAAGAGTAGAGAAGCATCATAGTGATGAAGAGTAGAGCTGCATCATAGTGATGAAGAGTAGAGCAGCATCATAGTGATGAAGAGTAGAGCTGCATCATAGTGATGAAGAGTAGAGCTGCATCATAGTGATGAAGAGTAGAGCAGCGTCATAGTGATGAAGAGTAGAGCAGCATCATAGTGATGAAGAGTAGAGCAGCGTCATAGTGATGAAGAGTAGAGCTGCATCATAGTGATGAAGAGTAGAGCTGGGTCATAGTGATGAAGAGTAGAGCAGCGTCATAGTGATGAAGAGTAGAGCAGCATCATAGTGATGAAGAGTAGAGCTGCGTCATAGTGATGAAGAGTAGAGCTGCATCATAGTGATGAAGAGTAGAGCTGCGTCATAGTGATGAAGAGTAGAGCTGCATCATAGTGATGAAGAGTAGAGCTGCATCATAGTGATGAAGAGTAGAGCAGCATCATAGTGATGAAGAGTAGAGCTGCATCATAGTGATGAAGAGTAGAGCTGCATCATAGTGATGAAGAGTAGAGCTGCATCATAGTGATGAAGAGTAGAGCTGCGTCATAGTGATGAAGAGTAGAGCTGGGTCATAGTGATGAAGAGTAGAGCTGCATCATAGTGATGAAGAGTAGAGCTGCATCATAGTGATGAAGAGTAGAGCTGCATCATAGTGATGAAGAGTAGAGCTGCATCATAGTGATGAAGAGTAGAGAAGCATCATAGTGATGAAGAGTAGAGCTGCATCATAGTGATGAAGAGTAGTGCTGCATCATAGTGATGAAGAGTAGAGCTGCATCATAGTGATGAAGAGTAGAGAAGCATCATAGTGATGAAGAGTAGAGCTGCATCATAGTGATGAAGAGTAGTGCTGCATCATAGTGATGAAGAGTAGAGCAGCATCATAGTGATGAAGAGTAGAGCTGCATCATAGTGATGAAGAGTAGTGCTGCATCATAGTGATGAAGAGTAGAGCTGCATCATAGTGATGAAGAGTAGAGAAGCATCATAGTGATGAAGAGTAGAGCTGCATCATAGTGATGAAGAGTAGTGCTGCATCATAGTGATGAAGAGTAGAGCTGCATCATAGTGATGAAGAGTAGAGCAGCATCATAGTGATGAAGAGTAGAGCAGCATCATAGTGATGAAGAGTAGAGCTGCATCATAGTGATGAAGAGTAGAGCTGCATCATAGTGATGAAGAGTAGAGCAGCATCATAGTGATGAAGAGTAGAGCAGCATCATAGTGATGAAGAGTAGAGCTGGGTCATAGTGATGAAGAGTAGCGCTGCATCACATGCTCTGACTGTGATGAAGACTCAACACACACATGTAGATGAACGTGTGAAACATGTTGTTCTGTTCACAGCAGTGGAACGTTTCACTTTGGACCAGGTGTACACCAACATCTCGGGAGCTTACAAAGCTGCACCATCTCCACACCTCGGCTTATCAGACCACCTCTCTCTGTGAATGACTCCATCATATAAACCAGTAATTTGAAAAACTAGACCAGCTGTCAAAACCATTCAAGTATGGAGCAACGATGCTGCTTCACTTCTGCAGGACTGCTTTGAAAGCACGGACTGGGAAGTGTTTGCACAGGGAGCTGACCTGGAGGAGTACACCTCGGCTGTCCTGGCCTACCTACACGTTTGCACTGAGACAGTAACTACCACTAAAACCATCAAAGAGTTCCCAAATCAAAAACCTTGGCTGGACAGAAACGTGCGGTTACTGCTTGGAGCAAGAGATGCTGCCTTCAGGTCTGGTGACATACCGGCCTATAAAAGTGCCCGGAGGGACCTGAAGAAGGGCATCAGAGAGGCCAAGCACAGATACAAACAGCGCGTTGAGGGACACTTCGAGAACAACGACCCCCGGAGCATGTGGAGAGGTATTAAAACCCTGATTGATTACAAGAGCAGCACCACACAGATCAGTCAGGACAGTGAACTCCCCGACACCCTGAACCGCTTCTTTGCCCGCTTTGACAGACAGCACAGCGGAGCAACAGCTGAGAAGACCCGGCCCAAGCAGGAGCAGACACTCTTCCTCCAGCACCACCAGGTGAGGTCCGCTCTGAGGAGGATCCACATCACCAAGGCAGCGGGACCGGACAAAGTGTCGGGCCGCACACTGAAGACCTGTGCCGACCAGCTAGCAGAGGTTTCACCAACATCTTCAACCTCTCCCTGCAACAAGCTGCAGTCCCCACCTGCCTCAAAGCCACCACCATTGTCCCTGTCCCGAAGAAGACCGCAGTCACCTGCCTCAACGACTACCGCCCAGTCGCCCTGACCCCTGTCATCATGAAGTGCTTCGAGAGGATGACACTATCGCACATCAAGGACGTCCTCCCAGCAGACCTGGATAGCCACCAGTTTGCGTACTGAACAAACAGGTCTACGGAGGACGTGGTCTCATCGCTCTTCATACGGCCCTGTCTCACCTGGAGCACCCGAACACATACGTCAGGATGCCCTTCATTGACTTCAGCTCTGCCTTCAACACCATCATCCCCCATAAACTGGTGAATAAACTCAAAAACCTTGGACTTTGTGCATCACTCTGTTCATGGATTCTGGACTTTCTCTCTAACAGACCACAGAATGTCAGGATAGGGAACCTGACATCAACAACCACCATCCTGAACACTGGTGCACCGCAGGGCTGTGTGCTCAGCCCAGCCCTCTTCACCCTCTTCACTCAGGACTGCTCCGCCACATATTCAACAAACACAATCGTGAAGTTTGCTGACGACACCACTGTGGTGGGTCTCATCTCCAACAACGACGAGACGCACTACAGACAAGAGGTCCAACATCTGGCTGAGTGGTGCTCGGACAACAACCTGGTCCTGAACACCACCGAGACCAAAGAAGTCATAGTGGACTTCAGGAGATCCAGGAAGACCACACCCTCTCCTCTCTACATAAGTGGGGAGGAGGTGGAGAGGGTGGACAGCATCAAATTCCTGGGGCTCCACATCACTAAAGACCTCACTTGGGCCCTGAACACATCACACCTGGTGAAGAAAGCCCAGCAGAGGCTCTTCTTCCTGAGGAAGCTCAAACAAGCTGCCTGCGCCCTGCACTTCTGGTTAACTTCTACAGAAGTGTGATGGAAAGCATCCTGTGTATGTGCTTTACTGTGTGGTACGCCAGCTGCACAGCAGAGAACCGGAGGGACCTGGCCCGGGTGTTAGACCAGCAGAGAGGATTGTGGGAGTTACCCTGCCTGACCTGGACGCTGTGTATGCTGGCTGTCTCCAGAAGAAGGCCAGAAACATCTGCACAGACACCACTCACCCGGGTCACTCTGTTTGTTCCACTGCCATCAGGAAGGAGATACAGGACCATCAAAACCCAGACTAACAGGCTGAGGAACAGAGCGGTTTCCTCCATCGCCCCCCCACCCACCACCCCACACAGCTCCCACCGGACAGTGCTGCAACAAACAGTCAATAACATGACACTGTAACCAAGCACATTTTTCACTTTGGAGCCATTGATGCCTGTGCTTTATCTTGTTTTATCTTGTATATATTTATTTCATGTCTTGTTTTTAAATCGTCTTGTCTTAATGTTTTTATACACTTTTTAACTGTTGCTGCTGTACTGATGAGTCGCCAACTCAATTTCGTTGTATGTTCGTACGATGACAATGAACATCCTTATCCTTATCCTTACATGCTGAAATTCATGGTAAACGCATTTAAAAGCACAGATCGGGAGCGAAGGACTTTGAAAGTTAGCGGAAACATTAACGTGAGACAACATCCGGTTTCTTCAGACCAACATCCGGTTTTCAGAATAAGATGCCAACAAAGTATGAATTATATTCACATCAAGTATAAAACATGCTGCATCTTGTGAGTTAAAGGGAAAATATACATATGATATAAGAAATATGATCGCTACTGTGTAAAGAGAATACTGCTGCTAACAACAACCTGATGTGTTTAAAGTGTTTAAACCAAATGTTATTGACCTTTAGTTCATATAGCATATAAGTGCACAATACACTACTTTTGAATTCATTATTGAACTTTGCCATAACAATGCGATTAATCGCGATTAAATATTTTAATCGTTGCCCAGCATTAATATATGTATATTATATATATATATATATAATATATATATACGTATATATTGTTCTGGTGATAAATGGTGAGATATTAACAGGAAGCCACTGACCCACACTCACATCTCTCGAAACTCTAAATTGGATGATATATATTCTTCTCTTGTCGAAGCTGAATTTCCCTGAAGGAGGAAGAGGAAGAAAGGAGGAGAGGATAAGAGGGGAGGAGCCGAGGAGATAGAGGAGAGGAGGAGAGGACAGGAGATAGAGTAGAGGAGGAGAGAAAGAGAGGAGAGGAGAGGAGGAGAGGACAGGCGATAGAGTAGAGGAGGAGAGAAAGAGAGGAGAGGAGAGGAGGAGAGGACAGGAGATAGAGTAGAGGAGGAGAAAAATAACAGAAGGGACAGAAGTAAACAGAAAGTTACATAAAAGCTAAGATTCAGGTGAGAAGGTACCTGATTGGTGCTCCTCGTGAGTGGGCGGGCTTTAGCAGGATGGTGATGGTGGTCTCGGTCTCGTTCATTGGAACCTCAGACTCGTACTCCGGCATCATCGGGGCTGATGGTCAAAGAGAATATAATTATGACTTTATGATTATTACTTTACTGGACGATCACAGTGTTGATTCATCGCTGAAACACTGTGGAATAATGATGATGTCATCACACATCATAACTGATGTGACATCACTCAGGAAGTACAAACACACTGAGCCCCTAAATATTAAATCAATAATAAAAAACAGATCAACAATCCTGTTTGGATCTGTTGAACCATTCATACCATTGATGTCATGTTAATAAACACCATTCATACCAGTGATGTCATGTTAATAAGCACCATTCATACCAGTGATGTCATCTTAATAAACACCATTCATACCAGTGATGTCATGTTAATAAACACCATTCATACCAGTGATGTCATGTTAATAAGCACCATTCATACCAGTGATGTCATCTTAATAAACACCATTCATACCAGTGATGTCATGTTAATAAGCACCATTCATACCAGTGATGTCATCTTAATAAACACCATTCATACCAGTGATGTCATCTTAATAAACACCATTCATACCAGTGACGTCATCTTAATAAACACCATTCATACCAGTGATGTCATCTTAATAAACACCATTCATACCAGTGACGTCATCTTAATAAACACCATTCATACCAGTGATGTCATCTTAATAAACACCATTCATACCAGTGACGTCATCTTAATAAACACCATTCATACCAGTGACGTCATCTTAATAAACACCATTCATACCAGTGATGTCATCTTAATAAACACCATTCATACCAGTGACGTCATCTTAATAAACACCATTCATACCAGTGATGTCATCTTAATAAACACCATTCATACCAGTGACGTCATCTTAATAAACACCATTCATACCAGTGACGTCATCTTAATAAACACCATTCATACCAGTGACGTCATCTTAATAAACACCATTCATACCAGTGACGTCATCTTAATAAACACCATTCATACCAGTGACGTCATCTTAATAAACACCATTCATACCAGTGACGTCATCTTAATAAACACCATTCATACCAGTGACGTCATCTTAATAAACACCATTCATACCAGTGATGTCATCTTAATAAACACCATTCATACCAGTGACGTCATCTTAATAAACACCATTCATACCAGTGATGTCATCTTAATAAACACCATTCATACCAGTGACGTCATCTTAATAAACACCATTCATACCAGTGACGTCATCTTAATAAACACCATTCATACCAGTGATGTCATCTTAATAAACACCATTCATACCAGTGACGTCATCTTAATAAACACCATTCATACCAGTGACGTCATCTTAATAAACACCATTCATACCAGTGACGTCATCTTAATAAACACCATTCATACCAGTGATGTCATCTTAATAAACACCATTCATACCAGTGACGTCATCTTAATAAACACCATTCATACCAGTGACGTCATCTTAATAAACACCATTCATACCAGTGATGTCATCTTAATAAACACCATTCATACCAGTGATGTCATCTTAATAAACACCATTCATACCAGTGACGTCATCTTAATAAACACCATTCATACCAGTGATGTCATCTTAATAAACACCATTCATACCAGTGACGTCATCTTAATAAACACCATTCATACCAGTGATGTCATCTTAATAAACACCATTCATACCAGTGACGTCATCTTAATAAACACCATTCATACCAGTGACGTCATCTTAATAAACACCATTCATACCAGTGATGTCATCTTAATAAACACCATTCATACCAGTGACGTCATCTTAATAAACACCATTCATACCAGTGACGTCATCTTAATAAACACCATTCATACCAGTGACGTCATCTTAATAAACACCATTCATACCAGTGACGTCATCTTAATAAACACCATTCATACCAGTGACGTCATCTTAATAAACACCATTCATACCAGTGACGTCATCTTAATAAACACCATTCATACCAGTGACGTCATCTTAATAAACACCATTCATACCAGTGACGTCATCTTAATAAACACCATTCATACCAGTGACGTCATCTTAATAAACACCATTCATACCAGTGACGTCATCTTAATAAACACCATTCATACCAGTGACGTCATCTTAATAAACAGAGCCCTCATACTGAAGGGAGCCCCTCCTCCCGTACATGCATCATCGGTCCGTCTGCAGCCGTTAATTGAAACCTCTTCCTCCGTCAGCGGCTCAGGAGATATTGAAAATTGGGGACGTTGTGATATGTGGACACCGTGACACACGGTGCTGGGTTAGAGAGGAAGATGGAGGAACGCAGGCTCAGCGGAAAGGTCACGTTAAAATCACCGGGGTGTTGACAGACAGGAGCATGGTCCAATCAGCACTCAGGACTCAGGTTTGGGTTTTACACACAGACTCTGGTACCGTTACTAGATCGATGTACTAAACATAAAACTGTGAACCTCAAAGCTTCTAAGAAGAGAAGTCTCCAAAAGTGAATGTGTGAAAAGAGCTTCTTTGCTTCAGATCACATGTTTAGTCATGTGACACCGATCAATGAAGTCATGAGATGAATGAACATAGAGGTGACCTTTTATAATTGTAAAAAGAAGACAGAAACTCAGATAAAGTTGTGCTTGAATACAAAGAGTCAGGGAGACAGAGAAGCATCTGTCGTCAGCTGACAGCCTGACTAGCTACACAACTAACTCATGAATCAACATGTGAAGCCGTTTCTGCGGCTGATTTCTTCTTTTTTGTGCCGTTGACATGTGGCCTGGGTCGAGGCGGCGACATCAACAGAGGAGAAGATATGAAAAGAGTCGCTCAGACAGACAAACACAGACGGCTTCTTTCACAGAGCAATTATCCTCATAACAAGCACGAGTGTGTCACAATGTCTTTGTGCATCTGGAGAGCAAAGACCAATCAAATGCCATATCAACAAACAGCGCTGTTTAAGGAGTAATTGTGTGAATAGGAGGAGGGATCTGGACCTGCTATCTTGGTGGAGATGCGGGTGGTGATGGGCGGGCCGAAGCCCTTGTTGGTGGAGGCTTTGATGGTGAAGAAGTAGGTGGTCCCCGGGTAGAGGCCTCCGAACAGGTGGAGGGTCTCGTTCCTCAGCTTGAACACCCGTCCCCTCTGGGTGGTGAGGTCGGCGCTGGGGTCCAACGAGCTCAGAGCCTTGTAGGTGATCTGGAAGCAGACGGAGTCACGATTCAGCTTTACTCTCTTGGACCTCTTTGACTTCACGTTGGGTCACTTTAGACTCATTCAGCTTCTTTTGTTACATTTTTAGAAAATCAACGAGCTGAAATCAACACTTGATGGACTTTCGTAGAAAAAACACCAAACAGAGAAAGTTATTCTCAAGATATCGTAGGAAGCGATGAGGAAACGCTGACACACTCATCTCATCTCTGACTCAATGATTATTTTAGAATATAGATTTAAATGTGATTAATTCCAGTTTAAGAGATTGTCATCACTAAAACCTTCAAAACATTCAGAATGTAGAACACTGAAGGACTGAGGTTATGTCACTGTTTTACTTCAAGCTTTGACTCGCCTCACTTTGTGTCTTTCTGTGCAATGTTACCTCAATTTGAATTTTTTCATTTTCACTCGAAAACAAACAGTAATCTGTCCTCAGACTTCAGTCAGATCCATGTTGTAGTTCAGAGATGCTGAAGTGATGTTGTGTCTGTACTAGTCTCAGTTTCTCCACGAGACGGGAACCAATGGAGCACATTGACCCAGAGCCCCGACACGGGAAGGAGCTCTTCAACAGTTCTGCTGTTAGAAGAGCCATCGATGTCTGTCGTGATGTTGCTGCTGGCAAGTTTCAACAACGGACAACTGTCGATGCACGCACACACACACACGCACGCGCACACACACACACACACACACACACAGGGTAGTAGAACACTGGAGGACAGCTGTCATTGTGAATGACACAAAACAGTATTGACTGGTAGAAAAAGAAAAAAACAATAGCAATTCAACCCGAAACACATTTCAGTCCTTCACAAAGTATAAGTGTTGCGGAAGAGATTGAGGGTTGCAGGTAGACACAAAGAGAGGACCTGGAGTGAGAATGTGGTCCTGAAGCGTCGCAGAGAGCAGTTTAGAGGATTTCATGGCGGTTCTCTTCATGTTCTTCATCAGGGATGGAGGAGGAGCTTCCCTAGCAAGTGGTTAGGCTTAACCTAACCGGCCTTAATCTAACCTAACTTAACCTAACCTAACCTGACCCTAACAAGTGGCTGGGGTTAACCTAACCGGCCTTAACCTAACCTAACTCCAACAAGTGGTTAGGGTTAACCTAACCGCCCTTAACCTAACCCTAACTTAACCTACCCTAACCCTAACAAGTGGCTAGGGTTAACCTAACCGGCCTTAACCTAACTTAACCTAACCTAACCCTCACAAGTGGTTAGGGTTAACCTAATTTAACCTAACCTAACCCTCACAAGTGGTTAGGGTTAACCTAACCTAACTTAACCTAACCCTCACAAGTGGTTAGGGTTAACCTAACTTAACCTAACCCTCACAAGTGGTTAGGGTTAACCTAACCTAACTTAACCTAACCTAACCCTCACAAGTGGTTAGGGTTAACCTAACGTAACCTAACCTAACAAGTGGTTAGGGTTAACCTAACCGCCCTTAACCTAACCCTAACTTAACCTACCCTAACCCTAACAAGTGGCTAGGGTTAACCTAACCGGCCTTAACCTAACTTAACCTAACCTAACCCTCACAAGTGGTTAGGGTTAACCTAATTTAACCTAACCTAACCCTCACAAGTGGTTAGGGTTAACCTAACCTAACTTAACCTAACCCTCACAAGTGGTTAGGGTTAACCTAACTTAACCTAACCTAACCCTCACAAGTGGTTAGGGTTAACCTAACCTAACTTAACCTAACCCTCACAAGTGGTTAGGGTTAACCTAACTTAACCTAACCTAACAAGTGGTTAGGGTTAACCTAACCGCCCTTAATCTAACCTTATCCGACAGAACTCGAGGCTCTAAAACTAAAACATGTTGAATCAATAGATATTTATTCCAACTGAGACAATAAAATATCTTCTGTTTCATCTACGCTGCAGTTTGGCTTTGCTCATTTTATTAGTCATGAATAGCTCTCTATATTTTTATGTTCTCTCGCTCCCTCCTCCCTCTTTCTTTCCCCCTTCTCCATATTACATCTCTGTTTTATTTCTTTATCAATTGAGTTACCCCGTCTCTATTTTCTCTCTTTTAGTGATTCTCTCTCTCTCTCTCTCTCTCTCTCTCTATCGTTGATGTACTTGGAATCGGTAGAGCCATAAAGCTCAGGTTGTTTTATTGGTCAATGAAAAGGCAGGCATGCAGTGGGGCATTGCATCTTGGGTAATAGAGTATGAGTCTGTGAGGAATAACTCAGCAGTATGTGTGTGTGTGAGTGAGTGTGTGGTGAGAAAGTGAAGGAGGTTAAAATAGGATTTAGGTAGAAAAGAGAAAGAACCTGAAGAGAGAGAAAGATCGAAGATAGAAATATACGGGATAGTTTAGTTATAATTAAGAGATAAATTACACGTTTTTTCCAAGTTGAATGGAAATAAACAATGTTTACAAGGCTCTGTTGTGGGATCGCTGTTGAAGAAATGCTATTTCAATTCATTTTTGTCATTTTCCATCTTTTCCTCGCCGTGCTCCCGTTGGTTTTATGAGTCATGTGCAGCGGCTTCCTTCCTCTCTGTCTCACTGCTGCTGTTCTGTCCTGTTGAGTTAAGTTCAGTGTGAGAACTGTTTCTTCCAAATTGTTTTCCACCTCTCTACGTTTTCAGCCTTTAGCAGATCGTCTCCAGTGAAGCATGTTCCTGAATACAGTGGTGCACCTGCAGTGCTAGGACTCATTGTCATTTAGCAGGTGGATCATCTTCCAGGTAACTCAACTCATATTATAGTTATCTTTTCATGTTGTACTGTTGTTTTGCTCCCCCCCAGTTTAAGAATAAATTGTAACATCTTTGATTTTCTTTCTGATATTTTTTGATTTGATGTCATACAATTAGACTGTGTTGTGCTAGTTGCCAAATCTCCCAACTGTGCTAATAACTGGAAGAGGCTTTAGTTTAAAATATGAAACATAATAACTTTGTTTCCCGGAGGTTTGACAGCTGCCTCCAAATGCACAAGCAGAACACATGAATAACAGAGTAAGAATAGAAACCCCTCTGTCTCTTTTAAACTCTAGTGACACATCCCGTCCTGCTCATTAGCCACATTCTGCAATATGAAAAGAGAATATTTTACGCCGCATATCCTCCCATTTAGTACATTTAAATCTATTTTCTGAAGTTCCAACATAATAAATATGAATAAGTCTTTACTAACTGTGTCAAGACCCAATAGTCACACCATACAATCATTTCCATCTCTAAGCTTCCCAATGTGAAGCCGTGACAGGAAGACTGCCGATTCAATAACACTAGTATATATATATATATATATATATATACACACACACACACACACACACTATATATATATAATAGTTGCAATAGATACAACCTGAATAAACCTCTCTCTTCTTGCCCTCTCTCACCCTGCCTCCTCCTGCCTCGTCCAGCTCTGGAGGCATCTGCAGTTTTAGGTTTCATTTCTGTTTTTAGAAGGTTCCATTTGGGACAGACTGTTCTCCTGCTTCCCGGCATTAAAATGTCAAGACATTCTAGGTCACTACGAATAGAAAGGCAAACACAAATGCTAATATTAAGACGCAAGCACACACAGGTAAAAACATACCAATCCAAAGATGTACATGCAAATAAAAGCCAACGATGCACACGTACATACTGATGCATACATACATGAAAAGGCAAAGGGGAATGGGATATTTGGTGGTCTTTTCCTCATCCCACGTCTCTATTGTTCGGTACAAGATAAGCTAACTGGAGAAAGAAATAGCAACAGACAATAGACCTCTATTGTTCTCATCAAGTCTTGATAAGAGAGAGAAAGACAGAAGGACAGAGCGAGATGAGGACTAAATATAGCCTGATATAGTTTCCAGGCCGTAGTATTCTTCTCGCTGAGATAAATATACACAAGAGAGAGATGGAACAGCACAATCTAGCTTCATAAATAGCCGGGCTGTTAATCACCAACATAGGCCTCCATCTCTAAATCAGGCCGTTCAATCGGCGGTCGTGAGGCAGAAGTGAGGAGCGACTGACAGGAAAGCAGAGCTTTGGAAAGCTTCGTCTGCTATGGTGACCCAAAGTTCACCTCATTATCAATGCCGAACTCACCGCAAACGTATCACCGTCGACACTCAGCCCACCCTGAAGAGGTGATCGGAGATGGAGCATTCAAATCCGTCTGGAAAATCAGCCGCTGCTGACAGTTTGACGGGAAACGGCCCGGATCGTCTTCTCGCTCGTCTGACAGCCACACGGCTACTTCCTGTCAGCCGAGTGAAGACGAGTGACAGAAAGAGCACTCTCCCTCTAGACGCTAATGTGGGCCACACATGCTGCTGCTGCTTCACTGCCACCACAAGAATCCTCTGCAGACGAGCTGTTCGTCGCAGACTGGCAGTGATTTACGAGTCGAGAGAAACAGACACAACCCTCAGTTGGTGACTGAATCTGTCTTGTTACTTTGCTTTGTTCTATTTTGCATTTAGGTATTAACAGAAGCATGCAGAGCTTCAGTTATATGTTCAAACAGAAGCTGTAAGCACACTGTCAAAGGTCAGAGCCACAGATCCTGGATCTGTTCTTCTAGCATGCTGTTACCTGAGATGTGGATAGAGAGAACAATCATGTTCATCATGTTTATGTGTACTGAGAAGAATAAAGTCAACAGAGGCAATAAAGAGAGAACCGAGGCCTCAGCAGCAGGACACACGGGACGAATAAAAAGAGGAATATTAGACATGAAGAGCTGGAGATGTCGAGGGAGGCGTAACCGCCTGCTGAGAAGCTGCTTGTAGGTTTTGGCTTGTGGGGCTCTCGGGGTCGTGTGATTGGCTAGATAAAATGGGGAGGAGTCCTGATTGGCTACAGGAAGATGGAGCGCATGAGATTAAAGCCCGGAGCATAATGTGTGTGTGGGGGCATACATCCATGCACACCCTCCACATGGTTCAAGAACAGCTTTCAATTTACTTGGGGTATGCCTTGGATAGGCCTTTTAGGCTGGTGACAGACTAGTATCCTCTTTCATGCTGTGCTCTGCTGGGGGGGGGGGGGCATCACTGCGGATGATAAACACAGGATCAATAAGATGATCAGAGAGGCTGGCTCAGTGGTTGGCCTTACTCCGGACTCACTAGAGGTCATTGTAGAAAAGAGAACAAGGCCCGGTTACAAACGAGTGTTTCCTGTGAAGGTGTTAATGGACTGAGAAGCTCTTTGAGTGAGAGACTCGGGAGGCCTCAGAGTTCTACTGAACCTCTCTGAAGCTCTTTCAGTGAGAGACTCAGGAGGCCTCAGAGTTCTACTGAACCTCTCTGACGCTCTTTCACTGAGAGACTCAGGAGGCCTCAGAGTTCTACTGTATGTGTCTATTGTTGTCTGTATGTGTCTATTGTTGTCTGTATGTGTCCATTGTTGTCTGTACCCAGCAGTGGCGGGCCGTGCATTTTATACCTGGGCCTTCACTGTTGTCCTGCAGCTGAAATACCACCTTATAACCACATGATGGCACCACAGTTATCAGTTTCTAAGGCTGTAACTATGTACCGTTAGATCCGGGGGTTCTTTGGCCCGATACGGGACTACCTACTGACTCAGCTTTCTGGTAAAAGATTGGCGAGCTGGTGTTCTTGTGAGGAAACTCGCCTGGCTCTGCTAACTACCGTTACTCCTGACATCTACCCTGCTTCCTCCGGTAACTTCATCCGGTAACTTCCTCTGGTACTCGGCCGAGGGGCCCCCTAGCCGGGCGCTCCTACCAGTCGCGTCGGTTATGGCAGCTTTCCTCTTCTGGATCCGGGCTCTTGGTAAATTGCCACGGTTAGGATTACTACTAAAACCGTAAGAGATTGTTCAGTGGATCGGTCTCTAGGATAACCATTCAGAACTCAGTTGTTAGACATACAATAGATTTAACTTTTTACTGCCACGAGGAACTTTGACTACTTCAGCAAAATGAATGCACTTGAGAAATTTACTTTAAATGCAGATTAGATATTTATTGCAGGATATATTTAGCAGGGGCTCAGCTACAGCTCACATAAAAATAATACTGTACTTGATTCGATTCGTGACAATTTTCTTCTTAGATTATACTCATTAGTTTCGATGCCAAGGTGGCTCGGTGGAGCTGGATTGTCGATGTGATCAAAAATCCTTTTGGGGTTTTTAGAAGCGAAAGTTCGGCCAGACCCCCCCGGCTCCTCCTGCCCGGCCAACGAAGTCTGTTCAGCGATCCTCAAGGCTCAGTACAAAGTCTTTAAGGCGGCTGTGTCCATCCGTTGTCCAGTTGTTAAAGTCAAGCAGGGGGGAGAGGTGATTCTCCGTCTTTTAATCTTTGCTCGCGAACGGCGGTCTTCTTTCCATGAGCAGAGACGAAGTCCTCTGAGGCGAACGAGGTCCAGTGTTTCTCCATGGATGGCTCGGTCGGCGTCCCGTCATGAATTCCCGTCTTGCTGTTTGCAAGTTACTTCTTTTATAACACTTTTGGGCTGCCTCTCCCGTCTCTCCCCCCTCTTCCCCAACACGTCCTCCCTCAGCCCATGATTAACATGACATCATTGATTTGGTGCATGTGCTTCGAAAAGTACCGAACTTTTGTGTGTGTGCATGAGGAAATCACCCCAACTTCCCTGTGTGGGCTCTTACTCAATCAAGCCCTGCGCGTGTGTCTGGGTGTTCAACATCTGTTGTACTTCCCCTTTCTCCGTACTTTCCACACACTCAGACTGCACTATACTCAGATACACATATTATTATTATTATTATTATTATTATTATTATCAGGTTTACATTTGTTAAAATCACTTTACATTTGTTATGTAATACACGCTTGCTTTAAAATGATTATTAGATTTCATCCTTTAAACTATAATTATATGCTGTATGTCCCTTTAGCCTAATTTACATACCGAACATGTATTCCCTCATTTAAGGCAGCTTCCCTGGGATCTCAACTCTTTTTGACAGTACGTATTAAATGTACGTAACGTTTGCTACGAGACTTGCAATACGTTAGAATAGTACTAGTGCATCTGGAAAATGCAGAAGCTTATATTCAGGAAAACATCATATTTTCTGCACTCATGGAGGACAGTGGTTCGTATTTAATCTAATCTGCTGGATCTCAAAGGTTTCTGAGATTTAAAGAGTTTGTTTAGTGCAGCAGATGAGTCCATATTCAGAGATGATAACCAATACTAGACATAACGCTGATTTATTATCGTCTGTTTCCTCGTACGTTCATGGAAAAGATTTGTGATGATCAAATGATCATCCATGTTTTCCTCTCTCCCCTCCTCTCCCCCCTCCCTCCCTCCCTTTCCCCAGACATCATTTATCTCCTCTCAGATGAAGAGGACAGTGGGTGAGGGGGCTCCCTTTAGATCTCACCAGATGTATCCTTTAATCCTGTAATTAGCTGTAATTACAGTAATAGAAGCAGGAGATGAAGTGATCATGTTTGCACACAGAATGAATTCATGTAATCGTGCTATAAGATGAATAATAGTATGTTTTATCTCCTCTCCCAGTCCTCCCTTCGTTCTTCTCTTTCTCCTTATCTCTCCTCACACAAACTACCCCCCCCCCATTGTCAGAGGTCTAATTCATCCGGTCTTCCTCCAGAGCAGCGATGGGAACATGAGTGGAGACAATAGGAGCCCTTTAGATGTCGCAGATGATGCCTTTAATCCCGTCAATAGCTGCAATTATAGTAATTATCTCTAATAGCTGTGCTTTGTGTCGAGCCTCCGACATGTTTAACACATGAAGCCGAGTCGTGCCGCCTCCGCCGGCAGAGAGGGCGGTCACACTCACATTAATGAAGCACACACCAAACAAGACCGAATCCATGTCACTGAGTGTGTTTCAAACTGTGGCTCCGGGTCTAATGGAGGTCTCAGAGACGGTACTGAGAGGACGGACTGGAGACGGATGCTTCAGAGAGATAGAAGCTAAACGCAGCCAGATGTGTAAGAAGAACACTTATTCTCTATCCAGCCGAAAAATATATAATACGACGATATCAGCCATCGTCCTAATAACTACTTATAATAGAAACATAACAGTTCACAGTTAATCCGGTTCACATCACTGTCATTATACGTGTTTCAGCACAAGAGCAAACGTTCTCTATTCCAGCTCTTCCAATGTGACGATTGGCAGCTTTTATGATTTTGTTGTTAAATGTTTTAATTATGAAAACCGAAACAAGCTATTTCATGATGCCACCATGATGTTAGATACATTTATAAACATATGGGCATTAATGCTTTCAAGTCATCGACCCCTGATAATATTAGAGAAGAATAGATATGTCTCTAGTTCACGTTAGTACCAGAAACCGCTTCGGTATGAAGCATGAAGAAGAGCCGTGCGGAGGCTCCATCGTGTTACACGGTGATGCACTGAAACTCCATTCAGTCTAAATGAGTACTGGATGACAGTAACAGATAAGATGATGATGATGTGTCACATGTGATGCTGAGCAGAGCTCCTCCTCTCGGCAGTAAAGTGAGAGGACACAAAATAAATGTTTCTTTTAGCTTTAACTTCCGAACAATAACTCTCAGCAAATTATAAAATATTATTAAAAGTATTAATGCAAAGAAATTAATGCTTTTATTTTTTCATCATTTGAATTGTGTGTTGAATTATTTAAATCTTCACCATAGATGATTTAAACCAGTGGTTCTCAACTGGTCTGGCTGCGGGACCCACCATCACCCCTTAATGACATGCCGCGACCCACAACCCAAATTATATATATATATATATATATATTAGTGCTGGGCAACGATTAAAATATTTAATCGCGATTAATCGCATGGATTTTTTGCGATTAATCGCGATTAATCTCATTGTTATGGCAAAGTTCAATAATGAATTATAAAGTAGTGTATTGCGCACTTTTATTTTAAAGTACTGCTATATGAACTAAAGGGCAATAACATTTGGTTCACGAGATGCAGCATGTTTCATACTTAATGTGAATATAATTCATACTTTGTTGGCATCTTATTCTGAAAACCGGATGTTGGTCTGAAGAAACCGGATGTTGTCTCACGTTAATGTTTCCGCTAACTTTCAAAGTCCTTCGCTCCCGATCTGTGCTTTTAAATGCGTTTACCATGAATTTCAGCATGTAAGGATAAGGATAAGGATGTTCATTGTCATCGTACGAACATACAACGAAATTGAGTTGGCGACTCATCAGTACAGCAGCAACAGTTAAAAAGTGTATAAAAACATTAAGACAAGACGATTTAAAAACAAGACATGAAATAAATATATACAAGATAAAACAAGATAAAGCACAGGCATCAATGGCTCCAAAGTGAAAAATGTGCTTGGTTACAGTGTCATGTTATTGACTGTTTGTTGCAGCACTGTCCGGTGGGAGCTGTGTGGGGTGGTGGGTGGGGGGGCGATGGAGGAAACCGCTCTGTTCCTCAGCCTGTTAGTCTGGGTTTTGATGGTCCTGTATCTCCTTCCTGATGGCAGTGGAACAAACAGAGTGACCCGGGTGAGTGGTGTCTGTGCAGATGTTTCTGGCCTTCTTCTGGAGACAGCCAGCATACACAGCGTCCAGGTCAGGCAGGGTAACTCCCACAATCCTCTCTGCTGGTCTAACACCCGGGCCAGGTCCCTCCGGTTCTCTGCTGTGCAGCTGGCGTACCACACAGTAAAGCACATACACAGGATGCTTTCCATCACACTTCTGTAGAAGTTAACCAGAAGTGCAGGGCGCAGGCAGCTTGTTTGAGCTTCCTCAGGAAGAAGAGCCTCTGCTGGGCTTTCTTCACCAGGTGTGATGTGTTCAGGGCCCAAGTGAGGTCTTTAGTGATGTGGAGCCCCAGGAATTTGATGCTGTCCACCCTCTCCACCTCCTCCCCACTTATGTAGAGAGGAGAGGGTGTGGTCTTCCTGGATCTCCTGAAGTCCACTATGACTTCTTTGGTCTCGGTGGTGTTCAGGACCAGGTTGTTGTCCGAGCACCACTCAGCCAGATGTTGGACCTCTTGTCTGTAGTGCGTCTCGTCGTTGTTGGAGATGAGACCCACCACAGTGGTGTCGTCAGCAAACTTCACGATTGTGTTGGAGGAATATGTGGCGGAGCAGTCCTGAGTGAAGAGGGTGAAGAGGGCCGGGCTGAGCACACAGCCCTGCGGTGCACCAGTGTTCAGGATGGTGGTTGTTGATGTCAGGTGTTTGTCTGTCTCTACATGTGCCCTGCGATGAACTGGCGACCTGTCTAGGGTGAACCCTGCCTTTGCCCACTGTCAGCTGGGATCGGCTCCAGCGACCCTGAACAGGATAAGCGGTTTGAATAATGAATGAATGAATGAACATGTAAGTGTCTGCTGAGTCGACCACAGAGATCTGAGTGTCTGCTGACTTTACCGCAGCGATGTCCAGTAGAGAAAATAATACATTTTAAAAATGCGTTAACGCGCGATAAAATAATTGTCGCACATTAACGCGAACTTAACGCGTTAACTTGCGCAGCACTAGTATATATAGGTATACATACATATATATATATATTAGGGGTGTAACGGTTCACAAAATCCACGGTACGGTTCGGTACGATACAGTGGAGCCACGGTTCGGTACGTTTCGGTACAGTAGAAAACTATAAATGCCAGAGAAATGTACTTGATTTTAAAATATATTTATTCATTAAAACTAACATCATGAAGTTATTCTTTGACTTTGAACAATGATGGAACTATACCTGAGTGACTCATCTTCTGGGGTGTCTTCTTAGCAACACATAAGCATAAAAAACAAAAACTGCTCCTTAATGTTATGTAGTATTGTTACTTACATCTTGCTTACATCTTGTATTGTTACTTACATCTTGCGAAAGAGATTTTTAATCTCAATGGGACTACCTGGTTAAATAAAGGTTTAAAAAAAACAAAAACAAAAAAAACTTTTTTTTTTTCTTTTTCAAACGTATTCGGTTCGTCATGCATACCGAACCGTGAGCCTCGTACCGAACGGTTCAATACGAATACGCATACCGTTACACCCCTAATATATATATACGTATACATATTTACATATATATATATATATATATATATACGTATACATATATACATATATATATATATGTATATAATTTGGGTATATCTATGTTCAAGAAGTCTAGTAGTAGTAACGTCTCTGTGTAGTGAACAACTGCCAAATCAAATAAATAAATTACACATCAATTATATTTTAACAAATATTATTCCCATTTTTCTAACTTAATTTTAATTGTAATTAATTTAATTATAAATAATACATAGAAATACATGAATAAATGTTCTTCTCATTTCAAGTAAAATAACAGCTGGATTCAAAAATAAATTACGTAACAAAATTAATTTTAGATAAATTATTTTCACTGAATTGCCCTGCAGCTTTAAATTCAGTTCATTCAGGGTGAAGTGAAAAAGCCACAATATTATATTTTTTTCATCTTCTAAAAAGAGAAATTAGTGTTGGAAGAATTCACATTCATGAGTCCGTCCAGTCAGAGTCGAATGACTCTGGTCTCTCTGGACATTTTTCTCTTTTGGAAATTGTCCTATGATTTGACTTTCTCAACTCTCTCCTCAACAGCCCTGCTCTGCTGTCTGTATCCTCGTCTCTCCCCGTGTGTCACGGTGTGTGAACATCTCACTGAGTCAGGAAACTTGTCAGAATACTCATGTTTGATTGGCTGAGCTGCATCACGTGATGTGATTCACAACGCATTGGTCGGTGTTTTTCCTGCACCGCTGAACAAGCGCCGTAAATGCTGGAATAATTCCGCTGCATAAAAAATGCCCTTCAAAATAAAATCACTTTTTTTTGTTTTGTTGTTTTTTTGTCAGGCAAAGGCCCGCGACCCACTGAAAACGGGTCCGCGACCCACCAGTTGATAATCACTGATTTAAACCAAGTAAAAGGAACTAGTTCAGCGTCGGAAATACACGAGGGCAAAGGGTAAAACTGCCCTAAGAAATATAATTTTGCCCCTGATATCACTGGGAGAGGGGCAAAAAATGCCCCCAAAAAAATATGTAAACTTCCTACCCTGAACTAGTTGATGATGATAATACATATTTATTATATTATATAATCATAACATATGTTATGTATATACAGGCATATTAGAAATATCCAGCTTAATAATTCTGATTAAAACTCTAAATTTAAAATAAAAACTATTGAGACGTAATTAAAATGACTGACGTGAGATGGAAACATGATCTCATTGGTTTAAACAGACAAACTGCATCATGTGCAGAAAGAAAGGAAACAAATCGCTATAAGATAACTGTGACTGAGGTATCATGGAAATATCCTTTCATACACACACCCTCACACACTCTCACACACACTCTCACACACACACTCACACACACACACACACAAACACACACACTCACATGCACAGACACACACACCCTCACACACTCACACACACTCACATGCACATGCACAGACACACGCACACAAACACACTCAGACACACACTCACACACACACACAAACACACTCACACACACTCAGACACTCACACACACGCACACACACACACAAACACACTCAGACACACACACTCACACACACACTCAGACACACACACAAACACACTCACACACACTCAGACACTCACACACACGCACACACACACACACAAACACACTCAGACACACACACTCACACACACACTCAGACACACACACACTCACACACACACACACTCACACGCACACACTCTCTCTAATAGCCCTGCCAGGTCTTGGTGTGAGGTGTCTCCTTGATGCAGTGATATAAGAGGCAGACAGGAGGCAGAGAACGGGTCAATAATTCATTAGATGGAGGGCTCAACTCAACTTCAACCAGAATAAACCATCTAGAACCCCCCCAACACACACACACACACACACACAGTCACAATCTATCGCTCTATCTCACTCACTCCAAACGTTGTCTCAAGGACTGTCGGACTGTCGAGGGAGAAGTTTGTCCTTCTCTTCATTTCCAAGCCCAACTTTTCTCTTTCTTCTTCCACAAGAGTTTAAACATTCTCCTCTGAGCTGCTGCTGAGTGTTCATATCTATTCCAGGATTGAACTCATATGTCATACTAATATAACCTGGCAGTCATGTGACACATTAAATATGACAAAAAAGGAAATACCATCCGATAGTTTGAACCCAGGATGAGTTAGAAGACAGAATTCATCCAGTGAGCCTCTAAAACATCAACTTCATTTACTTCAGTCAACACTCATCAGGACAAATCAATCAACTCAATATTTCAAGTGAAAAGATGCTCAATCACAAGAAAAGGACCAATAGTTACAGTTAGCTTTATATTAACTTAGCATATCATTGATATTGTTCAGCGTATCCAGATGTATTACGTTAATATTTGAGTTATCTACGTTCCAGGATGTTGTTTTTTTCAGTATTGTCGACACACTTCATGACGACTCTCTGCGTCAAAGAGTGAACATGATGAAGAGCTGTAGTGTAATAGATTACACAGGTGAACCTGATGAACGGACCCTATATATATATATATATATGTGAGTGTGAGGGTGACGTCTGTGACTGACCTCGTACAGAGTGATGACCCCGTTGGTCTCGTTGGGAGCTTTCCACTGAACGAAGATCTTCTCTTCATACGGAGTATTCTGTAGAGACTCCATGGGCACCAAGGCTGGAACTGGAGAGACAGAGAGACCAATACATCATCGACACATCAACGACACATCAGCGACACATCATCGACACATCAACGACACATCAGCGACACATCAGCGACACATCAACGACACATCAGCGACACATCAGCGACACATCAGCGACACATCAGCGACACATCAGCGACACATCAGCGACACATCAGCGACACATCAGCGACACATCAGCGACACATCAACGACACATCAGCGACACATCAACGACACATCAGCGACACATCATCGACACATCAGCGACACATCAACGACACATCAACGACACATCAGCGACACATCAACGACACATCAACGACACATCAACGACACTTCATTCCTCACATGATTTGAACCCAACTCTGTTGATTCAAGGAACACAACATTCAATGTCACACTTTATAGTTCAAGATGAATATTAAATAACATGAATATGATAGATTATCACTTTGCACTAAGAGGTCAGCAGCTCAACACCTTCAAACCAAACATCTATCGGTCAAGAACTAATTCAAACGTCCACCTGTCGTCCTGATGCTCCACTTCAGGGAGATTCAGTGCATTTATTATTTACTATCATTATCTATTATTTATTATTCATTATTCATTATTCATTTATCTGCACAGCGACAGTTTCTTTTTCTGCTCTTCAATCAAGTGCATTCGATTTTAAGATCTAAGTGTTATATGAAATATGGCACTTGTAATTATTTTTGTAGTTCTTTTTGTCGTTTTTGTGGATGAAAGTAGACAGAATATGAAATTTAAAGCCAGCTTGATGTTTGATATCTAGTCCAGCTTTGGTCTCTGATCTCCAGCTCTTAAACACGCGATCAGGTGGATTGATCAGGTGACTGAGCATGTGATTCATAGTGATGTCACTGGTCATGTGATCACAGACTCCAATGCACCAATAATCCGCCTACAATCACCACTCAGTCATTTGCTGAAAGCCTATTGGAGCAGCACTCTGTTGGATTATGGTCAATTTATATTTAAAAGCTAACACGTGTGAGTAAAACAGAATACAGATATTTACTGTTAAACCTCGAAGGCTTCACTCAGCCGGCGGGCTGTGGTAAATCAGAAATAAGGTAGAATCAGATCTGCTCTCTTCTACCACACACACACTCACTCATTATAGAAACATCTACCTCGTAACAACAGTGTGTGTGTGTGCGTGTTTTCAGGAGGAGAGCAGCTTTCACACATATTTAAGAAGAGGTGTCTGACACCTTGTCAGGGAGTGATGCTGTCAGAAACACAAACACCACACCACACCACATACACACACACCTAGAACACATCGATGCACACTGACAGAGGAGAATTGTTGTAAATGTTGTAAAAAGACAGACGATACCAGGAAGGACAAATGACTGCAATGTGTTAGAAAGTGTCTGTGTGCATGCATACTACATATATATAATTGTATATATAATTGTATATATATATATATATATATATATATATATATATATATATATATATATATATATATATATATATATATATATACAATTATATGATTATACATATTATTGTAAATCTGAATCTGAATCACAACCGTTTATTGCCATGGTATGTTGCACATACTAGGAATTTGACTGGCGGGTGGTGAATAACATTTAACAATCAAACAATCAACAACAATCAACACAGTGCAATAAGTAGAAACATATTGACATTTACAGTAAAATATCAAACGAAGTGCACAAACAGATAACAGTTCTATAAACAAGTATGATGTAAGTGTAATATGTAAGTGTCGAGTGTATTTAAATAAGAAACATAGAAGGGATGTGCAGGGGAGTGTATTGGTGGGAAATTGTCCTGGGGATGACAGAGTTAGTGGGGGTCCCGGGCTTTGTTCATCAGCCCAACTGAAGACTGAAGAAACTGTTGATGTGGCGTGAGGTCTTGGTCCTGATGGACCTCAGCCTCCTACCAGATGGAAGGGGCACGAACAGTTAATGACCAGGGTGAGAGGGGTCGGCTACAATCCTTATTGCTCGCTTCAGGGTTCTTAGAGTGAACAAGTCCTGGAGGGACGGCAGATTGCAGCCAATCACCTTCTCAGCAGAGTGAATGATGCGCTGCAGTCTGCCCTTGTCCTTGGCAGTGGCTGCAGCGTACCAGACCGTGATGAAGGAGCAGAGGATGGACTCAATGATGGGTGTGTAGAAGTGCACCATCATTGTCTTTGGCAGGTTGAACTTCTTCAGCTGCCTCAGGAAGTACATCCTCTGCTGAGCCTTCTTGGTGATGGAGCTGATGTTCAGCTCCCACTTGAGGTCCTGGGATATGATGGAGCCCAGGAAGAGGAAGGACTCCACCACGTCGACGGGGGAGTCACACACAGTGATAGGGGCTGGTGGGGCTGCATTCTTCCAGAAATCCACAACCATCTCCACTGTCTTTAGAGCGTTGAGCTCTAAGATGGTCAGTCTCCCACCTGTAGGCGGACTCATCTCCACCAGAGATGAGTCCAATGAGGGTGGTGTCATCCACAAACTTCAGGAGCTTGACGGACTGGTGGCTGGAGGTGCAGCTGTTGGTGTACAGGGAGAAGAGCAGAGGGGAAAGAACGCAGCCTTGGGAGGAACCGGTGCTGATGGTCCTGGAGGATGAGACGTGCTTTCCCAGCTTCACGTGCTGCTTCCTGTCAGACAGGAAGTCTTTGATCCACTTGCAGGTGGAGTCGGGCACCTGCAGCTGGGAGAGCTTGCTATGCAGCAGAGATGGGATGATGGTGTTAAAGGCAGAGCTGAAGTCCACAAACAGGATCCTGGCGTAGGTTCCTGAGGAGTCCAGATGCTGGAGGATGAAGTGGAGGGCCAAGTTGACTGCGTCATCTACAGACCTGTTGGCTCTGTAGGCAAACTGCAGGGGGTCCAGGAGTGGGTCGGTGAGGGTTTTTAGGTGGGACAGGACAAGGCGCTCAAAAGACTTCATGACCACAGAGGTCAGGGCGACGGGCCTGTAGTCATTAAGTTCTGTGATCCTTGTTTTTTTGGGGACGGGGATGATGGTGGAGGCCTTGAAGCAGGCTGGTACGTGGCATGTCTCCAGGGAGGTGTTAAACATGTCTGTAAACACCGAGGACAGCTGATCAGCACAATGCTTCAGGGTGGAGGGGGACACAGAGTCTGGGCGGCTGCTTTGCGGGGGTTCTGTTTTTTAAAAAGCCCGATGATGTCACTCTCTAAGATAGAGGGAGACGTCATTGGGGGGGGGGGGGCAGAGCATAGTCACTTTCTGAGAGCTGGTGTTGGAGTTTCTCAGAGTACAGTCGTTCAGCGTCTCTCACCGCCTTACTAAATATTTAAATATTTATTTAAGTATTTTGCCTCTTTCTACATGTCGTTATCCCCACTCCTAATAGCCTTTCAAAGGTTTTCAAATGGTTTTCAAAAGGTTCCAAATGGTTTCAAAGGGTTTAACCAGTTTTCAAAGGGTTTCAAAAGGGTTTCAAAGGGTTTCAAACAGTTTTCAAAGGGTTTCAAAAGGGTTTCAAAGGGTTTAAAATGTTGTTAAATGGTTTCAAAGGGTTTAAAAGGGTTTACAATGATTTAAAGGGTTTCAAATGGTTTTAAATGGTTTTAAAGGGTTTTTAAAGGTTTTCAAAGGGTTTCAAAAAAGTTTCAACAGCTTTCAACAGGTTTCAAAGGGTTTCAAACGGGTTTCAAAGGGGTTTCAAAAGGTTTTCAACGGGTTTCAAAAGGTTTCCAACAGGTTTCAACGGGTTTCAAAGGGTTTCAAATGTTTTAAAGGGTTTCAACGGGTTTCAAAGGGTTTTAAATGTTTGAAAGGGTTTCAAAGGGTTTCAAAGGGTTTCAAATGGGTTTCAAAGGGTTTAAAATGTGTTTTAAAGGTTTTCAACGGGTTTCAAAGGGTTTCAAAAGTTTTTTTAAGTGTTTCAGAGGTTTTCAAAGGTTTTTTAAAAGTTTTTAAAAAGAGGAGTAGGACCAGTGGCGAGGTGGACCAGTGCAGGTGAGGATCCCAAAAGAGGAGGCACCCCGATCACACGTGTACACAACACACACAACCACACGTGAGGGTTCCTAACCAGGGGCAACATAGTTATATGATGCCCGCCCACTGTGATTGGCTAGTGTTGGCCTTGTAATTAAAAGGGACACTGAGGCCCTGCAAGTGGTAAAAGCTCCCTTCTGCTACATCTAGGAGGAGTTCGTTAAAGTCGGGCTTCTTGAAATGGTCCAAAAACGTTATGAAATTCAAAATGGCCGACTTCCTGTTTGGTTTAGTGAAAAATTCAAACAGGATTTTTTTGTACATCCCATCACGATCCACATACCTACCAAATTTTATACAGCTAGGTGAAACCCAATGTTGGGGTTACTCAATAGGGGGCGCTATCGAGCCAATATTTCATGATTGGGGTGTCCCAATTTTTGCTAATTCTGGCTTGCGTTTAAAATTTCGAAGGTTTTCCAGTATCCCAAGCACCTACTTTTTGTGACGAAACACGCGCAATAATAAACATTAGAGTAACAATAGGTCCTCCGCCCTAATAATATGGGGCGTCTGTGGCTAAGTGGATAGTCCTTCAGTCAGAGGATCGGTGGTTCAATTCCGTTGTCCACTTGTCGCATGTCGATTGTGTCGACACAACACACTTAACCCCAAAATGTCTCCCGTAGCTGTGCCTACGGTGAAGAAATGTGATAGAATCTGAATTGTAAGTCACTTAGGATAAAAGCGTCTGCTAAATGACTGTAATATAACAGACAGACAGACAGACAGAGAGCTGTCTTCGTAAAGAGATCCTTCATTGTGCATCACGGTAAAATTTAATGAATTTATGATTGATGTGTTACAGCTGCTGTTATATTTCCAATGTCTTCTTCTGTGTGAGGAACACACACACACATACACACCTACACACACCTTCACTCACAAACAAACTAACAAACTAACACACTAACACATGCACACACACTTTCACACACATACACACACACACTAGTGAGTGATAAGGTTTTGAATAAAATGGCAGCTTCTAATTGCATTTCATTGTTCAGGTAATTTGATATGCTGCACAGGCTGGAGTCTTAATCAACACCTCAGAATGACTAAACAACAGTCTTCAGTCTGCTGGTGTGTGTGTGTGTGTGTGTCTGGATCCAGATCGGTATCAAACACATTCTGAATCTTAAGCCACACTTTAAAACCCTTTGAGACCCTTTAAAAACCTTTTGAAAACCTTTAAAAACCGTTTAAAAACCGTTTAAAAACCTTTAAAAACTTTTAAAAAACGTTTGAAAACCTTTAATAAATGTATGTGGCTCTTTTAGTATTTTGTGTTTAAACCGTAACGGTGGGTTAGGGTTGAACTAATACTGTAATATAATAAAGATTATTTTTGAATTGGAACCACGTCTCATGCTAATCTGTATAATGAACCTGAGTGTCTTATGAATCATGATACTGTGTGGGAAAAACTTAATCTTTAGGTGAAATTCCTGAGGTGGCGTTGTTGTGCTCTAAGTATTGGCTAATGTCCACGTAACTTTAAACGACATCCCATCTACCTCTCGCCACATTTAGAATTAATCCGATCGACTTCAGATTTGGTTAGTATGCTCTTGAGACCTTGGCAGTGAAACGTTACTCAAAGATCAAAAAGTTATCGAACTATGTGGCCGTGGCGTGGCGGCAAAGAAACACCATTCGCCACAAAACAGGAAGTTGTTGTAACTCGGCCGTACATTGTCGAATCTGCTCCAAATCTCTCATATGTCATAACATCCTGACCCGGAACACATCTATATGATAATTTAGAATCATAGTGATAGCGCCACCTAGTGGCAACCGGAAGTTGTACGCTGCATACTTTGACATCCTGCTCCTCACAGATTCATCAGATCCCTCTCAAATGTTGTCAAACAAGCCTTAAGACCTTGATAATGCTTCATTGTGAAGATTGTAAGAAGTTACTGAAGGACGGCGACGTGGCGGCTCGGCGAATTTCGATCCTTCGCCATGAACGAATAAACTGATGTAACTCAACTCCACATCATCAGATCTTTACCAGATTTCACGTGTTTGATTAGACTCCAGGCCTGAAGACATCTGCAGGCCAATTTTGAATCATAGTCATAGCGCCACCTACTGGTAACAGGAAGTTAAAGTCTTTATACTTTGGCTTGTTTCTCTTAGTAGGTAAATCAGATCAACATCAAATTAGTTCCACACACATGTAAGAAGTTCATAATGCCAGTTCATGAAGCTTTTGATGTTACATGGAACGCCGTTGCCGTGGCGATGCAGTCTTCGCCTTGAAAAACGAAGGTAATTTTGAGAGGCTAGAAATGCTAGAAACATAAGCAAACTTGGCAATATATTATATAGATATATTAGATATAATATGTTAGACATTGAAGAAAATGTCAAATAATATCTGCAGCGTTTATTCACACATTCATGCAGATATTTCAGACGTTCATTGTCTGGTGGAAGTAAGAAACAAAACATATTTCATGAATGTTTGATGAGGAAGAAAAAGTACTTCAGTGACAGTTTGTTGATCTATTGATTAAAAATAAAGAAAGTAAACCAGGTGATTCTACAGTGTGTATGTCTACATTCAGAGAGAGAGAGTGTGTGTGTGTCTGTGTCTGGGTGTGTGTGCTCTGGTTCGTGTGTGATGAAAACAAGGCTGTAAAGAGCCGACGGCCACCTGACAAACAGGTGAGTCAACGGGGAACAATAAGTGGATATGACGTCTGTCTCTGAGGCAAGTGTGTGTGTGTGTGTGTGTGTGTGTGTATGTATGTGTGTGTGTGTGTATGTGTGTGTGTATGTATGTATGTGTGTGTACGTGTATGTATGTGTGTGTGTGTGTATGTGTGTACGTGTGTGTCTCTTCATATCTCCGCCTCTTCACAAAGGTTCAAGTACATTCATACACCAACAGCATGGAGCAGTGTGTGTGTGTGTGTGTGTCTGTGTGTGTGTGTGTGCGTAGCTTCATTTGCAGGAGCCCCAGCTCTATAAAGCCATTACCGTCCAAATAGCAATTAGCCTCCGTGTGAACAATCAATGTTCTGTTCCATAATTACTGAATTACAACCGAGACATTAACGACATTAAATAAAAAACAATGAAGAACAAAACAATTAAGGCTTTTTTTTCTTCTTCTCACCGGTCATGAGAGTGTGTGTGTGTAAGAGTGTGTGTGCGTGTCTGTGTATGTGTGTGTGTGTGTGTGTGTGTGTGTGAGAGTGTATGTGTGTGAGTGTGTGTGTGTGTGTGAGTGTGTGTGTGTGTGTGAGAGTGTGTGAGAGTGTGTGTGTGTGTGTGTGTGTCTGTGTATGTGTGTGTGTGTGTAAGAGTGTATGTGTGTGAGTGTGTGTGTGAGAGTGTGTGTGTGTGTCTGTGTATGTGTGTGTGTGTGTGTGTGTGTGTATGTGTGTGAGTGTGTGTGTGAGAGTGTGTGTGTGAGAGAGATCTGAGCCCTGAGGAGTGAACACATGAGCGAGTTGTGTCTCTGATGGATCTGAGCTTCTACTGCAGTTCATCTCCGACATGTTGAGAGGAACGTGAGCATCAATGAGTCTTCAGAGGAACGAGGGGAACACGGAGCCCCTGGACAGGAAACAGGAGTTTACATCATGTGAGCCGCTCGGCTTCATCTCTATTTCAGCAATGATGAAGTGTGTCAGCGCCGAGGAAGGACCGCTGTGAACGGGAAGCGTCTGACGAAGAGGCGGGCGGCTTCCTCACGTCTGACTCTCCACAATGAGGACGGGATCTTTGGATCATGAGTATATTCATTACTTTTCATGAATGATCTGTGGAATGTCTCATTCAGAGATGATTCACTGATCATGGAGCCTCATGCTGGTTTCATGCTGCGTGTTTCAGATCAAATCAACCATCTTTGAATGTAAAGAAATCTAACTTTATTATTTTCAGGCAAATCAATCATACAAAATGTAGCTGGAGTGTGTTGAGATGCCTCACGTGTGAACACGTTGATCTGTTGATGATGTAATATATCGACTGCACCAACAGGAGGTCAAGGCTGTTGCTTCCACTCACCGTCCTCCTCCGTCTCTTTCACCATCTCCTCGCTCTCCTTGCTGCCTTCCGGGTTGGCGAGGACCAGACGCAGTCTGACGGTGACGAAGGGCCTCAGGCCCCGCAGGGTGTAGTGGGACGAGGTCTGGATCAGCTCCTCCGCTGCAAACTGCTGCTGGTTGAACACATACTGGTACTGGACCTGGAACACAGAGGGAGAGCAGGACCTTCATGGCACTGCGATGCGGAGCACAAGCAGCTGTGAAGCGGTGGACGGTAAACCCACCGTCAGGTTGTAGCTGTGGCAGCGAGTCACCGCGTACCCAAACGTCTCCCACTGGACGGTCAGCTGACGGGCTCGGACGTCCACCACGTTGACGTTCTGGGGACCGTGGACCGGATCTGAAGGAGACACGGACGGAGAAGAGTGTTCATTCATCAGGAAACACAGCAGGAGATAATGTGGACCATTACTTTGTCATTACTATTCATATTATGAATATCTCAACGTTCGGTTACGAGATTATGTCTCAAGTTGTCTTTGACGTCTGATCAGCGGAGGATCCAAAATCTGTTCTTTACAAACTAATCATGAATAATTCTTCAACATTCATCCACCAATGATTTTTCATATCAACATGTTTCATAAATTGAGGAACTCTTCAGAACATAATCTCACTCACTGAGCTGCAGAAAGACTCTTTTAATCATCACTCACATTCCTCAGGGCAGAATGTTGACGTTCTTGTTTCTATGAAGCTCAGTGTCTCTGTTACTGGGACACGCTGAGTCATCACAGTTCTCTCACACACACACACACACACACACCATATGTTGCAGGTTTGAACCCCGACTGACTGAACTCTAACCCGATCTCTCTGTTTGTTAGTTCACTGCATCATCAGAGAAGATACGAAGAGAGGTTGAGAGAGGAAGAGCTGCTCCTCTTCCTCTTCAAACAGACACACGGGAGAGAAGAGTCTCCTTCATGGAGTCTGAGGATCGGAGGATCAGGACTGGAGCTAAAGATCCTCACTGTTCACATTTTATAGTCAAGTTTGAACTTTATTTAAGTTAATTCATGACGAAATGTGTCCATCAGGAACATGAAGCATCTTTTTCTTTTTATAAATGAATGACTTTACTGTTCAACGTTCTTGGGCAATAACTTAAAACCTCGTCATTTTCTATTTCAATGATTAAAGCCAAACTAATTGATGGCTCCTACAATAATTGCTCAACCTATGAAATGTAACCCTAGAGGGTGATTATGAGATTGTTCAGACAAGCTGCTTAAAGTAAACGTAAAATCAGTTTAAGGAGACACGATTAGACGGAGCGTGGATGATCCGTCTCAGGTCTTCAGATGGACCGCATGTCTTTCGGGTTCAGACTCCAGGCCCCATGTGGTGCCGTCTGTTTGTAGACAAAGCCCAGCAGTAATCTGGAGAACAAAAGGCAGCGATACACCGGCATTCTTGTTCCCATTTGACTACAATCAGATAAAAAAGTTTATGAGGTGAAGTATTAATATAGTGTTAATATGGATAGAGCATTAATGTGGAGGCTGAATGAATCTTCTTCAGATGCGCTGGGCAGAGAAACCTGGAGCCACTGAAGTGATCGTCTCATGCAGAATCATGCAGAGATTTGATTTCATAGTTATATCTTGTTATAAAATGAAAGGTATGAACATAGATTATTCACAGTCATCTCTCCTCATCCTCAACCCTTTAGCCTCCTAAAGTCATCTCTCCTCATCCTCAACCCTTCAGCCTCCTAAAGTCATCTCTCCTCCATCCTCAACCCTTTAGCCTCCTAAAGTCATCTCTCCTCCATCCTCAACCCTTTAGCCTCCTAAAGTCATCTCTCCTCATCCTCAACCCTTTAGCCTCCTAAAGTCATCTCTCCTCATCCTCAACCCTGCAGCCTCCTAAAGTCATCTCTCCTCCATCCTCAACCCTTTAGCCTCCTAAAGTCATCTCTCCTCATCCTCAACCCTTTAGCCTCCTAAAGTCATCTCTCCTCATCCTCAACCCTGCAGCCTCCTAAAGTCATCTCTCCTCCATCCTCAACCCTTTAGCCTCCTAAAGTCATCTCTCCTCATCCTCAACCCTGCAGCCTCCTAAAGTCATCTCTCCTCCATCCTCAACCCTTTAGCCTCCTAAAGTCATCTCTCCTCATCCTCAACCCTGCAGCCTCCTAAAGTCATCTCTCCTCCATCCTCAACCCTGCAGCTTCCTAAAGTCATCTCTCCTCCATCCTCAACCCTGCAGCCCCCTAAAGTCATCTCTCCTCATCCTCAACCCTGCAGCCTCCTAAAGTCATCTCTCCTCCATCCTCAACCCTGCAGCCTCCTAAAGTCATCTCTCCTCCATCCTCAACCCTGCAGCTTCCTAAAGTCATCTCTCCTCCATCCTCAACCCTGCAGCTTCCTAAAGTCATCTCTCCTCATCCTCAACCCTGCAGCCCCCTAAAGTCATCTCTCCTCATCCTCAACCCTGCAGCCTCCTAAAGTCATCTCTCCTCATCCTCAACCCTGCAGCCCCCTAAAGTCATCTCTCCTCCATCCTCAACCCTGCAGCTTCCTAAAGTCATCTCTCCTCATCCTCAACCCTGCAGCCCCCTAAAGTCATCTCTCCTCCATCCTCAACCCTGCAGCCTCCTAAAGTCATCTCTCCTCCATCCTCAACCCTGCAGCCTCCTAAAGTCATCTCTCCTCCATCCTCAACCCTGCAGCTTCCTAAAGTCATCTCTCCTCATCCTCAACCCTTTAGCCTCCTAAAGTCATCTCTCCTCATCCTCAACCCTGCAGCCCCCTAAAGTCATCTCTCCTCATCCTCAACCCTTTAGCCCCCTAAAGTCATCTCTCCTCCATCCTCAACCCTGCAGCTTCCTAAAGTCATCTCTCCTCATCCTCAACCCTGCAGCCCCCTAAAGTCATCTCTCCTCCATCCTCAAACATTTAGCCTCCTAAAGTCATCTCTCCTCCATCCTCAACCCTTTAGCCTCCTAAAGTCATCTCTCCTCCAACCTCAACCCTTTAGCCTCCTAAAGTCATCTCTCCTCATCCTCAACCCTGCAGCTTCCTAAAGTCATCTCTCCTCCATCCTCAACCCTGCAGCTTCCTAAAGTCATCTCTCCTCCATCCTCAAACATTTAGCCTCCTAAAGTCATCTCTCCTCCATCCTCAACCCTTTAGCCTCCTAAAGTCATCTCTCCTCCAACCTCAACCCTTTAGCCTCCTAAAGTCATCTCTCCTCCATCCTCAACCCTTTAGCCTCCTAAAGTCATCTCTCCTCCAACCTCAACCCTTTAGCCTCCTAAAGTCATCTCTCCTCATCCTCAACCCTGCAGCCTCAACCCTTTACCCTCCTAAAGTCATCTCTCCTCCATCCTCAACCCTTTACCCTCCTAAAGTCATCTCTCCTCATCCTCAACCCTTTACCCTCCTAAAGTCATCTCTCCTCATCCTCAACCCTGCAGCCTCTTAAAGTCATCTCTCCTCATCCTCAACCCTGCAGCCTCCTAAAGTCATCTCTCCTCATCCTCAACCTCTTCTGAGCATCCTCAGACTCTAAACGCTCTGGATGACGACATGAGATCAAGAGACATACATATTAATACCTATCAATAAAAGAGTGTGAGTCTGTTGGGGTGGTTTATATCACGGTAGTTTTATTCATTGGTCTTTTTTTTGATGACTGTATTATTTCACTATATTACCAAATTTAAGGGGACTTAAAAGGGGACTTCAGTGAACGGAGAAGATCCACCAACGGACAAAGAGCTGCAGAGAGAGCATTAATTAATGAATCATTAATCAGGACGGGTCAGGAGTTAGCATGTTGGTGTGTTGGCGTCGGCGTGTCGACGAGTGGACCGAACAGATGAGGACAAACCAGAGGGCCTCCTCTCCCTGTGGAGCAGCGGGAGGTACAAGTGGCCCTGGACAACAGAG
>NC_136636.1:235000-280000 GCF_949748355.1 Melanostigma gelatinosum
GGGTTCCGGGACAAGAAGATGTCAAACGTGTACATATTGTAAAGCCCTCTGAGGCAAATTTGTAATTTGTGATTTTGGGCGATACAAAAATAAATTGAATTGAATTGAATTGAATGAGTCCCCCCCCCCCACACACACACGCACACACACACACACACACACACACACACACACACACACACACATACACACATACATTGAGCCTTCATTGAAGCACTTCATGATATTCTTAGATTCACCTCATTAATAAAAAATGAAGAATGGAATATTACTGAGTAGCTCCCTCATCAAATGATCACAGACTCTTAGTTTCGAAAATGGCTTTAAATTGGTTCATTGCCTCCACACACACACACACACACACACACACACACACATACACGTTTTTGCTACATGGTGGGGACGCCTGTGTAGAGGTTACGCGTGGGGACCTCATTTTCTGAATGGAATAACGGCATACTTTTCATCACATAAATTTTGTTTTGGTCCTGGGAACCAAAATATCAACTCAAGTATCAAAACTTCTCAAATTTAAAAAACTGAATTTTTGTCTGGTGTTTCTATCCCAGCGGGGACGCTCCTATCATGTCATAATACAAACCACCACCAGGGGACACTGTTAAAAATGTGTCTTTCAAGCCTATATATGGAATTCAAGCCTATATAAGGTATTCAAGCCTATATAAGGTATTCAATGGAGGGTAAGTTTATAGAAACTAGAGCTTTATTTTAAAAAAAGAGTTGTTTCTGTATTATATTTTGTTAATTCATTTAATATTGCATTTGTGGATTCACCATTAAATGTTGTAATTGTATAATGACTCATCTGTGTATATTGAACTCCACTCAATGTAAATGTCAGATCAGAATCACAAATGTTCAAACTTCACAGCTTTATTTCAAAGTTCTGTGCATTTTTCAGATATAGTACACTGAATATTACAGTTGAAAGCATTACAGTTTTGATACTGTGATATTCAGTGCTTTGTATTTCAGTTGAAAAAAAAACCTACAAATGATGGAGCTGAATATCACAGTATCACAACTGCAATGCTCTCAGCATAATATTTCAAAGTAGTATTTCACTTGCAAAACAAATACTGAACTTGACTACTTGACTACTACAATACTTAAATTGTAATTCTGTAAACATTATTTCAACACTTACTGTTTCAAAACCTTTCAATGCCTCACAACTGTTGTGTACAACTTCTATTACAACTGCACTGCAATGTACACTTTTTAAGTGTAGTGAAATGGTTTTAAATAACAAAAAATACAACGAAAATATGTTTGTGTATCACAAAATAGATTCGTACAACTTTAATGCCGTAACGCAAATAGAAATATTCAAATATTTAACAAAGAAAACGAGGAATGTCAAAGAGAACAGGCACGATTATGAATTCTTCAAAAAAAACAAAAAACCTGTTAAACCTTCCATTTGACAATATTGAACAACGTCCAGCAACAGAAGTGCATAAATGTCCAGCAAAGATTGTACCTGTAGTCTTCCATCTGAACACAATAGTGCACAAATGTAAAAGCTTACCTTTCTTGCAAAGACTTTCGCTTTAGTGCATCAATTCGGTTTTTTGTGTAAAATTTCACTGCCTCCCACCTCCTTCCTTTGAGAGCTAGTGGTGACGTCTGAATGCATTCCAGGAACCTTCCAAGATCTGATGTGGTCCATGAGTGTTTTTTCCACAGCCTGGATTTCGTCGTTGGTCCACTTCTGTTTTTTTGTTTGTGATGACCCTGAATAAAATGAGACAGTAATTTAATGTTATTCAAAAACCAGCAAGTACTGAGGCTATAATGTTGTATCGATCTTGACTGTAGCAGTACACAAAATACGAGTAGAACAACCTGTAGTTGCAGTAACATAAGTATTTGGAGCAACAGTGTCTAATACAAAAATAGAACTCGCAGCAGAAATATAGACGGTAGTTGCAGAAGTATGAACAAAGACACGGTTTACTAACACTAGCTTCAGTATTACATGACACAAGTGGAGTACTTCATTTAAAACAACTGGTCATTGTCCATTTAGTCCAGAGGACATTATGTGATTTAGGACTAGATGAGATCTACTGACCTGAACAAATGAGTCCTTTACATAGATGATTCTGAATTCAATATACTGGATGATGTGAAATTATATTTCCTTACGTAATGATGCCAGTTACTTTAATATGGTGTTTCATTAGCCTCAAAACCTGGGCACACAAAAACCAGGTGCGTGATAGAAACGCACAGAGTAATATTGAAAGTTAAAGTATACTCACTATGCAGAATGGACAAAATAATATATTTATAGTAGGCTGAAATCATTGGATAATAATTATCGATGCATTAATGAATGTATCACTTTAATGTTGCAGCTGGTAAAGGTGGAGCTCATTTGAACTACTTAATACACGTATTAACTAAGTTACATACTACATAACGATACATGATAGTTTATTAGTTTATTTCTATTTTGGATAGGGAATCTATAAAATGTATTCTCATGTCAGTGGACTCACTAAATAACTTGATCCTAGGTGAGAAACTGAAAAACTTTGAAAAGATTACCTTTTTTTGTGTGTGATTGACCAGAGGCCTCTCCAACCAGCATCTTTTCATCCAAACTACCTATTAAAACACAAGCAAAACTGAGAATAACAGACTTTCAATTAATTTCATACATCCAATCAAATAGTGTCTACAATCTGTTGGTGCCCACAGAATAAACACTCATGTGGTATTTTAAGGAAACTGTATTAGGGAAAGTGATTGGAAATAAATCAATAAATAATACAGGCAAGGTAAAAGGCATGCAAATGATTAAGGCTAGCAATGTACCTGGACAGTGTGTGCTTTCTTTCCAAGAGAAATATTTTATCAGAAATTTTCACAATCCTCACATTTACTCGAAATATTACCTTTGGCTGGATGTGGATCATCCTCATCACTGTACTCAGAACTTGATAGAGGTTCTCTTTTGTCTCTGAGCATTTGTCTGTTGAGCTTAAAAAAAGAAAGGATTAGACTTGGATATTCTTCATTGTAAAATCACAAGCATTTAACAATAATAAATGTCAAGACAAAACAATAGACTAAAACTAGGCAACATGTTTAGAAAAGAAATTGAGTGCTGGGCTCTTAGGTTTATTTTCCTGTGCCTTTATTTGAGATGCGAGACGTTAGCTCAAAAGAGTTGTGCTTTGTCTCGTAGTGGCACTTCACATTACCGCTTTCAATAATCATCACAGCCTCTGAAAATATTACCCTGATTCCTGTAAACTGACAGATGTCATGGCCCTTTTCATGTTAGAATGTGAAGTTTTGCAAATAAACTTACAACTCCACTGTCGGTTCTCATGAGCTCTGGAACACTTGTGTCCTCATCGACATCAGCTGGAGTGGGGTCAAGAATATCGGTATTGTCACTGGACCGCTGGTGTTCTTCCTGAAAAACAAATCATTTTTTTGTAATGTTTAGACAGGCTCCCAACCTACCAGTCTGCCTACCTATCAGTCGACCTACCAGTCTACCTACCTACCTACCAATCGACACTGTTTTACATAAATAAAATAATACACAACCAAACAACAAATACTACAACTTATATTTCATCAGACATTATGAATAAGTGGCTGCAGTGCAAACTATTTAATTTCTCCTTGTGGGAAACACTGTCGTAATAATGGAAGTCTAATATGTGTGATTAACTAGCTGTAGTCTGTAAGAAATGAATTACTCTAGCATTGTTTTGATTTCTGTTCGACATTCACAGTCGAGCAGGTTAACTGTCAATTAAGAACCCAAAGAAGATGACATATCCTACCTCGTTGGTCTGTTCAGGGTTAAAGCCATCTGTCACATCAGCGCCTGCAAATATATTAGAGGATAGAAATGTTAATATGGTTTACGATGAACTAATAACTTCAACATCATCTTTGATGGGTCAAAATGTGTTTCATTTGCGTCTAGACTATTTTTAAATAGTTATATGATTTAAACCCTGAGAGTATGATCAGTTTGGGATTGAAACCAATAGACTCCCTGAAGTATTCAGTATAATATTCTCCACTATTACAAAAGACTTTCTCAGTATTTCAAGCTGCAGTGGTAGAATTTTGTGTAATTAAAATTGTTGCCTGAGCTGCTATTATTACATTTTGACTGAAATTAAAAGTAATTTGTTCTGGTCTTATAGGCTGCATTATAGTAAGGTGATCTACTTATTTCTGAAAGTATGAGGCTAAATATTCTACTTCAATACCCATGGTTATTTGAATTACAATATCTGCTTACATGTGAAGAAATACTTTTTTTAAAAGTTAACCTTGATTCAATATGTCAAATATGTCTCTTTGTTGAGCATAATATTCACGTTCTGTGGGAAAAGATAATGATGATAAAATATAAATTCTAAACAATATCTAAATATCATTTTGTGACTAAAAAAGCCCCACGATGTGTAAATTATCCATTTGTAGTTAACTGTAATTAGTTGTCCAGCCTTCCGTTAACGGTAGGCTGGTCTCAGATCGCATACCTGCAAACTCATGAGTGAAAAAGGTGACAAGCCCGAAACAGTGAACAGTGTGATGAGAGGACATGTGAGCCCTTGTTGCTGTAGTTCATCTCCTTGGAGCAGAGGCTACATTTAGCCTGAATATCAATGTGTTAAAACACTGTGACAGCAGGAAGCTGCACTCACGTCTGTTCAGACCTCCACCTTTATCCAGACCCAGCTCCACTCACAGCTCTGTTAGCTGCACATGCTAGCTGCACATGTTAGCTTAGTGTTAGCTAATATTAGCTGTCCATCTCGGTTAACTTCCAGCACATTGCAACAGCTCTTTTTATATGGCAGTACATGTACCAACATTAGGAGCAAGGACAATAATTAAAAACTTACCATTTCCATCCAGGTTCCACAGCTAGCCCGTCAAGTTACATGTGTGTGGAGCCGCTCGACAGTCTGAGGCAGTGAGTCACCTCTCCACGGGCGCATGCACTGATGGGGGAGGGGCCACGCCATGGTCCCCATGATGATGGTAAACGTCAGGTTTTGTGTAATGTCAGCAATGAAACTTAAGGTACTTTACACAGAACATGACATTGACTGTCCCCACCGTAACCTCACCCATCCCCCACTCCTTCGGTCACGATCAGCATGAGGGAGCTCTGAGGCTCGGCCTGGTCTGCAGCCGTTGTTAATAACTTAGACAGGTAATAGTAATTACTAAAACGGAAGGATTACATAAAATACCTGCTTAAGTTGAGACTTTATTGCTCAACTAGAATTTAGTATAAAGTATGTAAAAAAAAAAATTCAATTAAAAAAGGACATTGAAATGAAACAAGCATTTCTAATGAAGTTAAGTAATAGAAGCATTTTTGAACTGTTAAAAAATTATACAACCATTGATATTCATAAAATAGAAACTACAACTATTTACAAGCCATTGTATTCAACAGAAGTATTTATATGTGTATTTAACTAACATATTATGAAAAGACTGTTAATGATGTGTACATGTTGCTGTTTCTGTTGGGTGCAATAAAAACACTTGTAAATGGCTTTTTATGCTAAAGTTCACATATGATGGACACAAGAGGACCCTCTTCAAGGTACAATTAGATTCAAGTCATTAGCATGCTGCTAACAGGAGATAGCATTCCAGAGGGTCTGCAGATTTTTCCGCAATATTTTCCTATTCAAGTCATCAAGGGGAATGTTGCCAAGCAATTTCCCATCAAATTCAACCATGTTGTGAGAAGTTATGATTATTTGAAGGATGGGCCAGTTGGTCATCACTTTCCATTAATTTTATCCTGGCAAAATCCCCCATTCAAATGTAGGCCAATTCCCTCCTCCCGCGCAGGCATGCTAAGTGCTAGGGAGTACCATCCAACTTGAATGTGCCTCATTGGGGCCTGTCTACAACATATTAAAAAAACAGGGCTCTGACATCTTCCGAAGTAAAAGATGGTCTGATCTCATCAAGAGTACGACAGGGTGTACAGCTTAGGGACATGTACCCCATGCTGAAGTCTGAGTTTGATACAGGCAAAAATCAGTTCTGGATAATCTAGAGGAATTTTTTCCAGGTGGTCCTATTGTAGGCCTTGTCCACAATGTGTGTGCACAATCTGGGGGTTCTAGGACCCATATTTGAGAAATTATGGCCATTTTTGCATATGCCAAAATATAAGTGAATAAGGCCCCAATTGAGCCCAATTAAGCCCTTTGTGGCTGTTTTTGGGGACCTTAACTTGCAGCTATGAGGCCCAGATTATAGGTGTGTAATGGTGACGAGCCCCTCTTTGAGGCAGAAAGGGATTTAAAACCCTACCCCTTTTTAAAGTATAAAAAGTTTGAGAAAAGACCGATAAAATCTGGATTGTGACCACTTTTTAATATTGATCAATTTTAAAACACTTGTCAATGGCCTTCTTTGATGAAATTCACATATGATGGACAAAACAGGACCCTCTTCAAGGTTCAATTGGATTCAAGTCGTTAGCATGCTGCTACCGGAAGTTAGCTTTCCCAAGGTTCTACAGATATCTCGCTTTAGATCCTGCATCACCTTATCACAGGCGACTGATTTATGCAAAAATCAGGCAGTTCCAACCTTTCACTACGATTTAATGGCCCGTTTCTCACTTGCCAAAACAGGCCGAAAGATGAGGTCATATGCCTCAATTTTGACTTTTGGGGCTGTTTTTGGGGACCTTAACTTGCAGCTACGAGGCCCAGATTATAGGTGTGTAATGGTGACGAGCCCCTCTTTGAAGGAGAAAATGAATCAAATCTCTACTTTAAATTAAAGTGGACATTTTGAGAGAAAAGACTGTTGAAGGCCATGTCGGAACATAAGTGTCATCTGGGTAGAGACATCCATAGTTCACTATGGCAAAAGTGTTTGGAATGTCCCATTGAGTTTTATACCATTTAACGATGGGGCAAAGATGGAATGACTGTGAAAATTTCACGGTCCTAGCCCATTGTTTTATGGGGTAATTAGGCCAAATAACTTTAAAATGAAGAAAAATGCCATATATTACTACGGGAAAAGTGTACCGAATTTCCTATTGATTTTCATACCACGTGGTTTGTGGCCAAGGGCCGACTGACTGTGAAATTTTCAGCGTGCTAGCCCATTGCTTTCTAGGGGTATTAACTGAACGTCTATTTAAGCCAAATAAATGCTAAATGCCATGAATCACTATGGGAAAACTGTACAGAATTTCCCGTTGATATTCAGACCATTTCATCTTGGGGCAGAGGTTGACTTAATGTGAAAATTTCAGCCTCCTAGCCCATTGTTTTCTAGGTGTCTTTAGGCAGAATTGAGTCAAAAGGCCGTAATTTCTACGTGTACGGAGTTTACCATAGCAGAAAGTGTACCATCGCAGAAAGTGTATGGAATTTCCCCTTGATTTTCATACCACATGGTCTTTGGCCAAAGGTCGACTGACTGTTAAACTTTCAGGGTCCTAGCCCATTGCTTTCTATGGGAATTTGGGCCGAGTTCGGTGAGAAATCCATAATTCACTATGGGAAAAGTGTTTGGAATTTCCCCTTGATTTTCATACCACATGGTCATTGGCCAAAGGTCAACTGACCGTTCAATTTTCAGGGTCATAGCCCATTGCTTTCTATGGGAATTTGGGCCGAGTTCGGTGAGAAATCAATAATTCACTGTGGGAAAAGTGTTTGGAATTTCCCCTTGATTTTCATACCACATGGTCATTGGCCAAAGGTCGACTGACCGTTCAATTGTCAGGGTCCTAGCCCATTGCTTTCTATGGGAATTTGGGCCGAGTTCGGTGAGAAATCCATAATTCACTATGGGAAAAGTGTTTGGAATTTCCCCTTGATTTTCATACCACATGGTCATCGGCCAAAGGTCGACTGACCGTTCAATTTTCAGGGTCCTAGCCCATTGCTTTCTATGGGAATTTGGGCCGAGTTCGGTGACAAATCCATAGTTCACCCATCTCATCCAGTTCACCCAGTTCACCCAGTTCACCCATCTCACCCAGTTCACCCATCTCACCCAGTTTACCCAGTTCATAATATCCCATCAAATTCAACCATGTTGTGAGAAGTTATGACTAGTTGAAGGATGGGCCGTTTGGGTAATCACTTTCCATTCATTTTATCGTTCAAAATGCCCCATTCAAATGTAGGCCAACTGCCCCTCTTCCCGCGCAGGCATGCTAAGTGCTAGGGAGTCCCATCCAACTTGAATGTGCCTCATTGGGGCTTGTCTACAACATATTAAAAAAGCAGGGCTCTGACATCTTCAGAAGTAAAAGTTGGTCTAATCTCACCAAGAGTGCGACAGGGTGTACAGTTTAGGGACGTGTACCCCATGCTGAAGTCGGAGTTTGATACAGGCAAAAATCTTTTCTAGATAATCTAGAGGGATTTTATTCAGGTGATCCTATTGTAGGCCTAGTCCACAATGTGTGTCCACAATATGTGGGTTCTGGGATCCATATTTGAGAAGTTATGGCCATTCTTGCATATGTCAAAAAATCCACTAATATAAGGGATTAAGGCCCCAATTAAGCCCTTTGTGGCTGTTTTTGGGGACCTTAATTTGCAGTTACGACGTCCAGATTATAGGTATGTAATGGTGACGAGCCCCTCTTTGAAGGAGAAAAGGATTCAAAACTCTACCCCGTTTTAAAGTATAAAAAGTTAGAGAAAAGACTGGTGTAAACTGGCTTTCGGCCACTTGGGAAGATAAGTGTCATTTGGTTCGAATCCTTTCTGTTGGGTGAAATAAACACAGTCCATTTCCAATTGATATTCGCACTATTTAATCTGTGGGCAAAGGTCGACTGGCTGTGAAAATGTCAGGGTCCTAGCCCGTTGTGCTCTATGCGAATTTAGGCCGACTTATGTCAAAAATCCTTAGTTCACTGTGGAGAAAGTGTTTGGAATTTCCACTTGATTTTCATACCACGTGGTCTTTGGCCAAAGGTCGACTGGCTGTGAAAATTTCAGGGTCCTAGCCCGTTGTTCTCTATGCAAATTTAGGCCGACTTAGGTCAAAAATCCATAGTTCACTATGGAGAAAGTGTATGGAATTTCCACTTGATTTTCATACCACGTGGTCTTTGGCCAAAGGTCGACTGGCTGTGAAAATTTCAGGGTCCTAGCCCGTTGTTCTCTATGCAAATTTAGGCCGACTTAGGTCAAAAATCCATAGTTCACTATGGAGAAAGTGTATGGAATTTCCACTTGATTTTCATACCACGTGGTCTTTGGCCAAAGGTCGACTGGCTGTGAAAATTTCAGGGTCCTAGCCCGTTGTTCTCTATGCAAATTTAGGCCGACTTAAGTCAAAAATCCATAGTTCACTATGGAGAAAGTGTATGGAATTTCCACTTGATTTTCATACCACGTGGTCTTTGGCCAAAGGTCGACTGGCTGTGAAAATTTCAGGGTCCTAGCCCGTTGTTCTCTATGCAAATTTAGGCCGACTTAGGTCAAAAATCCATAGTTCACTATGGAGAAAGTGTATGGAATTTCCACTTTATTTTCATACCACGTGGTCTTTGGCCAAAGGTCGACTGGCTGTGAAAATTTCAGGGTCCTAGCCCGTTGTTCTCTATGCAAATTTAGGCCGACTTAAGTCAAAAATCCATAGTTCACTATGGAGAAAGTGTATGGAATTTCCACTTGATTTTCATACCACGTGGTCTTTGGCCAAAGGTCGACTGGCTGTGAAAATTTCAGGGTCCTAGCCCGTTGTTCTCTATGCAAATTTAGGCCGACTTAGGTCAAAAATCCATAGTTCACTATGGAGAAAGTGTATGGAATTTCCACTTTATTTTCATACCACGTGGTCTTTGGCCAAAGGTCGACTGGCTGTGAAAATTTCAGGGTCCTAGCCCGTTGTTCTCTATGCAAATGTAGGCCGACTTAGGTCAAAAATCCATAGTTCACTATGGAGAAAGTGTATGGAATTTCCACTTGATTTTCATACCACGTGGTCTTTGGCCAAAGGTCGACTGGCTGTGAAAATTTCAGGGTCCTAGCCCGTTGTTCTCTATGCAAATTTAGGCCGACTTAAGTCAAAAATCCATAGTTCACTATGGAGAAAGTGTATGGAATTTCCACTTGATTTTCATACCACGTGGTCTTTGGCCAAAGGTCGACTGGCTGTGAAAATTTCAGGGTCCTAGCCCGTTGTTCTCTATGCAAATTTAGGCCGACTTAGGTCAAAAATCCATAGTTCACTATGGAGAAAGTGTATGGAATTTCCACTTGATTTTCATACCATTTAATGAATGGGCAAAGCTTGAATTTCTGTGAAAATGTCAGCCTCCTAGCCCATTCTTTTCTGGGGAAATTAGGCCAAATAAAGTCAAGATAAAGTCAAAATGCCATAAATTACTACAGGAAAGGTGTACGGAATTTCCCATTGATTTTCATACCACTCAATCTATGTGGAAAGATTTAATTACTGTGAAATTGTCAGCATGCTAGCCCATTGCTTTCTAGGTATTAACTGAACGTCTATTTAAGCCAAATGATTGCAAAATGCCATAAATCACTACGGGAAACTGTACAGAACTTTGGAAAATCGTAACTCGGCAGTCCGGAAGGGCGGGACAAAAAGTCAGGGTTTTTATCCTTACCCCAATGCAATGTTGCTCCAAGTTCTTCCTATAGTATATATATAGTGTTGTGCGCAAGAGAGTTTTATCCTCAGATTCCATGCATTAGATCAGAAGGTCACCACGGGAATATTCAAAGTAAGAGTTAAAAAATGAGGCCTGTAGCCACCATATAGCTAGTTGTTACAAAACAACTTACAATGAGCTTTGCTAGCTACAAGGGGTGCCACCATAGAAATACATTTTACGGTTTTCCGTGGTCTATTGAAGAGTTAGTTGTTATGACAACGCACGTCTGTGTGGCTAAGTGTTGTTGCAGCTTGGAAGAGAGCAGACTTAGCTCCAGAGACAGATGGCTAGCTACTGAGCTAGGTAGCTTATCTTTCTCCTGAGCAGGCAGGGAGTTATTCCATTATTTACATGTATCACAGGCTTTGTCTGACCTTTTGTTTCTTCTGGAAATGTTTGCCCTGTAAAATCATACTAAGCATACTTAAGCACGGTGCAAAAACACTGGCACTGCACTGTTATGAATTGCCATCATGATTCATCCAGAGAAACTGATATGAAGAGGTCAGAAAAGCATTATGAGCTCGCAGCTGCTTGTGAGAACTGCTGGTGCGAAAAATAAATCATGGTACACCAAAGAGTGAAATGTAGAAGGGCCCACTTTCAGCACCAGCCAGATGAGTAGCAACTTGGGTGGCTAATTTTCTGTAAATAGGGAAGCATTCAAGCATTGTTAAATTAGCAAGCTGGCTAGCAAACTAGACAACTGGCTAGTTAGCTAGCTTGCTAATTCCACTATGCTTAAATGCTTCACTAGTTACAGAAGATGGTCACAACAGCGGGCTGGTGGCCAGCAGCATCGCTGGGTCTAACAGTCCCTCGCCCTAACTCCCTATACAGAAAGTTTATTTTTTAGCTTTTGCAGCGTTATCTATGGTCGTAATAGTGGTCCAAAATGATGTCAAATTGCATACTTTAAGTCAAAAATATTCAAATATCCTTGGAGGACAACCAAACCCAAACTATCCTAGTATATTTTATTCAATGTAGAAATTCACGACTCTTTATCCTGCTGCGTAATATATCCTGTCTGATATGCTGCTCCTAAAACCTGAATAAATAGCTCACACCCTGTTGATTTCAGGCTGAAGGCATCGTACAGTAAAATATGTTTTAGAGTGATACTATAGGCTACAAATAACAGGAAAGCACTTTAAGTATTAACACTATGGGTAAATATACAAGCACACCACCGTAACCCTATACTGTTTCAGTTGGCGTATTATAGACCTACTATAGAAGATGCATAGCATTTGAATAGTATAATAATAGAACAATCAAATCAAAAACTGACACAGAATGCTATAACATGCTTAAAGATATAATAAATAAATAATTCAATTAATTTTGTAGAGTCCAAAATCATAAAACATAAATAAATAAGGAGCAAGACATTGCTAACCCTAACCCTAACCCTAACCCTAACCCACCACACACACGCCAACAAGTGAATGAATAATGGGAGTAATGGGACTTATTTTTCTCCGACTTCAAGAACGGCATCTGGCTATATCAATGTGCTTTCCCACGCTGTACAAGAGTGTGTGGATGAAGCATTAAGTTGCGACTCTCTATGCTTTGTGATGTTACTACTCCCCTTGTCTTTTCAGTCATTACTGCAAAACCTCTCCTCAGTGAGTCCGCAACTTGCCATATGTAGTTTACACGGAGATTAGCCTAATATAACGATTGCAATAGTAAGTGTACACATGAAAATGGCCGCCCCTCAAACCATCCTGCTGTATTGATTTAAAGGAAAATGTCTTTTCTACTCCTATTTTATGTTTATGGATACAACTCTAAACCTGCATTTGTCTGTTATCATCAATATCATTGTCATTGAACAGTGAGCACTGTTTAAAAGTTAGCTTTAAAAAAGCAGTGCAACAAAACAAGACCTTATTGATCTTACACCTCTGACATGGCAAAATAAATCAAATATAGACTATTATTATAATTGTTGTTGTTATTGTCAATAATATCAATGATGAGATAATGAATTGTGGTAAAATATCATTACAATTGTATGGAAGAAACTTAAAACAGGCATTTTACATGAGAAATATATAGACAATATACATTATGGTTATCGTTGTTTTTATGCAAATTTTTAAAAAACTATAGCAATATAAATAATATCAATATTAATATTAAGTATTTGTGTATTTATTTATTTATACATATATTTATTTTTTATCAAATGTAGCATTTCATTCATGCTTATCTTTGGTCAAAAAGACACATTTAAAGTGTATTCCCAAACTGTAATACTACCTTTGACCAATAGGGGGCAATAGAGAGTGGACAAACAGCGATACACACTTCAAGAACAGCCTACCTCATGGGGACTGCAGTACTAGTGTGTATACACTAGGGGAGCATTCATACACACACACACACATTTTTTTCTTGAAAATGGTTTCCAGGGGACTTCTGAGAAAACTACATGGGGCATGTCTAGACACTGTTCTGAAGCTTGTAGGAGGGGTTTGCCGGTGGGGACCTCAGTTTTTGTCCCCACGGTGACACGAGTCCCCATGGGTCTGTGTGCAGTCAGGTCGAAGTCCCCACCGGGATACAAAGACAAACACACACACACACACACACACACACACACACACACACACACACACACACACACACACACTCTCACACACACACACACACACACACACACACACACTCACTCAGAAGTCCACACTTTGTTCTTTTCAGAAAAGCCATTAAAGTCACCTTCATCTCCACGCAAACAGATGTAAGAAATAAAGAAAGACAATAAGCAACAAATAACCTGAAATATAGAAATACACTGAAAACTCCTCTGCAACACACACACACACACACGCAGGCCCCTGTGGCTTTAGGACTTGGATGAATGGGATTAAAAGGACTTCTTGCAGCAGCAGATGTCTTTTCCTGGATCTTAATTACATTTCTCTGCATGAAACCAACGACTGAGAGTTAAAGCAAAACTCATCAACATTCAACTCTGTTAACTTTGGAGCACAACTGCAGAATGTTCCTCCAATCAGAAGTAACTTTAGGAAAGAGTGGTTCTAAGAGCTCTCCTTTGTCCCTCAGAACGTCACCTTTGGTTCAAAGAGCTCTCCTTTGTCCCTCAGAACGTCACCTTTGGTTCAAAGAGCTCTCCTTTGTCCCTCAGAACGTCACCTTTGGTTCAAAGAGCTCTCCTTTGTCCCTCAGAACGTCACCTTTGGTTCTAAGAGCTCTCCTTTGTCCCTCAGAACGTCATCTTTGGTTCTAAGAGCTCTCCTTTGTCCCTCAGAATGTCATCTTTGGTTCTAAGAGCTCTCCTTTGTCCCTCAGGACGTCATCTTTGGTTCTAAGAGCTCTCCTTTGTCCCTCGGAAAGTCATCTTTGGTTCTAAGAGCTCTCCTTTGTCCCTCGGAACATCATCTTTGGTTCTAAGAGCTCTCCTTTGTCCCTCAGAACATCATCTTTGGTTCTAAGAGCTCTCCTTTGTCCCTCAGAATGTCATCTTTGGTTCTAAGAGCTCTCCTTTGTCCCTCATAATGTCATCTTTGGTTCTAAGAGCTCTCCTTTGTCCCTCAGAACGTCATCTTTGGTTCTAAGAGCTCTCCTTTGTCCCTCGGAAAGTCATCTTTGGTTCTAAGAGCTCTCCTTTGTCCCTCGGAGTCATCTTTGGTTCTAAGAGCTCTCCTTTGTCCCTCGGAGTCATCTTTGGTTCTAAGAGCTCTCCTTTGTCCCTCGGAGTCATATTTGGTTCTAAGAGCTCTCCTTTGTCCTTCAGAACATCATCTTTGGTTTTAAGAGCTCTGCTTTGGCCCTCACAACATCATCTTTGGTTCTAAGAGCTCTCCTTTGTCCTTCAGAACATCATCTTTGGTTTTAAGAGCTCTCATTTGGCCCTCTGAATGTCATCTTTGGTTCTAAGAGCTCTCCTTTGTCCCTCGGAAAGTCATCTTTGGTTCTAAGAGCTCTCCTTTGTCCCTCGGAACGTCATCTTTGGTTCTAAGAGCTCTCCTTTGTCCCTCGGAAAGTCATCTTTGGTTCTAAGAGCTCTCCTTTGTCCCTCGGAACGTCATCTTTGGTTCTAAGAGCTCTCCTTTGTCCCTCGGAATGTCATCTTTGGTTCTAAGAGCTCTCCTTTGTCGCTCCGAACGTCATCTTTGGTTCTAAGAGCTCTCCTTTGTCCCTCAGAACGTCACCTTTGGTTCAAAGAGCTCTCCTTTGTCCCTCAGAATGTCATCTTTGGTTCTAAGAGCTCTCCTTTGTCCCTCAGAACGTCATCTTTGGTTCTAAGAGCTCTCCTTTGTCCCTCGGAAAGTCATCTTTGGTTCTAAGAGCTCTCCTTTGTCCCTCGGAACATCATCTTTGGTTCTAAGAGCTCTCCTTTGTCCCTCAGAACATCATCTTTGGTTCTAAGAGCTCTCCTTTGTCCCTCAGAATGTCATCTTTGGTTCTAAGAGCTCTCCTTTGTCCCTCATAATGTCATCTTTGGTTCTAAGAGCTCTCCTTTGTCCCTCAGAACGTCATCTTTGGTTCTAAGAGCTCTCCTTTGTCCCTCGGAAAGTCATCTTTGGTTCTAAGAGCTCTCCTTTGTCCCTCGGAGTCATCTTTGGTTCTAAGAGCTCTCCTTTGTCCCTCGGAGTCATCTTTGGTTCTAAGAGCTCTCCTTTGTCCCTCTGAGTCATATTTGGTTCTAAGAGCTCTCCTTTGTCCTTCAGAACATCATCTTTGGTTTTAAGAGCTCTGCTTTGGCCCTCACAACATCATCTTTGGTTCTAAGAGCTCTCCTTTGTCCTTCAGAACATCATCTTTGGTTTTAAGAGCTCTCATTTGGCCCTCTGAATGTCATCTTTGGTTCTAAGAGCTCTCCTTTGTCCCTCGGAACGTCATCTTTGGTTCTAAGAGCTCTCCTTTGTCCCTCGGAAAGTCATCTTTGGTTCTAAGAGCTCTCCTTTGTCCCTCGGAACGTCATCTTTGGTTCTAAGAGCTCTCCTTTGTCCCTCGGAATGTCATCTTTGGTTCTAAGAGCTCTCCTTTGTCGCTCCGAACGTCATCTTTGGTTCTAAGAGCTCTCCTTTGTCCCTCGGAAAGTCATCTTTGGTTCTAAGAGCTCTCCTTTGTCCCTCAGAACGTCATCGTTGGTTCTAAGAGCTCTCCTTTGTCCCTCAGAACGTCATCTTTGGTTTTAAGAGCTCTCCTTTGGCCCTCAGAACACCATCTTTGGTTCTAAGAGCTCTCATTTGTCCCTCAGAACATCATCTTTGGTTTTAAGAGCTCTCCTTTGGCCCTCAGAACACCATCTTTGGTTCTAAGAGCTCTCCTTTGTCCCTCGGAACATCATCTTTGGTTCTAAGACCTCTCCTTTGTCCCTGAGAACATCATCTGTCATTGAAACAGTCAGCATCATGGTGGTGTCTCTTCTTTGGGTTTCTTATGATAAGAGGGGAGTTTTGTCCTTTTGTCTGTCAGACATGAAACATTAGTTTTCAAGCGAACCGCCTTGTTTTGGATGTTAAAGGTAAGAAAGGTTCATATGAAGTCAGAAAGACCATAAACTATTTTACAGTACGTACATTGTAAATTTACCAGAATAAAAGCCTCCATTAGAGAGCTGTGACTGCAGCTGTGAGCCGAAACAATGATCAATGCATCAGGAACATGAGTGACATGAGACTCAACATGATGCACAGTAAAGTGTGCAGGAGCCACAAGTTTCTATTGGATTGAAAGGATTTCTGCAACAACACGAGACACAGAGACTTTAGAATGAATAGGAAGTGAAGCAGCTCATCGTACGTTCAGCTGAACTCAGAAGAGAAGAAAGTCTTTGAGGTCGCTTCTGGTTTTCTTGTTAATTTCTTTGTCTGCAGATCGAAGAGACGAGAGGACGTGTTTGTCTTTGTGCTGAGACCCTTCTTTCTAAATGTCACGGCACCTTTACATACTGTGTCTTTGTGTGCATGAGTGTAGATGTACATCTGTGTACATGTGTGTGTGTGTGTGTGTGTGTGTGTGTCAGTGATTTCCGTGTCCCACCAGCTTCATGGGGAGTATTGACTCACAGCATGAATCTGAGAACACACAGAATCAGATTCATTGAATCCTGCTCGTCTTCAAGTGAAACAGAAGCAGGACTTTGTAGAGAAAATGAGACAAACCGGCTTTTAAAACACTAACATGTAAATGTCACAGACCAATAACTTCCTGTGTGAACAAGTCTGGATGTGTTGGTGACTCACTGGAAAGCTGCTGATGTGGTTTCAAGTCAGGTAATGTAGAAGTATTAAACTGAAAGATCAAGTTATACTATTAAGTTAAGGTATAAAGTTAATGTATGAAGTAAAACTATGAAGCTAAAGTGGGAAGTTCGAAGCGTCTCTCTGAGAGGACACGGTAGGCGGATAGAGACAGGAACAGAAGAAATCGAGAGAATCTATCCATGAACAGAACGACTGATGAAAGACAGACAGAGAAGATAATCGTTTGTCCAAACCCACATGGACTGCTCATGAGGACATGATGAACATATGAAAGGAGACCTTGATGAAGGTCTCTCAGGTGGACTCTGAGGAGCTCTAGCTTCCTCGTGATCAATCTCACAGTACAGGAATCCTGGGATAGTGTTTGGTTTCTCTTTCATAGGAATAAAGAAGCACTTCCTGCCAAAATAAAAGACAATGGGTACATCTCAAGTCTCTTAACTGCATCCCCGTTTCCCTCACTTGGGTCCTTTCCTTGCGTCTTAGTCCCTCCCACAGGGATGCATGGAGGAAACCATGCGAGGAGAGAGGAACGAGGAAACGACAATTAAGAGACTTGAGACGTACCCAATGACTCCTCATCTGTATCCCTGTCTCCTCCTGACTCACTTCATGTCTATATTCTATATATTCTAACTATATTCTTCAGTTTGTCTGGTTTTATTTTTCTCATCTTCTTCTTGTTCCTTTCATCCTCATTTACATCCCCCCCCCCCCCCCCCATCAATAGTTAGAGACTGGACAGAGAACAGAGAAGTCACTGAAGTCTGCTGGCTCCTCTTAATGAGCTCCACACACACACAAACACACACACACACACTTTGCCTTCCTTACCAATAGAGTAGAAGTGAATGTGATTCACCCACCAGAGCAGATAACAAGAGCCAACAGAGGACATATGGAGTGTGTGTGTGTGTGTGTGCGTGTGTAATTAGAAGAACAGACAGGGTCGGTGGAGCATGAAGCACACTACTAATCTTGGCCAGATTACCTGAGCTGTGTGTGTGTGTGTGTCTGTGTCTGTGTCACCAAACGAATGCATTGATCAGCACCCTGGTTCTGTGTGTGTGTGCTCTTAACTCAGTCCTGTGATGACCCTCTCTGCCCTGTTGGCTGTTGGTTCTGCTGCTCTCCTGCCAGGTGTGTGTGTGGCAGAGGGTCGTCAGCAGAGTGGAAGCACCTGAGGCCATTAGCAGCTCTGGCCCTGTCTGTTGGTCTCTCTCTCCTTCCTGAGAGTTTGTTTCTATACAACACTGCATATACAGTTTCCACACACACACTCACTTACACTGAAATGACTGACTTCACATCACGGCACTGTTAGTTTATTTTTGTCTTTTAAGTTACTTTAAAATTAATAATTTGTTAAAGTGATTCGTTGAATGCATCTCCCTTTGTTGTCGAGGCCGCTCGGCCCGCTTTGTGACAGTCTCAGCTCCTTCTAGTTCTTCTTCTCTATAGATTTGTCTCCTACTTCCTTATCTCCTACATCCTTTTATCCTGCTTCCTTATCTCCATCCTCCCCTCTTTCAAACTTAAATGTGACTTTGAATTGAATGATCAATGTGTTGGCATTAAACCTGTTACCGCTCCAGTAAGATGAGCCTTAACTTTGGACCCGAGAGCACCTGGTGGTAAGCACTCAGCGTGTCGTAGAATGCATTTTTCACGAAGAAAAATAATTAATAGCCCAGACATATTAAAAAAATAGTCCGAAAAGTCTGAGCAACATCATCATACCAGCCATTGTAAACACTGCAAACACAATTATACATGAACTAAGATCATATCTGGAAGATATCTAGAAGATTTGCCACAATTTTGGCCAAAAATCGACGAACTATGATCGCTGTATGGCTCTCTCATCACGGAGCATAGATCGCACATGGCGGAGGAATACATGAATCAGCCTCGTGATTCGACCCGAGACGATTACCGTCGCCTAAATTACTCTCTTTCAAACCGTTCAAAAGTTATGGGTATATATGCCAACATCAGCCACAGGTCACGACAACTGTCTCTCTCCATCTCTCTCCCTCTCCCATCTCCCCCTCATCTCTCTCCCTTTCTCATCCCTCTCTCATCTCTCTCTCCATCTCTCCCAGTCATCTCTCTCCCTCTCTCCATCTCTCTCCCTCTCCCATCTCTCTCTCCATCTCTCCCACTCATCTCTCTCCCTCTCTCATCTCTCTCCCTCTCCCATCTCCCCCTCATCTCTCATCCCTCTCTCATCCCTCTCCCATCCCTCTCTCTCCATCTCTCTCCCTCTCCCATCCCTCTCTCATCTCTCTCCCTCTCTCATCTCTCTCCATATCTCCCCCTCATCTCTCTCCCTCTCTCATCCCTCTCCCATCCCTCTCTCATCTTTCTCTCCATCTCTCATCCCTCTCTCATCTCCCCCTCATCTCTCTCCCTCTCTCATCCCTCTCTCATCCCTCTCCCATCCCTCTCTCATCTTTCTCTCCATCTCTCATCCCTCTCTCCATCTCTCTCCCTCTCTCATCCCTCTCTCCATCTCTCCCACTCATCTCTCTCCCTCTCTCATCTCTCTCTCCATCTCTCCCCCTCATCTCTCTCCCTCTCTCCTCTCTCTCCATCTCTCCCCCTCATCTCTCTCCCTCTCTCATCTCGCTCATCCCTCTCTCATCTCTCTCTCACATCTCTCTCCCTCTCTCATCTCTCTCTCCATCTCTCCCCCTCATCTCTCTCCCCCTCATCTCTCTCCCTCTCCCATCCCTCTCATCTCTCTCTCCATCTCTCTCCCTCTCCCATCCCTCTCTCATCTCTCTCTCCATCTCTCCCCCTCATCTCTCGTCCTCTCCCATCTCTCTCAATCTCTCCCCCTCATCTCTCTCCCTCTCCCATCCCTCTCTCATCTCTCTCTCCATCTCTCCCCCTCATCTCTATCCCTCTCTCATCCCTCTCTCACCTCTCTCTCCATCTCTCTCCCTCTCTCATCTCTCTCTCCATCTCTCCCCCTCATTTCTCTCCCTCTATCATCCCTCTCCCATCCCTCTCTCATCTCTCTCTCCATCTCTCCCCCTCATCTCTCATCCCTCTCTACATCTCTCCCCCTCATCTCTCTCCCTCTCCCATCCCTCTCTCATCTCTCTCTCCATCTCTCCCCCTCATCTCTCTCCCTCTCTCATCCCTCTCTCATCTCTCTCCATCTCTCCCCCTCATCTCTCTCCCTCTCTCATCTCTCTCTCCCTCTCTCATCTCTCTCTCCATCGCTCCCCTCATCTTTCTCCCTCTCCCATCCCTCTCTCATCTCTCTCCCTCTCTCATCCCTCTCTCATCTCTCTCCATCTCTCCCCCTCATCTCTCTCCCTCTCTCATCTCTCTCTCCCTCTCTCATCTCTCTCTCCATCGCTCCCCCTCATCTCTCTCCCTCTCCCATCCCTCTCTCATCTCTCTCCCTCTCTCATCCCTCTCTCATCTCTCTCCATATCTCCCCCTCATCTCTCTCCCTCTCTCATCCCTCTCTCATCCCTCTCCCATCCCTCTCTCATCTTTCTCTCCATCTCTCCATCATCTCTCTCCCTCTCTCCTCTCTCTCCATCTCTCTCCCTCTCTCATCCCTCTCCCATCCCTCTCTCATCTCTCTCTCCATCTCTCCCCCTCATCTCTCTCCCTCTCTCATCTCTCTCTCCCTCTCTCATCCCTCTCTCCATATCTCCCCCTCATCTCTCTCCCTCTCCCATCCCTCTCATCTCTCTCTCCATCTCTCCCTCTCTCATCCCTCTCTCCATCTCTCCCACTCATCTCTCTCCCTCTCTCATCTCTCTCTCCATCTCTCCCCCTCATCTCTCTCCCTCTCTCCATCTCTCTCCCTCTCTCATCCCTCTCCCATCTCTCTCTCCATCTCTCCCCCTCATCTCTCTCCCTCTCTCATCTCTCTCATCCCTCTCCCATCCCTCTCCCATCCCTCTCTCATCTCTCTCTCACATCTCTCTCCCTCTCTCATCCCTCTCTCATCTCTCTCTCCATCTCTCCCCCTCATCTCTCTCCCTCTCTCCTCTCTCTCCATATCTCCCCCTCATCTCTCTCCCTCTCCCATCCCTCTCTCATCTCTCTCTCCATCTCTCCCCCTCATCTCTCTCCCTCTCTCATCCCTCTCGCCATCTCTCTCCCTCTCCCATCCCTCTCATCTCTCTCTCCACATCTCCCCCTCATCTCTCTCCCTCTCCCATCCCTCTCTCATCTCTCTCTCCATCTCTCCCCCTCATCTCTCTCCCTCTCCCATCTCTCTCTCCATCTCTCCCCCTCATCTCTCTCTCTCTCCATCTCTCCCCCTCATCTCTCGTCCTCTCCCATCTCTCTCAATCTCTCCCCCTCATCTCTCTCCCGCTCCCATCCCTCTCTCATCTCTCTCTCCATATCTCTCCCTCTCTCATCCCTCTCTCATCTCTCTCTCCATCTCTCTCCCTCTCACATCCCTCTCTCATCTCTCTCTCCATCTCTCCCCCTCATTTCTCTCCCTCTATCATCCCTCTCCCATCCCTCTCTCATCTCTCTCTCCATCTCTCCCCCTCATCTCTCATCCCTCTCTACATCTCTCCCCCTCATCTCTCTCCCTCTCCCATCCCTCTCTCCATCTCTCCCCCTCATCTCTCTCCCTCTCTCATCCCTCTCTCATCTCTCTCCATCTCTCCCCCTCATCTCTCTCCCTCTCTCATCTCTCTCTCCCTCTCTCATCTCTCTCTCCATCGCTCCCCCTCATCTCTCTCCCTCTCCCATCCCTCTCTCATCTCTCTCCCCCTCATCTCTCTCCCTCTCCCATCCCTCTCTCATCTCTCTCCCTCTCTCATCTCTCTCCATATCTCCCCCTCATCTCTCTCCCTCTCTCATCCCTCTCTCATCCCTCTCCCATCCCTCTCTCATCTTTCTCTCCATCTCTCCCTCATCTCTCTCCCTCTCTCCTCTCTCTCCATCTCTCTCCCTCTCTCATCCCTCTCCCATCTCTCTCTCCATCTCTCCCCCTCATCTCTCTCCCTCTCTCATCTCTCTCTCCCTCTCTCATCCCTCTCTCCATATCTCCCCCTCATCTCTCTCCCTCTCCCATCCCTCTCATCTCTCTCTCCATCTCTCCCTCTCTCATCCCTCTCTCATCCCTCTCTCATCTCTCTCTCCATCGCTCCCCCTCATCTCTCTCCCTCTCTCATCTCTCTCTCCCTCTCTCATCCCTCTCTCCATATCTCCCCCTCATCTCTCTCCCTCTCCCATCCCTCTCATCTCTCTCTCCATCTCTCCCTCTCTCATCCCTCTCTCCATCTCTCCCTCTCTCATCTCTCTCTCCATCTCTCTCCCTCTCTCCATCTCTCCCCCTCATCTCTCTCCCTCTCTCATCCCTCTCTCATCCCTCTCTCATCTCTCTCTCCATCGCTCCCCCTCATCTCTCTCCCTCTCTCATCCCTCTCTCCATATCTCCCCCTCATCTCTCTCCCTCTCCCATCCCTCTCATCTCTCTCTCCATCTCTCCCTCTCTCATCCCTCTCTCCATCTCTCCCTCTCTCATCTCTCTCTCCATCTCTCCATCTCTCTCCCTCTCTCCATCTCTCCCCCTCATCTCTCTCCCTCTCTCATCCCTCTCCCATCTCTCTCTCCATCTCTCCCCCTCATCTCTCTCCCTCTCTCATCTCTCTCATCCCTCTCCCATCCCTCTCTCACATCTCTCTCCCTCTCTCATCCCTCTCTCATCTCTCTCTCCATCTCTCCCCCTCATCTCTCTCCCTCTCTCCTCTCTCTCCATATCTCCCCCTCATCTCTCTCCCTCTCCCATCCCTCTCATCTCTCTCTCCATATCTCCCCCTCATCTCTCTCCCTCTCCCATCTCTCTCTCCCTCTCCCATCTCTCTCTCCATCTCTCCCCCTCATCTCTCTCTCTCTCCATCTCTCCCCCTCATCTCTCTCCCTCTCCCATCTCTCTCTCACATCCTCCATCAGTAGATCCCCATTATGAACTCATCAACGAGAGCAGAACTCACAATCACCACGGCTGCTTGTGACCCGTTGACCCTCCGCGGTCACTTCTGTGTTCTCGCTGTCGTTAGCGTCGTTGTTTGATTGTCTTTCTTTCTCTTCCTGTTTCTCTTCCTCTCTGCGGTTATTTGTGGCGATGTGTTGAAGTGAAGAACGCTGCAATCAACGGCTTTTTCTCAAAGGTCACATCTCAGGAGCATGAGTGGGTTTAGAGCAGCGTGGCCGTTAATGAGAGGCTGCCATGTCTTCACGAGAGCTGCTGCTGCTGTGGAGGAAACATCTCAAAGTAGATTCTACTTTAAGTTCATGTTTGCTGAACAAACTCTCCGCTTGTTTTTCCCTCACAAGCATGAAGAAACTCCAACAAGAACATTTCTCTCTCTCCTCGTTAATAACGACACATTTGAGACAAATATGATGAAAACGATAAGGCAAGGCAAGGCAAGTTTATTTGTATAGCACATTTCAACAACAAGGTAATTCAAAGTGCTTCACATAAAACCATTAAAAGCATCAAAACACAAGGCAAAAGAAAAGGAGATTTAAAAACAATTAAAGAAACAGTGTAAGAAATAAAATTCAGTAGTAAAATGCAGAAATGCAGGAAATTGATGAATATATTAATTGAATGTGGTTCAATTAAAGGCAGCAGCAAACAGAAAAGTCTTCAATCTTGATTTAAATGAGCTGAGGGTCTCAGCAGACCTGCAGGTTTCTGGGACTTTGTTCCAGATATGTGGAGCAGAACAACTGAACGCTGCTTCTCCATGTTTAGTTCTGACTCTGGGAACAGAAAGATAAACTCATCTACTCCTTTTGGAACAAGATTAGAGAATCGATGAACTCAGAGTTTGGAAATGTTCCTTCTTGAATGTCAAATATTTGAAACATGTTGAAAAGTGAAAGAGACTTTAGACATGAGACATAAAAGATTCTACTGTCTGTTCACCTGATCAGTTTAGGCCTGAAATAATATATATATATATATATATATATTTTTTTTTTATACATATGCTGGGCAACGATTACAATTTTTTATCTTATTTAATAATGCGCTAAATTCAACAATGAATTCAAAAGTAGTGTATTGTGCACTTTTATTTTAAAGTGCTGCTCTATGAACAAAAGGTCAATAACCCTAAACACATCAGGTTGTTGTTAGCATCAGTATTCCCTTCACACAGCAGCAGTTATAACACAGTTATAATGATTCTGATCATAGATATTCATTGATTTTTTTATGTTTGTTAAATTCTCAGTAGTGAAAACTAAATGATGCTTATTATACATATTACAAACAAAAACACTTTAAAACCTCTAAAATAATAATTCAAATTAATCATTTATTTTTTGCTTTTTGTGGTATTTAGGTCAGACACACAATAACGCTGATTCCCGTAATATGTGTGCTATTTGTTATAAATGTACGTTGGTACATAGAGGGTGATAAGAAGCTGTACAGGGAGGGCCTTAGGACCCAGGGGAGTGTAGGTGAAGGAAACAGGAAGAGATGGAAGAGACGCCACACAAACAGCTGTTCACCGCTCGCTGCGTTCTTGTGTTAAAAATGCCCGCTTAATAAATATAAAAAAACTGCGTGAACGCGCGATAATATAATTGTCGGCATTAATTGTTGGAATGCTGTTAAGCATTCCAACTATTGTTCTTCGAATCTTTATTCAACTTCTATTTCTTCCGTCCCACCGCTTCTCCTCCTTCATATTTTAAGCTACAGAAACTGTTCAACTATTAAAATGTTCAGCTCTTTCACCAGAGGTCTGCTATGACTTTTTATATTTCTAACCTTTAAACTTTTTGAATTATTAAGCTTTTTATTTTTTCAATAGGATCTCTATGGAGAATATTTTCAAATGGCTTCAGGCACACAGGTGTTCGCGATTGAGCCAATTAGTGATGTTGATAAACACACAGACTCACAGACACACACACACACACACACACGCCATTTTAAAATAAAAGCCCCACAGAATGAATCCTAACTGAAATGCTTGTGATGAGCCTGTCATTTAATAACCGGTTTGTGTTTATCTAACATTATCATTCTGTCTCCTCTCCCCTTCTCCCCCACACCCCATTTCAAAATAAAAGCCCCAGAGAGTGAATTCTAACTGAACTGCTTGTGATGAAGCTACTACTGCTGCTAATATTTCTAGTATTACTACTACTACTACTGCTGCTACTACTTCTACGACAACTTTTTCTGTTGCTACTATTACTAGTGCTATTACTGCTACCATCAATATTATCACTACCACTACTACTATTACTTATACTACAACTGCTACTACTGCTATTCATGCTACTACCAGTACTAATACTACGACAGCTATTAGTACGACTGCTACTAGTACTACTACTACTGCTACTTCAAATACTGCCATTACTTTTACTACTACTACTACTACTACTGTTATATTAAATGCCACGACCACTACTACAGCTATTACTACTACTACTGATATGCGGCTACTACTTCTTCTAAATACTAATACTTCTTCTAAATACTAATACTTCTACTGCTAATGATACTTCTACTACAACTACGACTTCTACTACTACTATTACAAATATCACTACTGCTACTACTACTGATTCTAATGCTACTAATACTTCTACTACTAATAATACTTCGACTACAACTTCTACGACTATTACTACAAATATCATTACTTCTGAAATTAGTTTAAGCTACAGAAATTGTTCAAATATCAAAATGTTCAGCTCTTTCAGGAGAGGGGTGCTTTGACTTTTCATATTTGTAATCTTTAAACGTTTTGAATTAAGCTTTAGTCTCCCATTTCTTAATTTTCAGCAATTTTTTCACAATTAATTTCAGCTTTCAGCATTCCAACGCATTTTCAGCAGGAAATGCATTTTCTAGTTTATGAATGCGTTAACGCGATAACGCATATATAAACATATATTTATGTGTATATATATATATATATATATATATATATATGTATATATATGTATATATATATACATATATATATAAAATGAGAATGTCACAGGTCAACATATCCTCATTCAACAGTTTGTAGATTTTACCAAAAGTTGCTCCTCATTAAAGTATTTTCTAAATAAAGTTCCTTCTTCACAGTTAAGTTTAGAAAAATATGGAGGTTTGAGTTAAAATAACTACAGAAGTTATGAAACAGAATCATCAACGTTGACTTCTGGTTTCACAGGAGAACAAACTGTCTCCTGAAAGATGGAGGTCTGTCAGACTCATTATATTCCTCCTCTGCTCTTCCTCTATGTTCCCTTCCCATAATCTCCCTCCTTCCTTCTCTACATTGTCTATCTTTTCACATTTGACCTCTCCTCACCTTCCCCTCCTCCTCTGCTGGTTGTTACCTTCACCTTTATTCTTATTTTTGTTAATCCCTCTTTCTTTTTATTTCCTTGATTCCTCTCCCTTTTTCCAGTCTTCCCTCTTTTCGTCCTCTATTCCCAACAAACTCCTTTCCTCATTACTTCTAACTCCACTTTGTCCATCGCTCTCGCCACCTTCTCCTCCTCACCTCTCCCCCTTTCCTAGCTTTAACCATCTGCTTCTCTCATTCCTTCTCTCCCTTCTCTGCCTCTACTCTTCTCCTTCTCTCTATGCTCCTCTACTTGTCCCCCATTTCTTGACCTCTCCCTCCCTCCATTCTCCCCCGTTTCCTCCCGCTGCGCTGACATGTAGAGAAACAAGCTTGTTGCCCTGGAAACAATGCAAATCTGCCCCAACAGGCCAATTACCAAAGAGCCCCAATTAAAGCTGGACCTGCTCCGTGTAGTGGACACACACACCCACACACACGCACCCGCACACACACACACACGCACATACACGCACACACACGCACCCGCACACACACACACGCACCCGCACACACACACGCACACACACGCACATACACGCACACACACGCACCCGCACACACACACACACGCACATACACGCACACACACGCACCCGCACACACACACACACACACGCACCCGCACACACACACGCACACACACACGCACAGACACGCACCCGCACACACACACACGCACACACACGCACCCGCACGCACACACACGCACCCGCACACACACACACACACACACGCACCCGCACGCACACACGCACACACACACGCACAGACACGCACCCGCACACACACACACGCACACACACGCACCCGCACACACACACACGCACCCGCACACACACACACACACGCACCCGCACACACACACACACACACACACACACGCACCCGCACACACACACACGCACCCGCACACACACACACGCACCCGCACACATACACATGCACACACACACACATACACACGCACACACACATACGCACACACACGCACCCGCACACACACACACGCACCCGCACACACACACACACACACACGCACAGACACGCACCCGCACACACACACACACACACGCACCCGCACACACACACACGCACCCGCACACACACACACACACACGCACAGACACGCACCCGCACACACACCCGCACACACACACACACGCACCCGCACACAAACACACGCACACACGCACCCGCACACGCACCCGCACACACACACGCACACACACCCGCACACACACATACATACACACGCACCCGCACACACATACACACGCACACACACTCACACGCACCCGCACACATACACATGCACACACACACACATACACACGCACACACGCACACATACACACGCACACACGCGCACCCGCACACACACACATGCACACGCACACACACACATGCACACGCACACACACGCACCCGCGCACGCATGCGCGCACACACAAACACACACACGCACACGCCACACAGATAGAGGAGAAGGTGAGAGGATACAGACAATAAATATAGTGTAAAATACATGAACATCATGGACCAGTGACAAAGGTCTTCACAAGAGAAGATTCAGCAGAACTACTCACACTAACACAGAACCAGCTCTCAGGTGGTCTCTTGGAGGAACCAGAGACCTGTGAGTGAGTCTATGAACCAGCTCTCAGATGGTCTCTTGGAGGTACTATGGACCACTTCAACATCTGGTGTGTTGGCATACAGCAACACTCACTTTTACTAATTTAACTGCTGTAGTTGGTCAAGAGGGACGGCCAAGTGCTGTGTGTGTGTGTGTGTGTGTGTGTGTGAGAGAGAGAGAGAGTGTGTGTCACCGCCTTGTGAGCTGCAGCAGCTTATTACCCAGAATTCATTGTATTTGTTACAAGAGGCCTCAGAAAAAAAACAGCAGGAAAATACAGAAACAAAAAGGGAAAAGACACACACATGCATGCATCGTCAGAAGAACTCCAAAGGATCATGGGAAGTCTCATACCTGCAGTATGCTGAGAGGCCATGTGTGCATGTTTGGTGTTTTTAGTTCATGTTTTCGTCAAAGATAGAGTTTATGTTTCTAGCTCCCCTGACATTCATCAACACACACACACACACACACACACACACACACTCACACTCACACACACACACAGCTCTCAGGTGTTGATTATAGCTGCTACACTGCTGTGAGAGAGAAGTGTGAGTCTACATGTTCGTGTCAGCGCTTAATGTCTCTCTCTCACACACACACACTCAGAAGTCCTCACTTACTGTGTTTTCATTTCATGAATAAAATTCTACATTTTGCTCTTTAGATTGAGTTCGTGTTAAATAACGTGAGTCTGTCGCTGGTTTTGAAGCAGTTCTCACTTCAGCTTCCCGAGAGACGAACCTCACACCTCCTTCTGCTCCTCCATCATGAGTGTTACTCCCCCTCTCCTCCTTCTGCTCCTCCATCATGTGTTACTCTCCCTCTCCTCCTTCTGCTCCTCCATCATGAGTGTTACTCCCCCTCTCCTCCTTCTGCTCCTCCATCATGTGTTACTCTCCCTCTCCTCCTTCTGCTCCTCCATCATGAGTGTTACTCCCCCTCTCCTCCTTCTGCTCCTCCATCATGAGTGTTACTCCCCCTCTCCTCCTTCTGCTCCTCCATCATGTGTTACTCTCCCTCTCCTCCTTCTGCTCCTCCATCATGAGTGTTACTCCCCCTCTCCTCCTTCTGCTCCTCCATCATGTGTTACTCTCCCTCTCCTCCTTCTGCTCCTCCATCATGAGTGTTACTCTCCCTCTCCTCCTTCTGCTCCTCCATCATGAGTGTTACTCTCCCTCTCCTCCTTCTGCTCCTCCATCATGAGTGTTACTCCCCCTCTCCTCCTTCTGCTCCTCCATCATGTGTTACTCTCCCTCCCCTCCTTCTGCTCCTCCATCATGAGTGTTACTCCCCCTCTCCTCCTTCTGCTCCTCCATCATGAGTGTTACTCCCCCTCTCCTCCTTCTGCTCCTCCATCATGAGTGTTACTCCCCCTCTCCTCCTTCTGCTCCTCCATCATGTGTTACTCTCCCTCCCCTCCTTCTGCTCCTCCATCATGTGTTACTCTCCCTCTCCTCCTTCTGCTCCTCCATCATGAGTGTTACTCCCCCTCTCCTCCTTCTGCTCCTCCATCATGTGTTACTCTCCCTCTCCTCCTTCTGCTCCTCCATCATGAGTGTTACTCTCCCTCTCCTCCTTCTGCTCCTCCATCATGAGTGTTACTCCCCCTCTCCTCCTTCTGCTCCTCCATCATGAGTGTTACTCCCCCTCTCCTCCTTCTGCTCCTCCATCATGTGTTACTCCCCCTCTCCTCCTTCTGCTCCTCCATCATGTGTTACTCCCCCTCTCCTCCTTCTGCTCCTCCATCATGAGTGTTACTCCCCCTCTCCTCCTTCTGCTCCTCCATCATGAGTGTTACTCCCCCTCTCCTCCTTCTGCTCCTCCATCATGAGTGTTACTCCCCCTCTCCTCCTTCTGCTCCTCCATCATGAGTGTTACTCCCCCTCCCCCTGTTACTAGGAAGATTTAACGTGTTGGCAGGTTGAATTCTCTCGACTTGTTTTGTAGCATCACTGAACAGATGGCGGTGGATACGAGATAAAAACGAGATAATAAAGATAAAAGAGTTAAAATAAATGTATCTGATCTGTGAGTATCTGTTAGAACCATGTGGCGTGCATGATCATGTATTCAGCTTTAAAAGGGTTCTCCTCAGACAGGGCTCAAGAATAAAGTTCATAATTAAACACGTTCTCTGTGAAAGCTGCTGATGGAAGCAGCCAATGAGTGAGCTAAGATTGATCAGCTAACGATCTTGCAACAAGCCTGGATCCTGCTTGTGGACCGATCCGTTTTACAGTAGAACACTGTAAACGCTCATTCAGCTGCAGCTACTCTCATCACCATTAATCAGATTCAGCTGTGACGAGGAAGCCAAACGGCTTGCGGCTGCACTGTAGGTGGGCTCCGGATAATAAACAGCCTCCAGGGAGCGAGCTCACTCATCAGAGAGATGCCACCATCGAAAGGTTGGGTGCCTTGCTCAAGGGCACGTCATGTTAGGAACAGGAGAAAGAGATCATCAGTCTGCTGCTGAGTTTTTATGGAGATTCTGAAGTGATCCGGTAGTCACAGCCGGTCTCTTTGCTCTCATTGATCCGATGTGTGTCTCAATCTCCAGACACACTCTCCTTCTAACATGGAGGGAAGAACAAACAGTACAAAGGGCCTCCAGACTCGTCTCTCTGTGGGGAAACATATCGACCGGCCAGATTGATAATGTTTGTTTCATACGCCTCCTTAAAATATTTTTTTCTTCTGATGGCCGTGTCTTTTTTAGCTGTCAGGGAACAAAGACACAGAATCAGACGCAGGTTAGAACTGATTCTTCTTCTTCTTTCAAACCTCGAGTTAAACAAATTCTACATCTATACGGTGACGACGGTAGAATCACGCATGTGATCAGCCAGATATGAGCACATATGAACGTTAATGTATAGTTCAACAACAATAACCGTTCTATAAACAGATAAACAATGAGAATAAAGTGAAACACGGTCGTCATAATATAACATAATGCTATAATTATTATTATTATAGTGTGTCATAAAACATATTTAATATTTGTCTATAGACAAACTTAAGTATTAACGTAGTAACGGACAACATTTATAATTTCTCTTCTGATATAAACTGTGATGAGAATGAAATAAAAGGAGCAGCAGATTGTCCATGGAAGCTCCTACTTGTGTGTAATGTGTGACGGTTGTTCAGGAGCTTCAGAGCTATATAGTGTTGATGTCAGGGAGCTGCAATCGAGGTCTTAAAGGCAATTCAGTAAAAACAGCAGAAACCTAATTTATAACGTTACAAATTTCTTACCAAAGTCTGCCTAACATTGTGGCTAATTAGCAATTAACATGCAAATAAACATTCATTTAGTTGTTGAACTTTACCATTAGAAAGGCAAACGTGACCATAATCCGGCAGCATTATACACATTGTATTAAATCTGACAGCTACATAGACGGCTGTATTAGAAGTGTCTCCGGTTAATGGAGGCTGACTTAGCCGACGACCTTCATGAGTCGGGATACAAACCGGGTGGACATTGAGACCTGCTGGTCACTCTTTTAAAAACGCCCACATTAACATGCACCACCTGTGAGCAGAGATCCATTCAAACAAACCAAATCCACTTTCACTTGCTGCTTAAATACTAACACTGACAAGCTAATTCTGGCGTTAGCATTAGCTGCTAACGGAACGTGTTGCAACTGATTGGCTCCACTAAATTTCAGTCAAACACGCGTTTCTGTTCAGAATCCAAATATGATAATTACAAAACTGTAACAGAAAGACGCAACCACAGTGATGTTTTTAACTCTGACACAACCAGACATAATAGAAGAAAACGTTTTCTAGCAGCTGAAGATCTGTCTGGGATCCAGCTGTGCTCAGAACTTACATGAAACCTGACAATGTGCTATTTGGAGTTCAGTTCTCCTGCACTGATGCTTCCAGGGGAGAAGAAGTGCACATGAAGCAAAATGCTGCAGATTAATATAGATAGAGATATGAATGGATGGATGGTTGGATGGGTGGATGGATAGATTTGGATTCACGCCCCTTTTCCAAGATGGCTGCTGTGCTTCTGTGATCTTGTGGTTGGCATTTCTATCAAACTATAATCTGAGGAATCCTACCTGGAACTAAAATCCCAGTACGAGACTGAATCAAGAAGTCTCCAAACAACCTTTTTCAGATAAACTGTGGACATTATCTGTATTTTGTGGAGGTTTTCTGGCTTCATCCTGCTGATCTTTGGGCCTGGTAGGCCTTGAAGCCTAAGGACCGGACCATGCCACCCAAAGCTTCAAACAATGCCACTGAGGAACATGTCACCATGGCTCAAGTGCGTGAATTGTTGGACCAGCAAAAAGACTTCTACAAAACTTTGCTTGAACAACAGGAAAATCAATCACAATCATAGTTGATTCTTCAAACAGGAGGATTGATGATCTGTCGAAGCAGACCTACGATCTTAAGGTGAGTTTAGAAATGACTCAAAAAGATTTTGATGATTTTAAAATGTCATGTAAATCTGGTTTCAAAAATTTTAATGGAAACAGGACAGATTTGGACACAATCTGCAAAAGTTTGATCTCAATCTCAGACAAGTCAGACTATCTGGAGGGCCGGTCCAGACGCCATAATATTGTGGTAGACGGCATTAAAGAGTCTGGTAAAGAAAACCTGACTGACTGTGAAGAAAAGTTGAGAAAACTCTTCAGTGAAAAACTACAACTGGATCATCTGCAGATAGAGTTGGATGGGACCCATCGGGTTGGGAAGCATATTCCATCTTCACAAAAGCCCCGACCCATTGTGGTCCGATTTCTACGGCTGCAGGAGAAACTCTCTGTTCTACATAAAGCTAAACATCTGAAGGGCTCAGGCATCTTTATCAACGAGGACTTCCCTGAATCCATCCGCCAAAGAAGAAAGGAACTACTCCCAGCAATGAAGGCAGCTCGAAAGAGAGGCGACATTATATTGGTCATGAATTAACGAACAATATTCCGGCTTGTCATGGGAATCCACTGGATTTTATTCCAACAAATGTCCCTATTATCTCTAATTGTATGCCCACAAATATTCAAGAAATAAGTGATATAATTGATGATCTCAAAACATCTTCGGCTGGCCATGACAACATTTCTGCATTTCTTGTCAAACAGGTGAAACAGTCAATATTGCAGCCACTTGTTCACATTTTCACCTTGTCTTTGAAAACAGGTGTTGTGCCAGAGGATTTAAAAATTGCCAAAGTTATTCCTTTGTTTAAAGCAGAAAACCCGCTTTGTTTTCTATATCTATATTGCCTTGTTTTTCAAAAATACTAGACACAAAAGGATTATGTTTCATGTAGAGTCTAATTCAATTCTTTACAAACACCAGTATGGTTTCCGTAAAAATCATTCAACTTATATGGCTTTACTTTACCTTGTTGATAAAGTTATCTCTGCACTTGACAGTAATGAATTTACTTGCAGTATTTTTATAGACCTTTCCAAAGCCTTCGATACAGTCAACCATAATATTTTATTGGAAAAGCTGCATAAATATGGTTTCCATGACATTACATACAAATGGCTAACAAATTATGTCTCCAACAGAAGACAGTTTGTTTGTGTTGAAGGTTGTTTTTCAAGCAAAGCCAGACTAATATGTGGGGTTCCACAGGGGTCCATTCTTGGACCATTATTATTCCTTATTTATATTAATGATTTGTCTAATGTGTCAAAAAGCCTTTTTCCGATAATGTTTGCAGATGACACAACCCTCGTTCTCTCTCATTCCAATTTCAATTCCCTGATTATGGAAGCTAATGCTGGTTTAACTGCCTATGCTACATGGTTCAGATTAAATCAACTATCTTTGAATGTCAAAAAATCTAATTTTATTATTTTCAGTGGCAAAAAATTGTACTCTAAGGATTTATCCAAAATTAAAATTGAATCTGTTGAGATGCCATTTGAGGCATCTCACACACACTCACACACACACTCACATGCACACACACACACGCACACTCACACACACTCACACGCACACTCACACTCTCACACGCACACACACGCACTCACACACTCACACACACGCACTCACACACGCACGCACACACACTCACACACACACACACACACACACACACTCACACACACACTCACACACACACACACACTCACACACACACACTTTGTTCGGATCGCAACCCGATCAGAGTCACACTTCTCTTCTGCTGCTCTATTTCAGAAACTGCAGATTCTTACTATTTATGAAATCAATATTTCACAAACTTGTGTTTTCATTTATAAGAAACTTTCAGGTGAAGGGAATATTCCTGATCATTTCAAGACCTGCTATGAATCCAATTCACAGGTTCACTCTCACTCAACTCGTCATCTTCACATCTTCATCCTCCGAAGTCACTGACGAGCAGAGGACAACTTCCAATAAGATTTAGGAACCAAACTACGGAATGACTTTTCCCACCTAACTAAATAATGTCCCCCTGTAACATGTTTTAAAAGACGCCTAAAAGAAAATCTAATTGCTGTTTTGTAACAGTTTGTTTATGTATTAGTGTTCATGTCTTTCTTCGTTTAGCTGTTATATTACATTTATATTTGTCTCACTCAGGGACTTGTAGCATTAATGTTGCTTGTGAGTTACTGCAGGAGTATAAACCAACATCCTGAACAAACACAAGCCCACGCTTACTCTCACACACACACATGCTCACACACACTCCACACAATTACATTATGTTTTTTCTTTTCTTTCTTTCTTTCTTTGTTTTGTTGTAATGTAATGTCTTATGCATATTTAATTTTATCTTTGTAATTTTGTAAAATTGTAACATTATGTCGGGTTAGGGTTAGGGTTAAATAGGGTTAAACATTATGTTCAAATAAGCCCAGTTGGCTTTCTGTCTCTTCCTGCTCTGTGATGTTCATTTGTCTCTGTTGTTTGATTATTTAAAATTTTATTGTTTGAATTGTGCAAAACTAATAAATCTAAATCTAAATCGATGGATGGCTGGATAGATGGATAGATAGATAGATAGCTAGATAGATAGATGGAAAATCTCAAATGTCCTCCCATGACCATTACGAGACAAAGTTTCTGAAGCCAACAACATATTGAGGCCACTACAAGAATCCTGTGATATAATCTTCATCTGGAAAACATAACAAAATAATTCTTTGCTCACTTCCTCGTGTGGTCAGTACTTGTAGGTTTCCATCGACGCTGAAAGAAAATAAGGGCGACTCTTCACTTAACTATCAGGCTCAACTTGGAGCTTTTACCAGCAGAACTGACCACTTTGTGCCTCCATGTTAATGCTGAAATTGCTCTTAGCGCGGTGGAAAGGAGCTCCTCGACGAGCGAAAGCCTCCTTCACACTGTGTGGAGCCATGATGGGAATCAGCTGTTTAGCTGGTAGAGTTCAGTCAGAGAGCAGCTCAAAGGTGTGAAGAGAGGAAACTGTCATTAGGGCCCGAGCACTGACGTAGTCGGAGCGGAGGACCTATTGTTATACTAATGTATTTATTATTATCGTACCAGTTTCATCACAAAAAGGAAGTGCTTGGGATACTGGTAAGATTTGAAATTTAGCACGTAAGGCAGTCGTGGTGAAAATTGCAGTCTGATTTGGGTGTCCAGCTACGACATGCAAATTGGCTCAACAGAGCCCCCTTTTGAGTAGCCCCAACATTGGGTTTCACCTAGCTGTATGAAATTCTGTAGGTATGTGTAACTTGATGGGTCGTACAAAAAATCCTCTTGGAAGTATGCCCTAAACCAAACAGGAAGTCGGCCATTTATAATTCTATGATGTTTTTGGACCATTTCAAGGGGCCGTACTTTAACAAACTCCTCCCAGAGATTTGACCCGATCGACTTCAGATTTGGTCAGTCTGCTCTCGAGACCTTGGCAGTGAAAAGTTACTCAAAGATCAAAAAGTTATGGAACTATGTGTCCGTGGCGTGGCGTAAAAAAAAACCACTATTCGCCATGAAACAGGAAGTTGTTGTAACTCGGCCCGGAACACATCTATAAGACAATTTAGAATCATAGTGATAGCGCCACCTAGTGGCAACAGGAAGTTATAGGTTGTGTACTTTGACATCCTGCTCCTCACAGATCAATCAGATCCCTCTCAAATGTTGTCAGAAAAGCCTTAAGACCTTGATAATGCTTCATTGTGAAGATTGTAAGAGGTTATTGAAGGGCGGCGACGTGGCGGCTCGGCGAATTTCGATCCTTCGCCATGAAGAAATAAACTGATGTAATGCGGCCGTGGCTCACTGGGTAGAAAGGGTCGTCCGGCAACCGCAAGGTCGGCGGTTCGGTCCTTGGCTGCTACGTGTCCTGTGCCGAAGTGTCCCTGAGCAAGACACTGAACCCCTAACTGCTCCCCGGGCGCTTCTCAGCTCCCCGGGCGCTTCTCAGCTGCCCACTGCTCCCAATAAGCTAGGGATGGGTTCAATGCAGAGGACAAATTTCGTATATGTGTAAATGTATATGACAATAAACTTAAAACTGAACTTAACTCAACTCCACATCATCAGATCTTTACCAGATTTCACATGTTTGATTAGACTCCAGGCCTGAAGATATCTGCAGGCCAATTATATACAATAGTCATAGCGCCACCTACTGGTAACAGGAAGTTAAAGTCTTTATACTTTGGCTTGTTTCTCTTAGTAGGTAAATCAGATCAACATCACATTAGTTCCACACAAATGTAAGAAGTTCATAATGCCAGTTCATGAAGCTTTTGATGTTTCGTTGAACGGCGTTGCCGTGGCGACGCAGTCTTCGCCGTGAAAAACAAAGGTAATTTTGAGGGGCTAGAAATGCTCGAAACATAAGCAAACTCGGGATAGACTTTTAAAGTAAAAAATATAGTTACATATTATGATTTTATTGCTTCAGAGTGGCAAACCGGCTCAATAGCGCCCCCTACAGAATTTCTCCGAAGCAGACCTCGCAGTACGTTTCACATAGATTTACATAATTTGGTAGGCACATGTATCACATGTGGATTATATAATGATGAATAAATGTCTCTTGGAGTCATGCTCTCAACCAGGGGTTCTTAACCTATTTGACCTCGGGGCCCATTCAAATATCAACCCTGTATTGGTTTAACTAGTTGATCTCACTCTTGGTTTGATTTGTATTCAATAACAAAATCAAATCCACTTACAGTTTAACAAGCAAAAACCTTGTTAAATAAATGAGATGATACAATGTGATGATCACAAAGACATTTATTCATCACGTGTATGTAAACCTGCACACACAACAAGACGCCCAACAGGCTAACAATCCATGGAACAAATCAAGCTCATACAAGAACAAATTTAAAGGCTCAAGTCAGCTTATTAACACAAAAATAATGAATACTTAGATTTTACTACAGAAAACTGAGAACAAAATGGAAATTTGATAAATAAATAATATGTGGTAATAAAATAAATACATTCAAAATAATAAGTTTCAAATTAAATAAACTGTAAATAAAATTGAAATGAAGTGCAAATGAAAATATATAATCTGTGAATGATATGCTTCAGCAGTCTTCATGTTTGCATGGCAGAACCAGAAGTTGCTCTTCATATCTGTGACAAATGAAGAGTCACAACAGTCCACACGGCGCTCTAGACTCCGTTCACAAAGCCGTACTTAATGAAGTCAGGATAGTACTTGCGCAAACATTTTGACTTTTGAGGGGTTTGGCACCACTTTCGTCTTCATATTTTCGTTTAAAATACTTCTCCATAACTTTCGCTACAGGCTAGCGGCTGGCTGAGTGTCTTCTTCCACTTATTGGAGATAGTTAAACAACTGACTGACGCACTACCGCCACCAATGGCTTTAGGACTTCTGCATGCCAATATTAAATCATAGTCATAGCACCACCTACTATGTAAGCAGGATTCTATAACTGCAGGGGCCCAAACACTGAACTTATTCAAAGGGTCTGTGGGCAAAAAAGACTTCTGTGATCTAAATATGTGCAAAGTAATTTGTTTGGAGAGCAGAAATTGGATAACAATAGTTTTCAAGTAATATAAAGTAATTTCATGCAACGTGACGTTTGTCCAATAAAATCCACCTGCACTCAACCTAATTCATGTTATAGATTTTACAACATGGGCTCTCCTTGTGGCTCAAACTTCTTTCTCGACCAAAAGACGTTTTCTTTTCCAAATAGAACTATATATTCTGCCATTTCTCCTCAACTCTTCTCGCTGTGAGTCTTTCAGCAGTGATTGTCAGAGCTACCTGCACAGACCTGCATTTACTTTGTTATCTTACAAACACTAAAGCACATTCACACACATTCAGTTTTTTGCCGATCTTTACAGGCTTACATTTCAGATTGTATTTGGCGCTTCACCTGGCTACGCCGCTGGTCCCGGCAGGAAACCCGGTTTAACTCGTGCACGCTGTGCATGATGGTCACAGAAATGCACGGCCTCGTCAACCAGAGTCCTGCCAGGACCCTCGACATGCGTGAAGGGGCGAGGGCCCGATCAATGCTGCTCGCAGCTTTAACGTCTACTGATGGTCATGAAGCATTTACCGTCTTCACATTTTCTTCATGTTAGTCAACAGATGTGAAGCAAAATATCGAGATAATTGTAGGAAGATACGGCTGAAGGTAAATTCCACCATCTTGGGTGTAACGTCACGGTATTGATCGTCATAAGTGATTCATCGAAACAGTTCAGTGGCCTTTATCTCTAAGAGCATCACATCACAACCAATCAAGTGCTCAATGCACTCATGTCAACTACTGAAACACATGGGAAGTCATGAACACTGAGAACATATTACTTGTAAAGTTGATTCAACTTTAGTTCAGTAGTTCATTACAGAACTATTTCCTAATTCCCTCTCTTCATGTACACATTATTTCTGGGCAGCTCAGCTTTGTTCTTCTTAATTTTACTTCCAAAAAGGTTCAGATGAATTGGGCATGCATAGAACAGTCTATATTTGAGGATGCTCCATGAAGTATAATCTGAAATGATCATAAGTAAGATAAATAGTTACTAATAATACGGGGCTGCGAGACACTAAATGTCCCCATAAGATGACATCAATAATTTGACTAAATAAATAAAAACAAGGATAATATAAAGGTACTGCTGGCACATTGGAGTATGAGAGGAGGAAGAGGTGGGCAGGAAACTGGAGGTAGTTAGACTCATCACCAGGAAACCTACTGGACAACTGGACTGGAACCGACCTGATCACAGCCTGGGAAGTAAAGGAAGGAGGACGGAGAAAGCAGAGAGCTGGAAACGGAGAAGTCGATGGAGATGCAGGTGGAGTTTGTTCTGTCCGTTAACATCTGCTCCTGACTAAAAGCTACAGTCATCATCAGCTGGATGTGCTACTCACTTTAAAATAAAAATGGAACACACCCAGCATGTTCATTTCTACCGTTCTACCTGTGTTGGCTGCAGAGAACATGCACTCTGACTACATGCAAACTGCTTGGCTCGGCAGAAAGGTGAAGCGGTGGTGTCAGCCAAATCAGTTCATACCCAGCAGGTGGATTAAAAATCGATCTTTATGGAGCCACACATTAGCCAACACTCACATTAGCATCATTCACATTAAAGATCCACTTTAGAAGAACCGGGCGAGATGGCGAGCGGATGCAGATTACTGTAAGTCTTTATAGAGTCCTGCATACTGGCCAACACTCACATTAGCATCTGCCTTACATAAAGAGGACAGGAGGGAAGAGATGTTGGGAAGCAAGAGAACAGATACTCAAAGAAGATGTATGTACAGTGGGTGAATTAAAAGCCCATCTTTATAGGCTACCGTATTAGCCAACACTTACATTATCATCCTCAACATAAAAGCATACATTTACAAGGAGGAGAGGAGGAGAAGTGAGCAGATTATAGGAGGTTGCAGTTGCACTTTGAGGTGATGATAAATCTGATATTTATAGAGACACGAATAAGAGCTATGATTCACATTTTATGTAAAGGGAATGTTGAGTTTAAGGTAATATTTTAAATAAAGGAAAGAAGAGACTGAAAGATGAAGAAGAAGAAAAGAGGACAGAGAGGCAAAGATCAAAGACGAAGAAAGTGAAATGTGTTTGTGTTTGACAGAAGAGCAACGATGCTAACTTAGGAGAGAAGGATGAGCAGGGAGGAAGAAAGAGAGGATCATTTCAAATCCTCACACACTCACACATTCACTCATTCACCGACACACTCACTCACTCAGTCACACTCACCTATACTCACTCACACACTCACACATTCACTCACACACTCACACACTCACTCACACACACACAATCAGTCACTCACTCACTCACACACACTCACTCACTCACACACTCACACACTCACTCACACACACACACTCACACACTCACACACTCACACACTCACACAATCAGTCACACACTCACTCACTCACTCACACACTCACTCAATCACGCACACACACTCACTCACTCACTCACACACACTCACCTACACACACACACAATCACTCACTCACACACTCACCTACACACACACACACAATCAGTCACACACTCACTCACTCACACACTCACTCACTCACCTACACACACACACACACACACAATCAGTCACTCACTCACTCACACACACTCACTCACACACACACTCACTCACTCACTCACTCAATCACGCACACACACTCACTCACTCACTCACTCACACACACTCACCTACACACACACACAATCACTCACTCACACACTCACAATCACTCACACACTCACTCACTCACTCACACTCACACACACACTCACTCACTCACTCAATCATGCGCACACACTGACTCACTCACTCACTCACTCACTCACATACACGTTAGAGGAGTGAGGGAACAGCTGGCCCACTGAGGGTCAATTATAAAAAGAGGTGGGTATAGAGAGACATTATCCAGATGAAAACAGGCTGATGAATCGTCCGAAAGCCTTGAAAAGTAAAGGAGTGAGTAAAGAAAAGATGGAGGGAAGGGAGCAATACAAAGAGAGGAGAGGAGATAGAGGGGGGGTGGGGGCGCATGATGTTACAATGTCAGCTAAATGTTACAATCTTAACCATATGTTACAATGTTAACTAAATGTTACAATCTTAACTAAATGTTACAATGTTAACCAAATGTTACAATGTTAACTAAATGTTACAATCTTAACCAAATGTTACAATGTTAACTAAATGTTACAATATTAACTAAATGTCACAATGTTAGATAAATGTTACAATGTGAACCAAATGTTACAATGTTAGCTAAATGTTACAATGTTAACAAAATGTTACAATGTTAACAAAATCTTACAATGTTAACCAAATGTTACAATGTTAACAAAATGTTACAATGTTAACAAAATGTTACAATGTTAACAAAATGTTACAATGTTAACAAAATGTTACAATGTTAACCAAATGTTACAATGTTAACCAAATGTTACAATGTTGACAAAATGTTACAATGTTAACTAAATCTTACATTGTTAACAAAATCTTACAATGTTAACCAAATGTTACAATGTTAACAAAATGTTACAATGTTAACTAAATCTTACAATGTTAACAAAATCTTACAATGATAACCAAATGTTACAATGTTAACCAAATGTTACAATGTTGACAAAATGTTACAATGTTAACTAAATCTTACAATGTTAACCAAATGTTACAATGTTAACTAAATGTTACGCTTCTTCCCCGTCGGCCACGTATGATGAGTAAGGGTGCGATGAAGTTGGATTATCAGGCCTGCTGTTAAGGCCTGAGCAGAGCTGTAGATGCTAACATGACCAGAAAGGTGAACACGGAAGGTGTGGAGACAAATACACAAACATCAACGCCAACACTGCTAGTAGCCAGCAGGCTTTTGAACATCTGTCATACCAATCTCATCACACACAAACACACACACACACACCTATATACACACAGACCACACACACACCCGTGACTGGTTGTGACAGCTCATCACTGCGTGGCTAGCCAGAAACACATGTTCCTCTCTACTACACACTACACACACACACACACACACACACACAGTGACCACCACCTATGTCCCACTTCACATCAGTTATCTCTGTCTTTGACCCTCTTCCATCACACCTTTGTCTTCCTCCTCTTCTCTGCATCCATCCATCTCTTTAAGCTTGTGTGTGTGCGTGTGTGTGTGTGTTACTCTGCCTGTTCATCATTGATAGGTCGTGTTTAGGTTGAGAGTAAAAGGTGACGGAGTAATAAGGAGTAGGGTGCGAGCTGATGATATTACTTCTGATAGTGAACATGTAAAAGTGAAGAGTTTGTTGACAGTCGGGTAAATATTAGATGGTGTCTGAAGAATGAGATGAAATAGAGTGGAAGAGAAAAAGGAGAGGGAGGGCAGAGATGAGGGAGAGAGAGTCTCTCCTCACCTGCTGATGACCACACAGAAGATGGACGCCACACACACACACACACAATAAATCAAAGCTGCCAGCTTCATCCTCCAAAGTATTCACAGAACTTTTTTGAAACATGAACAACAAACACAGAAGCCCACACTGGCAGAAGATGAACAGACAGAATACAGCAGGGAAGCATAGATTAGATGTAGATTCTCCTTCACACCTTCAGCAAACTCTCCTCTCTCATCTCTCCATCGACACAGCTAAGACATCAACTGACAAAAGACTTCGTCTCTTTTCTTCACTTCACAAAAAGATCCTGAAAAAACAGCTGCTGTGAGAATGACAGAAAGAAAAAGATAAAGACGTGGAGAGATGGGAAGGAGTGTAGAAGTCAGAGCTTTGGGAGAAGAAAACCAGAATGAATGAAAGAGAACGAGATACCACAAGGAAAGAAGAGAAGTTAGGGAGAGAGAGAGAAAGTTAGAGAGAGAAAGTTAGAGAGAGAGAGAGACAGAGAGAGCGAGAGATTTAGATTTTTCAAAAGCACTTTATTCACATTTATACATTTTTACAGTTAAAGCGCTAATGCATTAAAATCACTGATTGCTCCATTTAAACAACCCACACATAACCCATCAAGTAAACACCTGCGCAAACACCAACTTATCTTTTACAATGGAACAAACAATATTTTTAAAATACCAACATCGTTTAAAAGCGTCTAAATCTCCAATGTGTGTGTAAAACCTGAACTCCAGCCAGAGTCTGGCCCTGATATTACACAGCCAGACTGCCCCGGCCTCCTGCCCCCCCCCCGGTCTCCACTCTGGCCTTTCTACTCAAATAAATGGCCATTTTGGCTTCCCCCGAAAGATCGTTCAGTAGCTGCCACTTTTCCTTTTCTGCTTTCTTATAGGCAGCTCCCATGATAAAACCCCTTCCAGTAAAAACCATGTTAAAAAGACTAAAACCGATGCTAAAAGAGAGAAGAAGCTTGCGAGCCTCTTACACTCAGTAAAAACATGGTAGATAGTCTCCCGGAGACCGCAGAAGGGGCAACAGCTCAAAACAGTGGGATTAAGAACTGAAATAAAAGCGTTGGAGGCGACAGCACCGTGTAAAATCCTCCACTGGAGGTCGGCAGTCCGTTTCTTCAGGGGAGGCTTGTATAAAATCCTCCACTGTGGGCCAGGCCCGCCTTGTCCCAGTCTGCCTGACCACACAGTGGGGCGCCGGCTGCACAGTCCAGACCTGTTTGTGCTCTTGACACAATTAAAATACAGCGTCCTCTTGTCTGCCTTGTGTAATGTCAGAGTCTCCGGGCACGTCGTAGCGAGCAGAGGGCCGGTGAGTTCCCCTAGCCCCGGGCTCAGGGAGATATCAGGGAACGGGTCTGCAGGGTCCGGCTCAACTCCTCGGCTGTAGTCCATGAGGAGGCTCCTCTCCTTCCAGTTCAGCCTCTGCCTCCACAGCTCCAGGAGCCTCCTCGCCACCCGGACAGACCGCAGACCCAGTAGAGAGCCCAGGGCCGGGGCATCGCTCAGCGCCGGCCCCGCTGCATCCACCAGCTGCTGCAGGCACAGGGCTCGTGACCCCCAGGTATTTAAAACCGTCCTTCCTCCACACAAGGCTCTGGGGGAGAACTGGGAGGCCGCCACGCCATTCACCGACAGCGAGGGCCTCGCTTTTCCTCCAGTTCACCCTCGCTGCCGATGTCCTGCTAAAAACCCCCACAATGTTCGTTAAAAGGTCTGCATCCCTCTGGTCCTTAATAAAACAACAACATCATCAGCATACGCAGATAAAATCATGTTCTTACTAAAACCAGGTAAAACCAGCCCCTGCAAGCTAGAGCGTATCTTGATGAGGAGGGGCTCCAGGGAGAGTGCATAGAGCATCCCGGACAGGGCACAACCCTGCCGGACCCTCTACCCACTCTAAAAGGAGCACACAGACTGCCGTTTATCTTCAGCACACTCTCAACGTCATTGTACAACGCCTTGATCTTAGCTGTGAAGCCAGCGCTGAACCCAAACTTCCCCATAACTGTCCAGAGGAAGCTGTGTTCAACGCGGTCAAAAGCCTTTTCCTGATCTAGAGAAATCAGACCAGTGTCGATACCCAAAGAGCTGGAGACCTCCAAAACGTCCCGAATGAGGTAGACATTGTCTACCATGGACCTGCCGGGCACACAGTAGGTCTGGTCCCGATAGATGACCTGCTCCATCGCTTCCCTCAGCCTGGAGGCAAAGAGCTTGGACAGGAGCTTGTAATCCACACACAGTAGAGACACAGGACGCCAGTTTCCGATGTCCTGCAGGTTCCCCTTTTTCGGCAGCAGTGTTATTACCGCTCTCCGGCAGGACATCGGCATGGAACCAGAGGCCAGACTCTCATTAAAAACGTCCAGTATGTCGCTGGCAAACACATCCCAGTACGCTTTAAAAAACTCTACGGAGAGGCCATCGATGCCGGGAGCACGCCGCCCCTGCATCCCCTGCAAGGCGGCACTGAGCTCCGGCAAGCTTATTGGCCTGTCAAGCTCCCTGCTTGTCCCCTCAGAGACCTGAGGTAGCCCCCCACAGAACTCCTCTATGAGGGGTTCCTCCTCCCTGTACTCACTTGTATA
>NC_136636.1:285000-292574 GCF_949748355.1 Melanostigma gelatinosum
TAAGTGAGTTAAGTGTTCAGTTCATACTTTGAGTATAAAACATGAAGACACAGCTGCTTCTTGTCGGCATAGCAGGACCATTCCAGAGCAGAAACGTACTGATCCTCAACAGCAGAACCCAGACCAGCAAGAACCACATCCAATCAAAAGCACGGTAAATAATGGAAAGAACAAAACAAACCTGAGATCAATTGAAAGCCTCCAAGAAAGACAGAAGGGGAAAGATCACAGAGGCGTCACCCACCTGCACATTTGGTCCTGGTGACCAGCGGCGGACCCGGCGGTCCTGTTCCTCCCTCCCCAGGTCTGGACAGAAGGACCTTGATCTCGTACTCCACATCAGGGTCCAGATGCCACAGTTTATAGGTGGGGGAGTCCACCACGTGGGTCTCCGCCCAGTTACCTGACGTGGTTCGGTACTCCACCTCCTTCAGGATGATGGGCCCGTCTCCGATGATGCTGTTGGCGTTGGGTTTGATCCAAAGGTAAGTGGCGCCGACGGCTAGAAGCTCAGGAGGGGCGATGGGGGTCGGTGGAGCTGTGAGACGGGAACAGAGGGAGTTAGTCCAGCGTCCATTATGCTCATCCTCATGTTTGGTATCAGAGAAGATCCCTGCTGAGTCACACGTTCAGACCAGCAGCCAATCAGAAGACACACACATCAGCTGGCTTTGACCCCCACCAGCTGATCACCTTCATACCACAACTCATCTTCTTCCAATCACAAAACACATATTTGCAGCCCTCCATTGATTTAATAAAAATATCCAAAAACATGATGGTTGGGATTCTTTCTCCGGTCACATGTTATGTTGCAGAGGAATCAGCTGTGACATCACAGTGTGTGTGTGTGTGTGCGTGTGTGACAGGAGAGGAGAGATATCACCCCGGTAGAGGAAAAGATATCAATGTGACAGCATCTGAACTGAAAGTCTCTCTGGATAGAAGCGTCTGCTAAATGACTGTGATGTAATCTATCAGATGCTGATATCAACCTGTCTCATTCATCAGGTGACAGGTTTTACATATAGAGTTCACATATCTGAAGCCCAACATAAACGTAAACATAAACATAAACATAAGCTCAACACGTTCTCGTCCATCAACATGTTCTCGTCCATCAACACATTCTCCATCAACACGTTCTCAACCATCAACACGTTCTCCATCAACACGTTCTCGTCCATCAACACGTTCTCGTCCATCAACACATTCTCCGTCAACATGTTCTCAACCATCAACACATTCTCAACCATCAACACGTTCTCAACCGTCAACACGTTCTCGTCTATCAATGCATTCTCGTCCATCAACACGTTCTCATCCATCAACACCTTCTCAACCGTCAACACGTTCTCCATCAACACGTTCTCAACCGTCAACACGTTCTCAACCGTCAACACGTTCTCCATCAACACGTTCTCGTCCATCAACACCTTCTCGTCCATCAACACATTCTCAACCATCAACACGTTCTCCATCAACACGTTTTCGTCCAACACGTTCTCGTCCATCAACATGTTCTCATCCATCAACACATTCTCAACCATCAACAAGTTCTCATCCATCAACACGTTCTCGTCCATCAACACGTTCTCGTCCATCAACACGTTCTCGTCCATCAACACGTTCTCAACCGTCAACACGTTCTCCATCAACACGTTCTCCTCCATCAACATGTTCTCAACCATCAACACGTTCTCAACCGTCAACATGTTCTCAACCGTTAACATGTTCTCAATCGTCAACACGTTCTCGTCCATCAACATGTTCTCAACCATCAACACGTTCTCCATCAACACGTTCTCAACCGTCAACACGTTCTCCATCATCACGTTCTCATCCATCAACACGTTCTCGTCCATCAACACGTTCTCGTCCCTCAACACGTTCTCATCCATCAACACGTTCTCATCCATCAACACGTTCTCAACCATCAACACGTTCTCAACGGTCAACACATTCTCATCCATCAACACGTTCTCGTCCATCAACATGTTCTCGTCCCTCAACACGTTCTCATCCATCAACACGTTCTCATCCATCAACACGTTCTCAACCATCAACAAGTTCTCATCCATCAACACGTTCTCGTCCATCAACACGTTCTCGTCCATCAACACGTTCTCAACCGTCAACACGTTCTCCATCAACACGTTCTCAACCGTCAACACGTTCTCAATCGTCAACACGTTCTCGTCCATCAACATGTTCTCAACCGTCAACACGTTCTCCATCAACACGTTCTCAACCGTCAACACGTTCTCCATCAACACGTTCTCATCCATCAACACATTCTCGTCCATCAACACGTTCTCGTCCCTCAACACGTTCTCATCCATCAACACGTTCTCAACCATCAACACGTTCTCAACGGTCAACACATTCTCAACCATCAACACGTTCTCAACCATCAACACGTTCTCAACGGTCAACACATTCTCAACCATCAACACGTTCTCAACCATCAACACGTTCTCAACCATCAACACGTTCTCAACGGTCAACACATTCTCAACCATCAACACGTTCTCAACCATCAACACGTTCTCAACGGTCAACACATTCTCAACCATCAACACGTTCTCAACCATCAACACGTTCTCAACCGTCAACACGTTCTCGTCCATCAACACATTCTCGTCCATCAACACGTTCTCGTCCATCAACATGTTCTCATCCATCAACACATTCTCCATCAACACGTTCTCAACCGTCAACACGTTCTCCATCAACACGTTCTCAACCGTCAACACGTTCTCCATCAACACGTTCTCGTCCATCAACACGTTCTCGTCCATCAACACATTCTCAACCATCAACACGTTCTCCATCAACACGTTCTCCTCCATCAACACGTTCTCAACCATCAACACGTTCTCATCCATCAACACGTTCTCAACCGTCAACACATTCTCTTCCATCAACACGTTCTCCTCCATCAACATGTTCTCAACCGTCAACACGTTCTCATCCATCAACACGTTCTCAACCATCAACACGTTCTCAACCGTCAACACGTTCTCCATCAACACGTTCTCAACCGTCAACACGTTCTCAACCGTCAACACGTTCTCCATCAACACGTTCTCGTCCATCAACACGTTCTCGTCCGTCAACACGTTCTCGTCCGTCAACACGTTCTCAACCGTCAACACGTTCTCCATCAACACGTTCTCCTCCATCAATACGTTCTCAACCATCAACACGTTCTCATCCATCAACACGTTCTCAACCGTCAACATGTTCTCAACCATCAACACATTCTCAACCATCAACACGTTCTCAACCGTCAATACGTTCTCGTCCATCAACACGTTCTCGTCCATCAACACGTTCTCAACCGTCAACACATTCTCCATCAACACGTTCTCCTCCATCAACACGTTCTCAACCATCAACACGTTCTCATCCATCAACACCTTCTCAACCATCAACACATTCTCCTCCATCAACACGTTCTCAACCATCAACACGTTCTCATCCATTAACACGTTCTCAAGCATCAACACGTTCTCAACCATCAACACGTTCTCAACCGTCAACACGTTCTCCATCAACACGTTCTCAACCGTCAACATGTTCTCAACCGTCAACACGTTCTCCGTCAACACGTTCTCCATCAACACGTTCTCCATCAACACGTTCTCGTCCAACACGTTCTCGTCCATCAACACGTTCTCATCCATCAACACGTTGTCAACCATCAACACGTTCTCATCCAACACGTTCTCATCCATCAACACGTTCTCGTCCATCAACACGTTCTCAACCATCAACACGTTGTCCTCCATCAACACGTTCTCAACCGTCAACACGTTCTCAACCGTCAACACGTTCTCAACCGTCAACACGTTTTCATCCATCAACACGTTCTCGTCCATCAACACGTTCTCGACCGTCAACACGTTCTCGTCCGTCAACACGTTCTCGTCCGTCAACACATTCTCATCCGTCAACACGTTCTCAACCATCAACACGTTCTCGTCCATCAACACGTTCTCGTCCGTCAACACGTTCTCAACCGTCAACACGTTCTCCATCAACACGTTCTCCTCCATCAATACGTTCTCAACCATCAACACGTTCTCATCCATCAACACGTTCTCAACCGTCAACATGTTCTCAACCATCAACACATTCTCAACCATCAACACGTTCTCAACCGTCAACACGTTCTCGTCCATCAACACGTTCTCATCCATCAACACGTTCTCAACCGTCAACACATTCTCCATCAACACGTTCTCCTCCATCAACACGTTCTCAACCATCAACACGTTCTCATCCATCAACACGTTCTCAACCATCAACACATTCTCCTCCATCAACACGTTCTCAACCATCAACACATTCTCATCCGTCAACACGTTCTCCATCAACACGTTCTCAACCGTCAACATGTTCTCAACCATCAACACGTTCTCCGTCAACACGTTCTCCATCAACACGTTCTCGTCCATCAACACGTTCTCCATCAACACGTTCTCGTCCAACACGTTCTCGTCCATCAACACGTTCTCATCCATCAACACGTTGTCAACCATCAACACGTTCTCATCCAACACGTTCTCATCCATCAACACGTTCTCGTCCATCAACACGTTCTCAACCGTCAACACGTTCTCCTCCATCAACACGTTCTCAACCGTCAACACGTTCTCAACCGTCAACACGTTTTCGTCCATCAACACGTTCTCGTCCGTCAACACGTTCTCGACCGTCAACACGTTCTCGTCCGTCAACGCGTTCTCGTCCGTCAACGCATTCTCATCCGTCAACGCGTTCTCAACAGTCAACGCGTTCTCGTCCGTCAACGCGTCCTCGTCCGTCAACGCGTCCTCGTCCATCAACGCGTTCTCGTCCATCAACATGCTTCTGTCTGAAACTCGTCTAACTCCTTTCTTCTCCTCTTCACACATTCATTTATGTTGTTTTATCAGTAAATGCTCTCACACACACACACACACGTACACACACGCACACACACACACTCACACACACACTCACACACACAGCTCATCAGGTGTATTAATAACCACCTCATGCCGTGTTTGAGTGGAACAAATTCATATTTTATTTACTTTTGTTGCAAATTGCCGAACATCTGTTTTGTTCAAATCAATCACTTCCTAAAGTTCATCATTGAGTATTTCTGGTTGAATACATCCAGTATTCAAAGTGTTGTCATGAAGTCAACCAATGGGCTGCGGACCGACTGTTTGTGAAACAGCAGCATAATCATGTAAATGATGGCGCTGTTTTGAAAGAGAATGTGTCACTTCTAACCTTTACTTTCAGTGAAAACACTGCAGAGTTACTAAATCATCCTCCTGCTAACGATCAGCAGAAGCTCCTGATGATGGAGCTGAACTCTCCATGAACACAACATATTATCATCGTTCATTATGACGATGAGGAGATGATGGAAGTTGTGCTTTTGAATAATTTGATGATGGTTGTTGATCCATAAACTGTTGAAGTTTAACAAGTAGCCCAAAGACGAGTTTGAAACATCAAATCCACGTTTTAATGAAGCTGTAGAGCCAGAGTCCTCCTGGAGGGGGGGGGGGGGGGGGTGGACGGACTTATATTACTAAATATTACTCACTAACTTCCTTCCTTTCTTCAGTGCTCTTTACTCATAACAGCTTCTGGCTTTTATAAGAACACATTCCTCCAAATGCTGAGGACTAACTGATTGTGTGTGTGTGTGTGTGTGTACATAACACACTCCCTCAATACACACACACACACACACACACACTCAGTGCTGGTCACAAACAATACATTAGTCAAAGCCTCACAGCTTCATGTATCAGAGGAAAGACTGGAGAGAGGGAACACTTAAAAAAGAAAGAGGAAAAGAAAGCTGAGAATAAAAGGATGGGTTGTTGTAGTCGAGGGAGAGCAGAGGATCATGGGAAATAAGATGTGATTACACACTCCTCCAGACATGTGCTGCCTCTTTACACACAAACACACTCCACAGAACCAGAAGAACAAAAGCACTCAAACTAAACACACACTAAACACAGAAAACACACTAAACACAAAGACAAGACACAAAGATACAGCTGCAAAAACTAGAGCTGCAAAAATACAGCTGCAAAGATACAGCTGCAAATATATAGCTGCAAAGATACAGCTGCAAAGATACAGCTGCAAAGATACAGCTGCAAATATAGAGCTACAAAGATACCGCTGCAAATATATAGCTGCAAAGATACAGCTGCAAAGATACAGCTGCAAATATAGAGCTGCAAAGATACAGCTGCAAAGATAGTGCTGCAAAGATACAGCTGCAAAGATACAGCTGCAACGATACAGCTGCAAAGATACAGCTGCAAAGATACAGCTGCAACGATACAGCTGCAAAGATACAGCTGCAAAGATACAGTTGCAAAGATACAGCTGCAAAGATACATCCAAAAGATACAGCTGCAAAGATACAGCCACAAAGATACATCTGTAAAGATACATCCGAAAAGATACAGCTGCAAAGATACATCTGAAAAGATACAACTGCAAAGATATAGCTACAAAGATACATCCGAAAATACATAGCTGCAAAGATAAAGCTGCAAAGATAGAGCTGCAAAGATACAGATGCAAAGATAGAGCTGCAAAGATACAGCTGCAAAGATACAGATGCAAAGATACAGCTGCAAAGATAGAGCTGTAAAGATACAGCTGCAAAGATATAGCTGCAAAGAAACAGCCGAAACGATAGAGCTGCAAAGATACAGCTGCAAAGAAACAGCCACAAAGATAGAGCTGCAAAGATACAGCTGCAAAGATACAGCTGCAAATATACATCTGCAAATATACAGCTGCAAAGATATAGCTGCAAAGATACATCTGCAAAGATACAGCTGCAAAGATATAGCTGCAAAGATATAGCTGCAAAGAAACAGCTGCAAAGATACAGCTGCAAAGATACAGCTGCAAAGATACAGCTGCTAAGATACAGCTGCAAAGATATAGCTGCAAATATATAGCTGCAAAGATACAGCTGCAAAGATTCAGCTGCAAAGATACAGCTGCAAAGATACATCCGAAAGATACAGCTGCAAAGATACATTTGAAAAGATACAGCTGCAAAGATACATCCGAAAATATATAGCTGCAAAGATACAGCTGCAAAGATATAGCTGCAAAGATACAGATGCAAAGATAGAGCTGCAAAGATACAGCTGCAAAGATATAGCTGCAAAGAAACAGCCGAAAATATAGAGCTGCAAAGATACAGCTGCAAAGAAACAGCCGCAAAGATAGAGCTGCAAAGATACAGCTGCAAAGATACAGCTGCAAAGAAACAGCCGAAAATATAGAACTGCAAAGATACAGCTGCAAAAATAGAGCTGCAAAGATACATCTGCAAAGATACAGCTGCAAAGATACAGCTGCAAATATATAGCTGCAAAGATACAGCTGCAAAGATACAGCTGCAAAGATATAGCTGCACATATATAGCTGCAAAGATACAGCTGCAAAGATGCAGCTGCAAAGATACAGCTGCAAAGATACAGCTGCTAAGATACAGCTGCAAAGATAGAGCTGCTAAGATACAG
>NC_136636.1:292774-295274 GCF_949748355.1 Melanostigma gelatinosum
GGGAGGAGTGAAGGAGGGAGGGCGTGTGCCGCTGTCGCTGTGTGTTTCCTGACAGTATTAAATGAAGGGACGTGAGGAGCGAGGAGGTGAGGATACGAGGATGTGAGGAAACATGTGAGTGGAGGTGTGAAGGCTCTCTGGATGGAATGTGACGAACGCTAGCGTTGTGATCATCTTTTCATCAGTCATCTGTTGATCAGCAATATGACAGAAACACTCCTGAGGTTGTATCAGGAGCCACTTTACGTATCATGATATGAATATCAGGGTTTATTCTGAAGGACTGAAGATGTAAACATACTGTTTTATGATCTTAGTGTTCCTAGGTGTTGTATTTTCTAATTCTCTGAGGTTGTTGTTTTGATTAAAATAATATTAATGATTTAAAGAGAACAGGCCAAAGGATTAGTGAATAGAGTAAGATTTAGTTTAATGTTGTGGCTTAAAACTAAGAATTACAGAATGAAAACATTTGATCACAATATTTCATTTCTGCTTATTTTTTCAGTTAGTGAGCAACAGAGACAATCTGTTCAGCTGGCCAACAGTGTCACAGATTAGCATGCATGAGGCCATGAGACACACACACACACACATTCCTCTGGTCACACCTGGCTGAACGACACACTGATTAACCCGGTTTCACTTAGCAGCCCGCGAGAACACACAAATACACACACCCATTCATTTAGACACACAATCACCTCACACTTGAAAACACACACACACACACACACACACACACACACACACATTAAGCTTTGATCCCACCACACATGACTGAATAGAATGAAAAAGCCCAGAAATACATCCATTCAAATCAAGGACAACAACACGAATACACACATTTAAAAACACGCCTAAACACACACACACACTGGGCTTCAGGTAGGTGTGTTGCATGGCTGACAGCACCTGAGCTCACACCACACGCACACACAAACACACACACACACACCACACGCACACACAAACACACACACACACACCACACGCACGCACAAACACACACACACACCACACGCACACACCACACACACACACACCACACACAAACACACACACCACACGCACACACAAACACACACACACACGCACACACAAACACACCACACGCACACACAAACACACACACACACCACACGCACACACAAACACACACACCACACGCACACACAAACACACACACACACGCACACACAAACACACACACACACACCACACGCACACACAAACACACACACACACACCACACGCACACACAAACACACACACACACACCACACGCACGCACACACCACACGCACACACAAACACACACACCACACGCACACACACACACCACACGCACACACACACACCACACGCACACACAAGCACACACACGCACACGCCACACAGATAGAGGAGAAGGTGAGAGGATACAGACAATAAATATAGTGTAAAATACATGAACATCATGGACCAGTGACAAAGGTCTTCACAAGAGAAGATTCAGCAGAACTACTCACACTAACACAGAACCAGCTCTCAGATGGTCTCTTGGAGGAACCAGAGACCTGTGAGTGAGTCTATGAACCAGCTCTGACATCAAAATGTCTTTAGAACAACTTTAGAAGGTCTTTAGAACAACTTTGGAAAGTCTTTAGAACTTTGGAAGGTCTTTAGAAGGTATTTAGAAGGTCTTTAGAATGTCTTTAGAACAACTTTAGAATGTCTTCAGAACAACTTTGGAAAGTCTTTAGAACTTTAGAAGGTCTTTAGAACAACTTTAGAACGACTTTAGAATGTCTTTAGAAAGTCTACAGGTCTTTCGTACTTTAGAAGGTATTTAGAACAACTTTAGAACAACTTTAGAATGTCTTTAGAGGGTATTTAGAATGTCTACAGAAGGTCTTTAGAACTTTAGAATGTCTTTAGAACACATTTAGAAACTAAAACAGTGCAGAGCCAAAGGGTTTAGGGGTGTAGGAGGAAGACGATCCCCGTAGACCTGCTGAACTCACAAAATTACTTTAACAAAATGTTTTGATTTCTTTTAAATGAACAAATCTATCCCAAACGTTGAGAGAAAAGACGAGAACATGACACAGACAGGGAGAGAAAGGAGAGAAAGGAGGCTCATTGGGAGTTCTAGTCACTGATCTGAAGTCTGTTCAGTATTCTGTCCTCAGCATTCTCACAGCACTAATGAGCAGCAGCCAACCACACACACACACACACACACACACGCACACACACACGCACACACACGCACACGTTTCTCACTTCCCCATGAAAGAAGTTGTCCCACTTTATTGCATCAGCAGTGATCAGATGTGTCAAGCGTCGCTCTTCTTTCACTCATTTAAATTCATCACAAGCACTCCGGCTCTCTGGGCTGTGGTCCTCCTCCTCCTCCTCCTCCTCCTCCTCCTCCTCCTCCTCCTCCTGTTTACTGAAGTTCATGTGGAGGAACATGAAGAAGATGAAGATCAGAACAAACCTTTAACGATGAGGT
>NC_136636.1:302774-305274 GCF_949748355.1 Melanostigma gelatinosum
CATAAGTCCTCTAATCCTTGATATATTCTTCAGGTGATAGGAGGCTGATTTTGTAATTGTCTTGATATGGCTGTTCAGGTTGAGGTCTGAATCCATAACTACACCTAGATTTCTGGCTTGGTTTGTGGGTTTTAACATCAGTGACTGAAGCTGAGCGGTGATTTTCAATTGTTCGTCCTTGGTACCAAAAACAATTACTTCTGTTTTATCTTTGTTTAATTGAAGAACATTCTGGCACATCCAGTTGTTGGTTTGTTCAATGCAGTTACCCAGCCCTTGTATGGGATTATAGTCCCCTGGTGACATAGTTATGTAGATTTGTGTGTCATCTGCATAATTATGATAACACACTTTGTTGTTTTCCATAATCTGAGCTAGTGGAAGCATGTAGATGTTGAACAGAAGAGGCCCCAGTATTGAACCTTGGGGAACACCACATGTCATTTTAGTCAGCTCTGATGTGTAATCAGCTACAGACACAAAGTATTCTCGGCCCTTCAAGTAGGATTCAAACCAGTTGAGTGCTGTGCCAGAGAGTCCCACCCAGATGTTTAGTCTTTCTAGGAGTATGGCATGGTCGACCGTGTCGAATGCAGCACTGAGATCTAGTAACACTAAGACTGAACTTCTGCCATTGTCTATGTTTAAGTGGATGTCGTTGAAAACGTTAACAAAAGCAGTTTCAGTGCTGTGGTGCTGTCAAAAGCCTGACTGGAAAACATCAAAGCAGTTATTTACGGTCAAGAAGTTGGTCAGCTGTTGGAAAACCGCTTTTTCAATTATTTTACTTAGAAATGGGAGGTTTGATATTGGCCTATAATTTTTCATCGTTGAGGAGTCTAAACTAGCCTTCTTTAGGAGTGGTTTAATAACTGCAGTTTTTAGGGCTTGTGGGAAGACACCTGAGAGAAGGGATGTGTTTACGATTTGTAAGAGATCAGTGGTCATGCAGTTTGAAATATTTTTGAAAAGTGTGTTGGTAGAATATCCAAGCAGCAGGAGGATGACTTCAGATGTTGTATAATGTCTTCTAGGCTTCTACGGTCGATTGAATGAAATTGTGTCATGATATTTGAATGGATGTTATTCAGAGATCGGGACAACACATATCCTGTGGTTGGTGTGGAGGCACTGACTGCTTGTCTAATTTTCTGAATTTTGTCAGTAAAAAAGGAGGCAAATTGATTGCATGCCCAGATGGATTGGAGCTTAGCAGCTACCGACACTGGAGGGTTTGTTAGCCTGTCGACGGTAGCAAATAAGGCGCGTGTGTTGTTCTTGTTTTTGGTTATGATGTCAGAGAAGAATGACTGCCTTGCATTTCTAAGTTCCAAATTATAATTGCGAAGTCTCTCTTTACAGATGTCACAGTGAACCTGGAGATTAGTTTTTCGCCACCTGCGCTCAGCTTTCCGACACTCTCGTTTCTCTATTCTGACCAACGTAGCATTTCTCCAAGGAGATCTTTGCTTACCCGAGACAACCTTCACTTTAGTGGGTGCAATGGCATCAACAATATTTTTAACTTTAAAATTGAAGCCATCTACAAGCTCATTGACTGAGAGGCAAGAGAGGGCTGGTGTGGAGGAGAACTTGTGAATAAATAGTTCACTGGTGTTTTCAGAGATGTAACGCTTTGTCACAACCTTGGTTTGGACATTTGTGTGCAAGGAGATTGCACTCTCAAAGAAAACACAGAAATGATCAGAGAGTGCAACATCAGTCACAGCAACCTTGGAAATGTTTACACCTTTGGTGATGATTAGGTCCAGAGTGTACCCCCTGTTGTGGGTGGGTCCTGTCACATGCTGAGTCAGATCATAGTTATCAAGGACACCACATAGTTCTATAGACTCTCTGTCCTGGGGATTATTAACATGGATATTAAAATCACCAACAATAACAACACAGTCAAAATCAATACAGAATACAGACAGCAGTTCAGTAAACTCATCAAAGAAGGTTGCACAGTATTTAGGTGGTCTCTAAATGTTTAGGAATAAAGCTTGAGTGGAATTCAGAGCCACATATTCAAAAGAACCAAAATGACCAAAGGACATCTGCTTGCATTGAAGAGAATCATTAAATAAAACAGCAACTCCACCTCCTTTCTTATGTGCTCTTGTTTCACTCATGACACTGAAGTTGTGAGGTGTTGATTCAATAAGAACAGCTGCACTGTTATCTTGATTTAACCAAGTTTCAGTTAAAAACAAAATGTCCAGTTTGTGCCCAACAATAAAATCATTGATTAAAAATGTTTTTCCTGACAGAGAACTGACATTTAATAAAGCTAAGTTTAATGTGGTTAAAGCTTTATTTGCCCAATTTATTTGGACAGGCTGACGAGGAATGTATGCTAAGTTTGATAAGTTTGCATGTCTACTCTTGTTTCTTCGCAGCCTCACCTTTCTTTTTCTATAAACTTGCAGGACAGGAATTGAAGCGGCTAGCTGCATACAGGGCCCCGACTTTTCCTGGAGAGAGTCATTGGTATCAT
>NC_136636.1:312774-387774 GCF_949748355.1 Melanostigma gelatinosum
ATGGGGGCTTCAGCCCCCCTACAATAGGCCTAACGATGCACAAGTATTTCATGTGTTGTAAAGACACGTTTAAAGTAGTCTTCAATGTACTCACAATACATTTACATGTCAAATGTACAGTAACCAGCCAAAGAGCTGCTTCTATGACTGTATGTTTAAGCATCTCATAGTTGTGACTTTCTATCTCATAACTTCGACTATGGGGATATTTTTTTTATCAAATCTAATTAAATTCTTTTTTTTTTTAATCATCTGGCTGGCGGATTCGCGGGCCACATAAAATGACGTGGCCGTATGTTTGACACCCCTGATATAGAGGCAGCACACTATATTACAAGTTCCACAGAAAAATAACAACAGTGAGAAAAAAAGAAAATGCTGAATATCTCCTTCACAAAGGAGGTGAGGAAATGTGGAGGTTTGAGTAAGTTTGTCTCTACGACGGTTTATAAAAGCCACGAATCAGAGTCAGAGTCACAGATCGTATCAGCACAAAACAGATTATAACATTATATTACTGTGAAAAAGTCTGCTTCAAATAACATAGTTCCGCTCAGCCGGGGAAAGGCGGCGAGAGAAAAAAGCACACGGGCGGAGCTTAGAGTCAGTGGTTGAGCGTTGTGATAACACTGCTCCTACTCTGGTGTCGGAGGCGTCCACCTCGACCACGAACTGCCGGCTTTCATCCTGCTGTACTAGGATGGGGGCCTTGGGGGACCCGGGAAAAGCCACCTTAGAGGAGGTGAGTCTGGTTAGGGGTGACGCCGTCTGACTGTAGTTCCGAATGAACCGGCGGTAGAAGTTTGCAAACCCTAGGAACTGCTGGAGCTTCTTCCAGTTGGAGGGGACCAGCCACTCGGTGACCGCTTTAACCTTATCCGGGTCCTTGCGAATCTGACCCTCCTCAATGATGAAACCAAGAAACTGTACGGAGGTGACATGGAATTCACATTTCTCGGCTTTTATGAATAGTTGGTTCTCCAGTAAGCGCTGAAGGACCTGACGGACATGGTGGCAATGTTCCTGTAGATTCGAGGAGTCAATCAGAATGTTGTCGATGTAGACAAACACAAACCGGTTGAGAAAATCCCTGAGCACGTCGTTCACCAAAGCCTGGAAAACGGCTGGTGCATTTGTAAGTCCGAATGGCATGACCAGGTACTCGAAATGTCCCAGGGGAGTGTTGAAAGCGGTCTTCCTCTCGTATCCAAACCAAGTTGTAAGCATTGCGGAGGTCTAGCTTGGTGAAAATCGTGGCACCGGGTAGGGATTCAAAAGCAGAGTTTAGTAGGGGTAGCGGGTACTTGTTCTGGGTGGTGATCTGGACGGAGACTCTTGTCCTTCTTGGCCATGAAGAAAAACCCCACTCCTACCGGGGAGGATGACGGGCAGATAATTCCAGCAGCGAGGGAGTCTGTGATATAGGTCTCCATCGCCTCGCGTTCCGGTCGGGAAAGGTTGTACAGTCGGCTGGAGGGCAGGGTGGCGGCGGGGAATAGTGCTATGGCGCAATCGTAGGGCCGGTGGGGTGGCAGGGAAAGGGCTCGTTCCTTGTTGAATGCCTCGCTGAGATCAGCATACCCCAAGGTGACCGAGGTGAGATCAGTTCCGGCAGTATGGGTGTGGAGAGAAGAGGTCTGCCGATGAATGGCGGACTTGAGGAACCTCGAAAGACATCTAGGGCTCCAACCGATGATTCTGTTTCCTGCCCAGTCTATCTGGGGGTTGTGGTCCCGGAGCCAGGGATGGCCCAGAACCAGAGGTGTCTGGGGCGTAGAGAGGATGAAAAAACGGATCTCGTGTCGGTGGTTTCCTGGCACGAGCAGGGTAATAGGGAAAGTCTGGTGAGTGATATCGGTCAAGGGACTTCCATCCAGAGCGTTCGCCCGAAGACAGCATTCCAACTGCTCCAAGGGAATCCCATGAGCGAAGGCCAAGGAGGAGTCCAAAAAACTCTGTTCTGCTCCGGAGTCAATGAGAGCCAAGACTGGTAGAGCACCGGACGGCAGACATAACTTAGCAGGTAGTGTGAGACCGGTCCCGGGAGTCGGGTGGAATCGCTCGCCAGTATGCCCACTCTTACTGGCGAGCCCTCTCTTTTGGTCGCACCGGGCAGACAGGGATACGGTGACCCGGCTCACTGCAGTAGAGGCAGGCTCCGGAACAGATCCGTCGCTCCCTCTCTCCCTGAGACAGGTGGAACCGTCCCAACTGCATGGGTTCATCCCGATCCTCGGGAGAAGGTGACAGAGCGGGCGAGTGCTGGTGGCCTGGGCTGCGGCGGCGAGGTGGAACTAGGGACCGGCGACCGGAAGTGGTTACAGGCTGACGAACCGGTGCCGGGAACCTGTAGTTACGCTCTCTCCGACGTTCCTGCATCCGAGTATCCAGTCGGATGGTGAGAGCGATCAGGTCTTCTAGTGTCTTGGCCTCCTCCAGAACAGCAAGCTCGTCCTTTAATCTCTCCGACAGGCTGCTGAGAAAAAAACCCTTTAGTGCCCTCTCCTCCCAACCGGACTCTGCGGCCAGGATACAAAAGTCAATAGAATGTTTAGCAGTGATAGCAGAGCCCTGACGGAGGCGGAGGAGGTTCTGAACAGCGACCTGAGAGTATGTAGGGTGGTCGAAAGCTCTCTTAAACACCTCCAGGTATTGTCCAAAATAAATCGTATCCAACGGGTTCTGGGTGAACCAGGCCTGGGACAGTCGAGAGCACGGCCATGTAGCAACCCGGTCAGATAGGCAATCTTAGAACTGTCCGATGCATACGTGCGGGGATGTTGGTCAAACACAAATGTTGTCTGGAGAAGGAAACCTCTACATGCCCTCATGTCTCTGTGGAAAGGTTCAGGAGACGGAACAAATGACTCACGGACCAGTTATATAGCTGATCATCTATCCATCATCTATCATCTATCATCTATCTGTCATCTATCTATCATCTATCCATCATCTATCTATCATCCATCATCTATCTATCCATCCATCCATCCATCCATCCATCCATCCATCCATCCATCCATCTATCTATCCATCCATCATTTATCCATCTATCTATCATCTATCTATCTATCTATCCAATGCTCATTACTGACTTTGCTTCTTCACCAGAGTCTCTGTGCTTTCTCTCCTCACAGGTTTCCATGGATCCTGGTTCTACCTGGACCTGGTCTGGCCTCCTGCCTTGGTTCTGTCGTATGCATTGAATGCGTTGTAACTCTGTAATGTTCATTCTGTACGCATGACATCTATCACACGTCTGTCCATCCTGGGAGAGGATCCTCCTCTGTGTCTCTCCCACAGCTCTCTCCCTCTTTTCTCCCCGTTAAAGGTTTTTTTGGGGAGTTCTTCCTGTTCTGATGTGAGGGTCAAAGGTCAGAGGATGTCACGTGTGTACAGACTGTAAAGCCCTCTGAGGCTAATTTGTGATTTTGGGCTATACAATACAAATTGAATTGTAAAGTATCTGAGAGTGTAAAGTAATGGAGAGTGATAGCAGCAGAACCTAACATGTAAGTGAGTCCAGTACTCTGGTTTGAACCTGATCCAGAGTTTAATGATCTGAATCAGGTCTTTATAAACTGAACTACAGTCAACACGTTTTCTTTTGAATTGTAAAAGTGAAGCAGGTTTATTGTCCAAGAGATAAATATCATCATTTTATACATATTATGACATCGTATGACTTAATGTTGTTGTTTTCCCTCATAAATCCTTTTCCAGATGCAGACAACGAGAGACAGTGCTTCCACTAGTCTTACTATTATCATAATTGAACTTCCTTGTCTCGAGGCTGTTGCTTGCTTAATAAATCATTTTAATATTCTGCATCAATCGGGTCAGTTGGCATGCAGACATATGTAAGGATTGAGCTTGAAGTGTGTATAATAATAATAATAACAATAATAATGTAAAAATAACTGCTCAGAACACATGATCCAGACTCCAACAATAACCTGGTGTGATTACTTGTCCACTGAAGTTTAAAACGTCAAGATGAACTAAAGTCCAGGATTAAACATGGCCTCTGGGTCAGAACAAGCAGCTTTATTTGAATAAAACCGTTGAATGTTTTCGTTCTCAGACTCCGTCTCCTCTCCGCCTCCGTTTGAGACAATAACTGGACAACACAACTCTCTCTCTGTGTTATTATGGTCTGTTCCAGTTATTATTCTCAAACCATCGCTGCTTGCTGAACGCCCACAAATCACAAATGCAATCAAGTCGGTCTCGACAAGGACCCTCGAATCACCGCCGGCGCCCAAAACAGCAACGGGATATTTAACCTCTGTACCCATCAGCAGCCACTTGACACACACACACACACACACACACATGATTAATGCTACAGCGTGTGTGACACGCTGTAGTTCAGAAGTCTATTACTGATGGCAGCTGTGAACCAGGCACGATAGTGGTGTGTTAAATATGTGTCACCACTGAATGGTGAGGCTCTCTGATTGGTACAGATTTGTTTTCAGCCTCTCTGACAGGCACACACACACACACACGCACACACACACACACACACACACACACACACACAGTTTGAGAAAAATGTCAAAATACAACTTGAGACGTTCAACGCAGTTCAAACATGCTTTTCTGTCAAACTGTCAAATCTGAAAAAATAACATCAACGGAAACTGAGAAGCAAATTTAGGACAAAGACGCCTCAGGAGGAGAGAGGGAGGGAGGGAGGGAGAGAGAGACAGAGAAGGAGAGAGAGAGAGAGAGAAGGCGAGAGAGAGAGAGAGGGAGAGAGAGAGAGAGAGGGAGAGAGAGACAGAGAGAGGGAGAGAGAAGGAGAGAGAGAGAGGGAGAGAGAGAGAGAGAGAAGGAGAGAGAGAGAAGGAGAGAGAGAGAGAGGGAGAGAGAAGGAGAGAGAGAGAGGGAGAGAGAGAGAGGGAGGGAGGGGAAAATGAAAGAATGGAAGTCATCAAAGAAAGAGTGAAGAGCTGTGAGGCTTTCTGAAACATGGTTCAGCTCCTGGACTGTCAGTCAGTGCAAACATCAACACACACATGCACACACACACACACACCACTAGCATTGTTAGCTCTGGCTAGCTCTCTCTAAAGTCACCTAACACCTCGAGGAGGAAAAACACACGTTGCGTTTATCTGTCAAACTCTGTCAAACCTGCAAAACGCTGAATTATAAAAGCGTCTCCAGTGGATTGTGTGTCATCATGTGTCTGTAGAGGGAATGCTGTCTGGAGGTATTAAAGCTAGAACATTCATAACATATTAGAATACTCACTTGTAAGACCAGAGTGTTTCTGTTCTGTGAATGTTTCATTCATAGAGCCGTCAGTGAGGAGCTGTTCATCTCCGGCTCATTCCTTGAACTCCTTTTCTTCACTTGTAATTACTCTTCTTTCTGCTTCCTCCTCTCAGCTGCTGCAACGACTCAACTTCCCTTCAGGGCTCATTAAATCTACATCCACTGTCACTGCTGCAACCACAGAGGAAGAGCAGCATGTCCCTATGAGGACAACAGGAGAACCTGAGACACATCCAGAGACATAAGAAGACTCCGTGAACCCGTGTGTCCTTTCATCTCTGCTCTGAGTTACAGCAGGAGCAGAAGAAGATGGAACGTCTCTGAGCACCGCGACGGCTTCAGGATTCTGTTTCTTTGCTTGTATTCTGTAACAGAAGCCAGCAGTGGACTTTAGTCGTTATTACAAACTGAGCCAGAAAACACCAAAGCTGCTCTGAACGAACAGTACAAATGCAGCTCAGAGAGATTTGGATCCGTTTGGAGAAAAGATTCATGAATCCAGAGCGTCCACAGACCTGGAGTCAGTTATGAGACGTTCATGCATCACGATGAATGTCCTCCGTCTCCGTCGTTTCTTTGATTCAGTTCCATGTCTGTCTCCAATGTCTCACGTTCACGCCGTCTGCATTCTTCAGACTCCATGTTTGTCTCGTCCGTCTCTACGGACACGCTGTCTGTCCTTCTATTTCACAGTGTGTCAATCAGCATGAACACACACACACACACACACACACACACTTTATTTCAAACAGGTCTGTGATTATCTTTCACAACCTGAGGATGCTCAAGTACACAGATGGTGTTTTTTAATGTATGAATACATTTCTATCGAACATCCGCTCCACCTCCCTGCCCCTCTGATCATGTTTCATGTCGTGTTGACGGGAGCTCAGAACATCAGCTGCTTTGATGTTTGCTGCTGGTGTGAGTTTGTCTCGCTCAGCCTGCAGCCTGAAGGTAATGAGAGAGAAGTGTGTGGGGGGGGGGGTAGTTCGTCCCATAATTCATAGATATTATGTGTAATCTTATTATGTCTATGTGGAGGTGATCTAATCCATAATCTGTCATGAGGATTCTATTGTTCCATGTCGATACAGAGATGATGGAGGAAGAAGCGATCTATGAGCTGTCAGGACTATATGGACTAAAGACGATCCCATCTCATCATATCTAAGCTGTCAAGGAACATTCTGTGACGACCGCATCAATATTATGGAGGTGAAGCGAGAAAGAAGATGATAACAACTGTGTCGATAACGGAGGCAAACAGACAAAACATACACAAATGAAGGCAAACTGGTGGATTAGAGAGCTTTGAGTAATAATACGGGTAGAAACCACGAGGGAGTCTGAGCCTTTAAGAGATTTCAACTGAACCTTGAAGAGATTTAAACTGAGTCTTAAAGAGATTTCAACTGAACCTTGAAGAGATTTAAACTGAGTCTTAAAGAGATTTCAACTGAACCTTGAAGAGATTTAAACTGAGTATTAAAGAGATTTAAACTGAACCTTGAAGAGATTTAAACTGAGTCTTAAAGAGATTTCAACTGAACCTTGAAGAGATTTAAACTGAGTATTAAAGAGATTTAAACTGAACCTTAAAAAGATTTAAGCTGAGTATTCAATAGATTTCAACTGAACCTTGAAGAGATTTAAACTGAGCCTGAAAGACATTTAAACTGAGCCTTGAAGAGATTTAAACTAACCCTTAGAGAGATTTAAACTGATCCTTAGAGAGATTTAAACTGATACTTAGAGAGATTTAAACTGATCCTTAAAGAGATTTAAACTGACCCTTAGAGAGATTTAAACTGATCCTTAAAGAGATTTAAACTGACCCTTAGAGAGATTTAAACTGATCCTTAAAGAGATTTAAACTGACCCTTAGAGAGATTTAAACTGATCCTTAAAGAGATTTAAACTGAGCCTTAGAGAGATTTAAACTGAGCCTTATAGAGATTTAAACTGACCCTTAGAGAGATTTAAACTGAGCCTTAGAGAGATTTAAACTGAGCCTTAGAGAGATTTAAACTGAGCCTTAAAGAGATTTAAACTGAGCCTTAGAGAGATTTAAACGGATCCTTAAGGAGATTTAAACTGAGCCTTAGAGAGATTTAAACTGACCCTTAGAGAGATTTAAACTGATCCTTAAAGAGATTTAAACTGAGCCTTAGAGAGATTTAAACGGATCCTTAAAGAGATTTAAACTGAGCCTTAGAGAGATTTAAACTGATCCTTAAAGAGATTTAAACTGACCCTTAGAGAGATTTAAACTGATCCTTAAAGAGATTTAAACTGAGCCTTAGAGAGATTTAAACTGACCCTTAGAGAGATTTAAACTGAGTCTTAAAGAGATTTAAACTGAGCCTTAGAGAGATTTAAACTGAGTCTTAAAGAGATTTAAACTGAGCCTTAGAGAGATTTAAACAGAGTCTTAAAGAGATTTAAACTGAGCCTTAGAGAGATTTAAACTGAGCTTTGACTAGTTTTAGAACTTCATGTTATTCTTTGCTCTGTATGAGTATAAAGAAACAGCTGGTTTCTCCGGGAGAGCTGCAGCTCTTTGGACACGAATGTCTTTCTATGGATTCAACACGGTTCTGGTCCAGTATGAGTCCAGCAGCTGACTCCACATCATGAAACAAAGACTAAAGACCAGAGACAGACTATTTGTTCCTGTCTCATCAGATCCAGAGCACCCAGTAGATAGGTTGTCTATCTGAGGAGGGCAACAGGAAGTGGTGGCTATCGCCCCCGACAGCCACCCGAAGATCAGACGGATGACAGACATGAGACAGACATGAGACAGACATGAGACAGATATGGAGACAGACATGAGACAGACATGAGACAGACATGAGACAGACATGAGACAGACATGAGACAGATATGGAGACAGACATGAGACAGACATGAGACAGACATGAGACAGATATGGAGACAGACATGAGACAGACATGAGACAGACATGAGACAGATATGGAGACAGACATGAGACAGACATGAGACAGATATGAGACAGACTGTCAGAGCTTCAGTGCTTCACAACCTGATCTCAGTGGGTGAGTGGAGGCTGACAGATGTGTCAAAGACAGTGATGATGATGATGATGATGGATGAGAGCAATCATTGACATGACTGATAATACGTGACTGAGAGAGAGAGGGGGGGGAGGTGTTTATGGTCATTAGGGTGAGAAAGACATGATGATAATCAGAGCGAAAGAGAGAAAGAAAAAATAAAGACTTCAGTCTGATAATGATGAACTGGTGAAGATCTCAACTGGTTCTCAGATACTGAAGCCCTGACAACTCACCCAGAAGACCTTTAGGGTCCGTATGTGACTCACTGAGCTTTAAAACCCAACGGGCCCTAGAGCCCCCGGTGGGGGTCTTTTTTTAGAAAAGTGTAGCACTCAGCGTGTCGTAGAAAGCATTTTTCACGAAGACAAATAATTATTTGTCCAGACATATTAAAAAAATAGCCCGCGAAAAAAGTCTGAGCAACATCATCATGCCAGCCATTGTAAACACTGCAAACACAATTATACATGAACTAAGATCATATCTGGAAGACATCTAGAAAAGTTAAGGGGGTACATGCCAACATCAGCCACAGGTCACGACAAAAATAATTGGGTAAAAAAACTTGTTTTGACGGTTTTGGCGATGAAAAACGGATTTATTCCAGCGGATTTCTGCACAGATACTTCCTCCTTCTTGTGGTCCGTGTCTGTGAGTGAGATCACTCCGCTGACTCAATGAATGAGGAAATGGCAGGCGAAACTGTGAGGTGGACCAATCCATGTGGGGAGGGGGGTTCACCCAGCATTTTCCGATTTTTAGTCAGTAAACAGACAATGAGATTGTCAAACACCCCCGCATGGCTCCCGTTGGACTATCCCACATCGAAAAATGTGTTTCTTGTCTGAATTGAACAACCACAGCCCATTCTACAGTCACACAGACACAAATTATGATTCATATTTTTATGATTGACAGATATGACACATCATAACTGCTCAAAATTATTCCAAATGGTGTCAAACTTCATTAGGATTATTGAACACTGTTAGTGATAATAACAGTGAATATATAGTTAATATTTAGTTCTATAGTGTATAGAAAATACAGTATCTGAAAATCGAAATTTAGCTTGAATCAGACCATTTATGCTGGCCTGCTTCACTCAATCGAAGTAAAATATGTTGTGGGAACGTGTTGTTCTATGTCTGTGGTGTATTTTTAAGCTTGCAGCTGCATTATAAAAATAAAAAAAATTGTCAATACAAGTGCTTTTTTTGAGGCGAAACTGAAACTTATACACAATATTTACACAATTGAACACATCTCACAAGTGTTACCTGTATTACACCATCAAAATGATTAAAATAGACCTTGTAGTTAGAGTTCTGGGCTCTATTGAGTATGGGTATGCAATTTTCGAGCCGAGGCCTAAAAATAGGGCTAGGGCCAGTAAGGATTTATTAATTAAACTAATGTGGTGTCAACACATCCGTGTCTTTCAGAGGGGCCGACGTGGTGTGAAGAGAGAAGAAGTCCACGAACGAACACTGGACGTCCCTCCAAAGGAGACGGCTGTTCACGTCCCACATGACACGAAAAGTCAATGTGACTTATTTTGTCACGTGACTCGTTGGTATCATCAGTTCGGTGTGACAGGCGGAGAGAGATGTCACATGTCAAACTTAAACAACAAAGAGATCAACATGTGAGTGACATCGTTTGTTCGGATGCAAGTGGTCCAAAACAAAGAACTTAATATGCACAGATTCATGTTCATCAATATCTACTGTAGAATCTAAACCGAGCTTAAAAAGACTAAAGACACCTCAGAACCGTTTCCACCAACCGACTCAATGTTCCTCTTTACCGTCACAAAGGAACACAGCGAGTCGCTTTTCTCTTGTTTCTGGACCACAAAGAAACATCCTGAAAACCAACTGGCCTCTTAGTGCGTAATGCATTCAACTTCATGCAGCACGTACAAACAAACAGTGAAGGAATACATTTGGATTGGAAGTGGATTCATATTTGTCCAGCTTCATGGTGTCCTAAGAATGTTTATAGTACACACTATATATTATATGAATACTGCTGAGAGTAGAATCATCAAACAGCTCATTCTGCTGGACCAACGGTCACGAACAGAGATGACGTCATATAAAAACACATGGTCCTACCGGTGGGCAGGGCGGGGTCCATGGTGGGTTTCTCCCAGGAGTTGACCTGTTCCCAGGTGAATCCGTTGGTTCCCAGAGAGACGCTGTAGCCACAGCTGCTGTAGGACTCCTCAAAGGTGCAGCCGCCTGCACAGAGAGAGGATCATGCAAACGTTACACATGATTCACTCAACGCATTCAGCTTCCTGTATCGAGGTGGAGTCAAACCTGTGACTTTCTATAACAGGGTGGTTCGTCCACTAACAGCCCTTCATCTACACAGACAGCTGTCAGAGACAAGCTGGAACAATACAGAGCTGTGTTGGACCACCATGAGCTGTGAGGATCCACAGTGTCTCCAGATCTCAACTAAAGAACCGAAGCCATGAGACCAGCTGATAGTTCATGTCGTGCACAACACACACACACATCATGTCCAGCATGCATGGTTTCCTGTGTGGTAATTAGAGGAAGTTCAGATTCCAGCAGTACTAAAAAAAACAAAGGAAAGAGTGTGACTGCGTTAAACGGCTGATTAAAAGCACTACAGATGCAATGAAAGTCTTCACAGCTTCTGTTATTCTCCATATTTGTGATTTAATTCTAGAAGCGAGTCCATGTTCCTAAAGCACATCTCAAATCACTTCAATGAGCTTTTAATAAGCTGCTCTTCCAATTGTTCACAGCATTATAGTAATGAAGTTATGAGCATGAAATGAGCGACAGACAGAGTTCATCAGAGAGCAGAAGAGAGGAAACGTGAACAGAGAGATGAAGAGAAAGCGTCACATGTCAACATGATTACGTCTCAGAGTCTCGTCGTTATTTCATGGCCTGAATAAAATACATTTTCCAGCACATTAGCCTTCTCTGCTCGCCTGCAGCTCTGTGCTTCTCTAATTACACATATGCTTTGACACACAACCCTTTTAATGTGTTTTGAAGCCTCTGAAATGGGGGAACGTCATCGCTCTATTCATGACATCACTTCATGCTTTCTGCTGTCATCTCCTCAACGCACATGTGTCCGTTTAAACCTCATCGAACCAAAGAAAACCCTTCATAGCTGGAACACGGATCACTGCAAAGTCATGTAGTGCACTCAAGGTGCTCAGGACTGTGTACTCCATACACCATACTCCATACTCTATACTCTATACCTCATACTCTATACTCCATACTCTATACTCTATACTGCATACTCCATACTCCATACACCATACTCTATACTCTATACCTCATACTCCATACTCTATACTCTATACTCTATACTGCATACTCCATACACCATACTCCATACTCTATACTCTATACCTCATACTCCATACTCTATACTCTATACTCTATACTGCATACTCCATACTCCATACACCATACTCTATACTCTATACACCATACTCCATACTCTATACTCTATACTCCATACTCCATACTCTATACTCCATACTCTATACTCCATACTCTATACTCCATACACTATACTCTATACTCCTTACTCCATACTCTATACTCTATACTCCATACTCTATACTCTATACTCCATACTCCATACTCTATACTCCATACACTATACTCCATACTCTATACTCTATACTCCATACTCTATACTCTATACTCCATACTCTATACTCTATACTCCATACTCCATACTCCATAATCTATACTCCATACACTATACTCCATACTCTATACTCCATACACTATACTCCATACACTATACTCCATACTCCATACACTATACTCCATACCATACTCAATACACTATACTCGATACACAATACTCCATACCATACTCAATACACTATACTCCATACACTATACTCCATACCATACTCAATACACTATACTCCATACACTATACTCCATACCATACTCAATACACTATACTCCATACACTATACTCCATACAATATACACTATACTCTATACTCCTTACACAATACTCCATACACAATACTCTATACTCCATACACCATACTCAATACACCATACTCAATACACTATACTCCATACTCCATACTCCATACTCCATACTCCATACTCCATACACTATACTCCATACTCCATACTCCATACTCCATACTCCATACACTATACTCCATACACTATACTCCATACACCATACACCATACTCCATACTCCATACTCCATACTCCATACTCTATACTCCATACTCAATACACCATACTCAATACACTATACTCCATACTCCATACTCAATACACTATACTCCATACACTATACTCCATACCATACTCAATACACTATACTCCATACACTATACTCCATACCATACTCAATACACTATACTCCATACACTATACTCCATACTCTATACTCCATACAATATACACTATACTCTATACTCCTTACTCCATACTCCATACTCCATACACTATACTCCATACACAATACTCCATACACAATACTCTATACACAATACTCCATACACTATACTCCATACACTATACTCCATACACTATACTCAATACACTATACTCCATACACCATACTCCATACTCCATACTCCATACACCATACTCCATACACCATACTCAATACACCATACTCAATACACCATACTCAATACACTATACTCCATACTCAATACACTATACTCCATACTCAATACTCCATACTCCATACTCAATACACTATACTCCATACACTATACTCCATACACCATACTAAATACTCCATACTCAATACACTATACACTATACTCCATACTCAATACTCCATACACTATACTCCATACATTATACTCCATACACTATACTTCATACACCATACACCATACTCAATACTCCATACACTATACTCCATACACTATACTCCATACTCAATACACCATACTCAATATTCCATACACTATACTCCATACTCAATACTCCATACACCATACTCAATACTCCATACACTATACTCCATACATTATACTCCATACACTATACTCCATACTCCATACACCATACTCAATACTCCATACACTATACTTGGGGCTTCTCAGAATACAGGTAACCGGTAAATAATGTGTAATTATGATCAACTATAATCCCACTGCTCTTCTTGGTAAGAGCTGCTCTGCTTTGCTGCCCTAGAAATAAATTGCATGAAATATGTGGTATAGCTGTGATCTGGCCTCTCACCAGCTGGGAAATCATATTTAAAAGAAGAAAGAACTCCTCCAGCCTGTGGTCTAAAGAACAACCTCCAGCTAAGAGAGAAAAGAAGCACAAACAGAAAGTTGAATAAAAGAATCAATGCTGAGATAATTATCTTCATTCTTCTGTGATCTCATTAGAACAGTTATAAACAGGCAACATCAATATTCAATAGTTCAGACCACTGAGGGGGAGAAGTAGCTCACAGCGGTGTGTGTGTGTGTGTGTGTTCTGACACAGAACATGTGATGAAAATATAAGACTGAAATATAAATGTACACACACACAGTATGCTGTATGTACACACACACAGTATACTGTATGTACACACACACACAGTATGCTGTATGTACACACACACACACAGTATACTGTATGTACACACACACACAGTATACTGTACACACACACGGTATACTGTATGTACACACACACACACACAGTATGCTGTATGTACACACACACACACACAGTATACTGGATGTACACACACACACACAGTATACTGTACACACACACGGTACACTGTATGTACACACACACACACAGTATACTGTACACACACACGGTATACTGTATGTACACACACACACACACAGTATGCTGTATGTACACACACACAAACACAGTATGCTGTACACACACACGGTATACTGTATGTACACACACACATACACACGGTATACTGTATGTACACACACACACACAGTATACTGTATGTACACACACACACACGGTATACTGTATGTACACACACACACACGGTATACTGTATGTACACACACACACACAGTATACTGTACACACACACGGTATACTGTATGTACACACACACACACAGTATACTGTACACACACACGGTATACTGTATGTACACACACACACACACAGTATGCTGTATGTACACACAAACACAGTATGCTGTATGTACACACACACAGTATACTGTATGTACACACACACATACACACGGTATACTGTATGTACACACAAACACAGTATGCTGTATGTACACACACACACAGTATACTGTACACACACGGTATACTGTATGTACACACACACACACAGTATACTGTACACACACACACACGGCATACTGTATGTACACACACACACAGTATACTGTACACACACACACACACACAGTATACTGTACACACACACACGGCATACTGTATGTACACACACACACACAGAAATAGAACATGGCATTATCCTCATTGATGATATAATGCAGCACATTTCTGTCACTGTTTCATTGTTCTGTCAACTAGAGGTTAAAAAGCTGTAAATTCTGATTCCTGTTCTCATTGTAGAGGCTGACATTGAACACAACACTCATCAGCTGTTATGTTGGACTCCTCACCTTGTTGTCTTGTCAAACTGAATTATTGATCAGAAACTTCCGGCTGCTTCAAACGGACTCTTCAAACTGTCGGATCACTTCTTTACTTTATATGAAGAGTTATGACCTCATATGAGAATCAATGGAGTCTCTTTGTCACTTTAAAATGAGTGCTGGGCAAGTTACCGCGTCGGTATTGCGTTAACGCATTCATTCATTAACACCGAGAATTATATTATCGCACGTTAATGCAGTTTTTTAAAAATTATTATTAAGCGGACATTTTTAACACAAGAACCGGGCAGCGAGCGGTGAACAGCTGTTTGTGTGTGGCGTCACTTCCTGCTACTGCTATTAAATGAACATCATAACCTGAACATTAAATGAACATCATAACCTGTTCATTGAAAGTAAAAGTAAATGCTGTTAATAAAAAAGCAAAGGGTCAGAATTATGAGAATGATGAAGTTTATTCTTTTAAGTGCTGTGGCACCATGACCAAGGACATGGAGCTGTGTTGAACATAATTGGGTTGCTGTGATCCATCCAGGAGCAACAATGTTCAACATAACATATTGTACATAAGTATACTTTTGCATCGACTATGAACTTATCATCATAATTCTCTGAAAAGCAATATGACACTATGAAGGAGTTGTAACAGTGCGTTTATAAGTCTGCTCATTAGACTAGAGGATGTAGAGGACCAATGCATCATATTATGTTCAGCAAAACATATCCACTTGATGCATCAGGTCAGTGTTTAGAGAAAGGACGCCTGCCTTGTAAACTCCTGTGGGCTGATTTGAACACAATAGACAAAGGTTTGTCTCAAGCTGAATCTGCAATTGGGCGACTGCTACCATCATAACTCCATCTGATCATCCACAACATGACTCAAATATCAAAACATGATCAATACTAAAGTAGCTCAATTTAAAGAAGCGATTCCGTCTGTATTTAACTCAATGACATGCTTCAATATAACAGAGGACTCCTGTGCTAACTTTAGTCCTACCCAGATTGATCATCTTGTCGATAGTGCTACAAGCTCACTGAGGACACTAGACTCTATTGCTCCTCTAGAGAAGAAGTTGGTAAAACAAAGGAGATTCGCTCCATGGTATAGCCCTCAAACCCGCCAATTAAAGCAAACATTGCGAAAACTTGAAAGAACATGGCGTTCCAATAACTTGGAAGAATCTCGGTTAGTCTGGCGAGACAGTCTTAAGACATATAAGAAGGCCCTCCGTAATGCCAGAGCAGCTTATTACTCATCGTTAATAGAGAAACATGAGAACAACCCCAGGTTCCTCTTCAGCACTGTAGCCAGGCTGACAGAGAGTCACAGCTCTGTTGTGCCGAGTATCCCTATAGACCTCAGTAGCAATGACTTCATGAACTTCTTTCATGATAAGATTCTAACTATTAGAGAGAACATAAACAATGTACTGCACGCGACTAGTACCGATCTTTCCACAAATAGAGTAACCTTAGAAACAGCTGTAAACCCTGATATATGTTTAGATGGCTTTACTCCCATTGACCTTGACAAACTGACTTCAACAATGTCTACATCTAAACCTTCCACCTGTCTCTTAGACCCTATACCGACTAGGCTGCTTAAACAAGTGCTACCATTAATGAGCACAACTTTATTAGATATCATCAACCTGTCTTTAGTAACAGGTCATGTACCACAGTCCTTTAAAGTATCTGTGATTAAACCTCTTCTTAAGAAGCCCACTCTGGATCCAGAGGTGTAGAACTATAGACCGATCTCTAACATTACCTCATCTCTAAGATCCTTGAGAAAGCAGTTGCAAATCAGTTGTGTGACTTTCTGTGTAACAATAGTTTATTTGAGGATTTTCAGTCAGGATTTAGAAAGCATCATAGCACAGAGACAGCTCTGGTAAAAATAACTAATGACCTTCTAATCGCATCAGACAAAGGACTCGTCTCTGTTCTTGTCCTGTTAGACCTTAGTGCTGCGTTCGACACTATAGACCACTACATCCTGTTGCAGAGACTGGAACATTATATTGGCATCAAAGGAACCGCACTGAACTGGTTTGGATCCTATTTATCGGATCGATCTCAGTTTGTTTATGTAAACCATGAAGCCTCAATGAGGACCAACGTCAGTTATGGAGTTCCACAAGGTTCTGTGCTTGGACCAATCTTGTTCACCTTATATATGCTTCCTTTAGGCAATATTATCAGAAAACACTCTATAACCTTTCATTGTTATGCAGATGATACTCAATTATATATATCGATCAAACCAGACGAAACCAACCAGCTCGCTAAACTGCAAGCGTGTCTTAAGGACATAAAAACCTGGATGACCTGCAACTTCCTGATGTTAAACTCAGACAAAACTGAAGTTATTCTACGAGGCCCAGAACACCTCCGACATCAGTTATCTGATGATATAGTTTCTCTAGATGGCATTGCGCTGGCATCCAGCAGCACCGTCAAGAATCTTGGAGTTACCTTTGATCAGGATTTGTCTTTCAACTCTCAGATAAAACTTATTTCTAGGACTGCCTTTTTTCACCTACGTAATATTTCAAAAATCAGGCACTTCTTATCTCAAAGCGATGCAGAGAAATGAATTCATGCATTTGTTACCTCTAGACTAGATTACTGCAATTCCTTATTTTCAGGCTGCTCTAATAAGTCTCTTAAATCTCTCCAGCTGATCCAGAATGCTGCAGCTCGTGTACTAACAAGAACTAAGAGGAGAGATCATATTACTCCTGTCTTAGCTTCTCTGCACTGGCTCCCTGTAAAATCTAGAATAGAATTTAAAATCCTTTTACTGACCTACAAAGCCCGAACTGGTCAGGCTCCATCATATCTTAAAGAGCTTATAGTACCATACTGCCCTACTAGAGAGCTGCGATCCAGTGATTCAGGGTTACTTGTGGTTCCTAGAGTCTTAAGAAGTAGGACGGGAGCCAGAGCCTTCAGTTATCAAGCTCCTCTTCTGTGGAACCAGCTTCCCGTTTCAGTCCGGGGGGCCGACACACTCACCACATGTAAGAGTAGGCTTAAGACTTTCCTCTTTGATAGTGCTTATAGTTAGGGCTGGCTCTGGCTTGCCTTGGACCGGCCCATGGACAAACTGGTATCGGCAAAAACTACAGGGGGACTTCCTACACTGAGCACCTCTCTCCTCTTCTTCACCGCTGTCTGTATGAATTGATGTCCCATTAATGCTCATTACTAACTTTACTTTTTCCTTCACAGGTTCCCATGACTGCAGTTTTATGTCGACCGTGGCTCACTGGGTTAAGAGGGTAGTCTGGTAACCGCAGGGGCAACGGTTCGATCCTTGACTGGGACGTGTCCCGTGTCGAAGTGTCCCTGAGCAAGACACTGAACCCCCGGCTCCCTGGGCACCTGTCATTGGCAGCCCACTGCTCCCTATATACATGAATGGCTCAAATGCAGAAGTTCAATTTCGTCTATATGTATATGACAATAAAAATGGTTTCTTCTTATCTGGACACTGGTCCTTCAACCAGCCATGGCCCTGCTGACACCTACTACGATCTTCATTATTAATCCTATTACCGACACCATTAATGCACAGTACTGATTCTGTCTCTTCCCCAGAGTCCTTGTCTCTCCTCACAGGTTTCCATGGCGCATGGTTTCATCTGGACCCTGGTCCTTCCTCCTACCATGGCCCTGCTGACTCCAACTGCTAATATCACTTTTATTATTACTCACATTACTATTTCATATTGCCGATACCATTAATGCACATTATTGACCTGCTTCTTCACCAGAGTCTCTGTGCTTTCTCGCCTCACAGGTTCCTGTGTATCCGGGTTTACCTGGACCAGGCGTTACCTCCTGTCGTGGTTGTGTCATACATTGAATGTGCTGTAATTACATTGAATGTGTTGTAATTCACTATCCTGTTCTACACATGACATCATTGCACTTCTTTCCATCCTGGGAGAGGGATCCTCCTCTGTTGCTCTCCCACAGGTTTCTTCCTCTTTCCTCCCCGTTAAAGGGGTTTTGGGAGTTTTTCCTGTTCTGATGTGAGGCTGTACAAAAATAAATTGAATTGAATTGAAATTGAAACCAAATGTTATTGACCTTTTGTTCATATAGCAGTAATTTACAATAAAAGTGCACAATACACTACTTTAGAATTCATTATTGAACTTTGCCATAACAATGAGATTAATCACGATTAAATATTTTAATCGTTGCCCAGCACGAGTTAAAATACATTATTATATTTTAATTCAGTTCATCCAACCTTGACCTCTGATATGAAGAGACACTAACTAGCATCACGAACATCTGTGTGTGTGTGTGTGTGTTCATCCATGTGGAGCTGATTATTGTGCCTGAGCTCACATCATTTACACTGGTGGTTAAAGACGTATCAGACTCCCTCTTCATCACCATGATGCACATATACACACACATACAATAAGCTAGTTTGTTGCACTTATTGTATTCATATAAGTTTGTTGCACTTATTGTATTCATACTAGTTTGTTTCACTTCTTGTATTCATACTAGTTTGTTGCACTTATTGCATTCATACTAGTTTGTTGCACTTATTGTATTCATAACAGTTTGTTTCACTGATTGTATTCATACTAGTTTGTTGCACTTATTGTATTCATAACAGTTTGTTTCACTGATTGTATTCATCCTAGTTTGTTGCACTTAATGTATTCATATTTGTTTGTTGCACCTATTGTATTCATACTAGTTTGTTGCACTTATTATATTCATACTAGTTTGTTTCACTTATTGTATTCATACTAGTTTGTTGCACTTATTGTATTCATACTAGTTTGTTTCACTTATTGTATTCATACTAGTTTGTTGCACTTATTGTATTCATACTAGTTTGTTGCACTTATTGTATTCATACTAGTTTGTTGCACTTATTGTATTCATACTAGTTTGTTTCACTTATTGTATTCATACTAGTTTGTTGCACTTATGGTATTCATACTAGTTTGTTGCACTTATTGTATTCATACTAGTTTGTTTCACTTATTGTATTCATACTAGTTTGTTGCACTTATTGTATTCATAACAGTTTGTTTCACTGATTGTATTCATACTAGTTTGTTGCACTTATTGTATTCATAACAGTTTGTTTCACTGATTGTATTCATACTAGTTTGTTGCACTTATTGTATTCATAACAGTTTGTTTCACTGATTGTATTCATACTAGTTTGTTGCACTTAATGTATTCATATTTGTTTGTTGCACCTATTGTATTCATACTAGTTTGTTGCACTTATTATATTCATGCTAGTTTGTTTCACTTTTGGTATTCATACTAGTTTGTTTCACTTATTGTATTCATACTAGTTTGTTGCACTTATTGTATTCATACTAGTTTGTTGCACTTATTATATTCATACTAGTTTGTTTCACTTATTGTATTCATGCTAGTTTGTTGAACTTGTTGTATTCATACCAGTTTGTTGCACATATTGTATTCATACTAGTTTGTTGCACTTATTGTATTCATACTAGTTTGTTGCACTTATTGTATTCATGCTAGTTTGTTTCACTTATTGTATTCATGCTAGTTTGTTGCACTTATTGTATTCATACCAGTTTGTTGCACATATTGTATTCATACTAGTTTGTTGCACTTATTGTATTCATACTAGTTTGTTGCACTTATTGTATTCATAACAGTTTGTTTCACTGATTGTATTCATCCTAGTTTGTTGCACTTTTGGTATTCATACTAGTTTGTTTCACTTATTGTATTCATACTAGTTTGTTGCACTTATTGTATTCATACAAGTTTGTTCCACTTATTGTATCCATACTAGTTTGTTGCACTTATTGCATTCAAAATAGTTTGTTGTACTTATTGTTTTCATACTAGTGTGTTGCACGTATTGTATTCATATTAGTTTGTTGCACTTATTATATTCATACTAGTTTGTTTCACTTTTTGTATTCATACTAGTTTGTTGCACTTATTGTATTCATATTAGTTTGTTGCACTTATTGTATTCATATTAGTTTGTTGCACTTATTGTACAATTTAAATATAAATATATATCGAAGACTATATATTAACATAAAGAACAACAATGACAATGGCTTTGGAATATATGACATAGTGTGTGTGTGTGTGTGTGTGAGTACGCACCTGCACATGTTATTTGTTATTTGTTATTTGCGTGACTTTGTACGTCCTGAGGTCGTATTGGTGAATCCAGGTCAGCCTTCGCCCCCGACCGGAGAGCAAGGACACACACAACCAAGGGCTGTATGTGTCTGTGTTTGTGTATTTATAGCTTTGGACGAGTGTACAACCCTCCAACACACATCCACCCATGCCTTTCATCGCTGTCCTGATTTAATATGTGTGTGTGTGTGTAGGTGTGTGTGTGTCTAGGTGTGTGTGTGTTCTCCCCTGAGCCTGCCATTGGCCTATTTCCAACTGAACTGTAACGCATTTGTAATTCATGTCTGAGTCCAGCTCACCTATTGGTGACCTTGGTCCTCTTAAATCACCTAAAGGCCTCTTCGGCTCAGAATCATGTCCTCTTAAACCACGAGAGGACACGAGAGGACACGGGAGGACACGGGAGGGATTCATGACTGAACGTGAACATGACTTCCTGTTGGACGTCTCCATAGAGATGGGACCGTGTTCAAGAGTTGCTGAATTCAAAGTTAGTGTGTTCGATTCCTTGTGTGTGTGTGTGTGTGTGTGTGTGTGTGTGTGTGTGTGTGTGTGTGTGTGTGTGTGCGTGTGTGTGGAGACGCAGGGGGGAGGAAACAGAATGATTGGCAGCTGGTCTGGACCGGGTGGTTGGGTGGAACAGAGCCTCAACACAGCCCAGTAGACACACACACACACACACACACAGACACACACACACACTCTCGGTCAGGTCGATGGTTTGTTCCTCAGGAACACCTGAACTTGTAAAAGCCAAAGGATACTCTCAGTGTCTCCTCTCTCCTCTGTCCCTTTGTCTCCTCTCTACTCTGTCCCTTTGTCTCATCTCTCATCTGTCCCTTTGTCTCCTCTCTCCTCTGTCCCTTTGTCTCCTCTCTCCTCTGTCCCTTTGTCTCCTCTCTCCTCTGTCCCTTTGTCTCCTCTCTCCTCTGTCCCTTTGTCTCATCTCTCCTCTGTCCCTTTGTCTCCTCTCTCCTCTGTCCCTTTGTCTCCTCTCTCCTCTGTCCCTTTGTCTCCTCTCTACTCTGTCCCTTTGTCTCATCTCTCATCTGTCCCTTTGTCTCCTCTCTCCTCTGTCCCTTTGTCTCCTCTCTCCTCTGTCCCTTTGTCTCCTCTCTACTCTGTCCCTTTGTCTCATCTCTACTCTGTCCCTTTGTCTCCTCTCTCCTCTGTCCCTTTGTCTCCTCTCTCCTCTGTCCCTTTGTCTCATCTCTCCTCTGTCCCTTTGTCTCCTCTCTCCTCTGTCCCTTTGTCTCCTCTCTCCTCTGTGCCTTTGTCTCCTCTCTACTCTGTCCCTTTGTCTCATCTCTCCTCTGTCCCTTTGTCTCCTCTCTCCTCTGTCCCTTTGTCTCCTCTCTCCTCTGTCCCTTTGTCTCATCTCTCCTCTGTCCCTTTGTCTCATCTCTCCTCTGTCCCTTTGTCTCATCTCTCCTCTGTCCCTTTGTCTCATCTCTCCTCTGTCCCTTTGTCTCCTCTCTCCTCTGTCCCTTTGTCTCCTCTCTCCTCTGTCCCTTTGTCTCATCTCTCCTCTGTCCCTTTGTCTCCTCTCTCCTCTGTCCGTTTGTCTCCTTTCTCCTCTGTCCCTTTGTCTCCTCTCTCCTCTGTCCCTTTGTCTCCTCTCTCCTCTGTCCCTTTGTCTCATCTCTCCTCTGTCCCTTTGTCTCCTCTCTCCTCTGTCCCTTTGTCTCCTCTCTCCTCTGTACCTTTGTCTCCTCTCTCCTCTGTCCCTTTGTCTCACCTCTCCTCTGTCCCTTTGTCTCATCTCTCCTCTGTCCCTTTGTCTCATCTCTCCTCTGTCCCTTTGTCTCATCTCTCCTCTGTCCCTTTGTCTCCTCTCTCCTCTGTCCCTTTGTCTCATCTCTCCTCTGTCCCTTTGTCTCCTCTCTCCTCTGTCCCTTTGTCTCCTCTCTCCTCTGTACCTTTGTCTCATCTCTCCTCTGTCCCTTTGTCTCATCTCTCCTCTGTCCCTTTGTCTCATCTCTCCTCTGTCCCTTTGTCTCATCTCTCCTCTGTCCCTTTGTCTCATCTCTCCTCTGTCCCTTTGTCTCCTCTCTCCTCTGTCCCTTTGTCTCCTCTCTCCTCTGTCCCTTTGTCTCATCTCTCCTCTGTCCCTTTGTCTCCTCTCTCCTCTGTCCCTTTGTCTCCTCTCTCCTCTGTACCTTTGTCTCCTCTCTCCTCTGTCCCTTTGTCTCACCTCTTTCCATTTCTCTCCTCTGCTAATAGCGGAATTTCTTCATACAGAGTTAAAACTGGTCAAACATGAGAATATGTTCCACGATACTGTAAAAAACATTTCCCTTCAGACCGCCAAAATAAAAGCACTACCACCACATTTAAACCATCAGGCTCTGAACTGACAAAGCAGAGAAGAAACGTGTGTCGGAGTCCAGGAAACAACGAAGAGGCGGGTCATGTCAGAGTTTATTTAAGATAAAAGCTCATCTTTACATTACAGGCCCCTCCCCCGCACCATCTACTGTTCTTCTAAACCTAAAAGCCTCCAGTTAGTTTCACCCCACTGAGCCTTGCGGTGTGATTCACCTTCTGGCTATAGCAGCTCGATCAGCTGTTTGTTCACTTTGTTACTTCCTTTTCCACGACGTGTGCACACTGCACACTGATTCATATTCAACACGTCACTGGTTTGGCTTCGATTCTGCTCTTTATGGATCGAGGCGAAAGAAAAAGAAAAGCATGGAATGAAAAAGATGGAGCTGGTTTCAGACTGTGATGTTAAAGTTTGTGTCTAAAGGAAGATGTTTGAACACAACAAGGACAGAGGACATGAAGGAGTGATGGAGGATAAGTGGGCAGCAGTAATGTGATTGCTAATGAAAGGCAGCGTCTCTGAGCCTTGAGGAGCTTTAGAAAAGTGTATATCGACCGTTTCCTCTCTGAAGAACATGTCAACACACAGATGACGTTTCAGTGGAAGAGAGGAACAGTTAAGCTTTGCAAATTTAATTATGTTTACCAATCAACCCGTTCAGATGATTTCATACTTTAATGTGGAAAATGAGGCTTCAAGTCTCTGAAAACAAGCTGAACAGTTTACTCTCAGAGAGCTTCAAGTTGAAAATCTCTGTCTGGTGCCTCAGTGTGGTGAACAGAGGAGGAGCTCTTCTGTCTGTGCTGAACATTATTATTGTTATTAATATATTATTATTACTAATGTTTACAAGCTCTTCTCTACGAATATGAAGCAGATCATCTCCAGTCGGTGCTGCTGATGTCATATGAACAGAGAGTAGAACAGATAGTAACCAGTGATGTGATGCTTGTCTATTGTACAGCGGTGGTTCGAGTGTTGTCAAGATATTGTCAAGATATTGTTCTCATGGAAACATCTTCATTGACACGCTGGGATGAAGCACGGAACTTATTTTTCTCTGTTTTGTGTTTTTAAATCTCCCACATACTCCCTTTGATCTGTTTCCCTTCCTACATCTCTACATACTTCCTTTGATCCATTTCCCCTTCCTACATCTCTACATACTTCCTTTGATCCATTTCCCCTTCCTACATCTCTACATACTTCCTTTGATCTGTTTCCCTTCCTACATCTCTACATACTTCCTTTGATCTGTTTCCCTTCCTACATCTCTACATACTTCCTTTGATCCGTTTCCCTTCCTACATCTCTACATACTTCCTTTGATCTGTTTCCCTTCCTACATCTCTACATACTTCCTTTGATCTGTTTCCCTTCCTACATCTCTACATACTTCCTTTAATCTGTTTCCCTTCCTACATCTCTACATACTTCCTTTGATCTGTTTCCCTTCCTACATCTCTACATACTTCCTTTAATCTGTTTCCCTTCCTACATATCTACATACTTCCTTTGATCTGTTTCCCTTCCTACATCTCTACATACTTCATTTGATCTGTTTCCCTTCCTACATCTCTACATACTTCCTTTGATCTGTTTCCCTTCCTACATCTCTACATACTTCCTTTGATCTGTTTCCCTTCCTACATCTCTACATACTTCATTTGATCTGTTTCCCTTCCTACATCTCTACATACTTCCGTTGATCTGTTTCCCTTCCTACATCTCTACATACTTCATTTGATCTGTTTCCCTTCCTACATCTCTACATACTTCCTTTGATCTGTTTCCCTTCCTACATCTCTACATACTTCCTTTGATCCGTTTCCCTTCCTACATCTCTACATACTTCCTTTGATCTGTTTCCCTTCCTACATCTCTACATACTTCCTTTGATCCGTTTCCCTTCCTACATCTCTACATACTTCCTTTAATCTGTTTCCCTTCCTACATCTCTACATACTTCCTTTGATCTGTTTCCCTTCCTACATCTCTACATACTTCCTTTGATCTGTTTCCCTTCCTACATCTCTACATACTTCCTTTGATCTGTTTCCCTTCCTACATCTCTACATACTTCATTTGATCTGTTTCCCTTCCTACATCTCTACATACTTCCCTTGATCTGTTTCCCTTCCTACATCTCTACATACTTCCTTTGATCTGTTTCCCTTCCTACATCTCTACATACTTCATTTGATCTGTTCCCCTTCCTACATCTCTACATACTTCCTTTGATCTGTTCCCCTTCCTACATATCTACATACTCCCTCTGATCTGTTTCCCTTCCTACATCTCTACATACTTCCATTGATCTGTTCCCCTTCCTACATCTCTACATACTTCCTTTGATCTGTTTCCCTTCCTACATCTCTACATACATCCTTTGATCTGTTTCCCTTCCTACATCTGTACATACTTCCTTTGATATGTTTCCCTTCCTACATCTCTACATACTTCCTTTGATCTGTTTCCCTTCCTACATCTCTACATACTTCCTTTAATCTGTTTCCCTTCCTACATCTATACATACTTCCTTTGATCTGTTTCCCTTCCTACATCTCTACATACTTCCTTTAATATGTTTCCCTTCCTACATCTATACATACTTTCTTTGATCTGTTTCCCTTCCTACATCTCTACATACTTCCTTTGATCTGTTTCCCTTCCTACATCTCTACATACTTCCTTTAATCTGTTTCCCTTCCTACATCTCTACATACTTCCTTTGATCTGTTTCCCTTCCTACATCTCTACATACTTCCTTTAATCTGTTTCCCTTCCTACATCTCTACATACTTCCTTTGATCTGTTTCCCTTCCTACATCTCTACATACTTCATTTGATCTGTTTCCCTTCCTACATCTCTACATACTTCCTTTGATCTGTTTCCATTCCTACATCTCTACATACTTCCTTTGATCTGTTTCCCTTCCTACATCTCTACATACTTCCTTTAATCTGTTTCCCTTCCTACATCTATACATACTTCCTTTGATCTGTTTCCCTTCCTACATCTCTACATACTTCCTTTAATCTGTTTCCCTTCCTACATCTCTACATACTTCCTTTGATCTGTTTCCCTTCCTACTTCTCACAAACAGACAACAGTTCATCAGCATCAAGAACTGCACCTCCTCCACTGCTCCTCTGTCTCAAGGCGTCCCCCAGGGTTTGGTGCTTGGTCCTCTTCTGTTCATCCTCTACTTGCTCACTCTTGGTAACATCATCTGTCAACATGGTCTTCACTTTCACTGCTACGCCGATGATGTCCAACTCTACATCTCCACAAAAGCCATCACCACTGCTACTCACTCCATTCTCACCAGCTGCCTCACTGACATTAAATCATGGATGCAAACCAACTTCCTCAAACTGAACTGCGATAAATCTGACATGATCATCATCGGTCCCAAATCCCTCACCAAAACCGGTCACAACTTCTGCCTCACCATCGACAACTCCACTCTGTCTCCCTCCCCACACATCCGCAACCTCGGAGTCATGTTGGAGAGCAACCTCTCCTTTGAACCCCTCGTCAACCAAATCACCAGAACTGCCTTTTTCCACTTAAAAAACATGGCCCGTCTCCGCCCATCACTCTCCTCATCTGCTGCTGAAACTCTGATCCACGCCTTCATCACCTCAAGAATTAAGGCAGAGAGGTTCCACCTGAATACAGTTTAGCACATATGAACACACACACACACACACACACACGTGACTGTGCAATCAACTGGATTTTTTTAATAACCTACAATCAGCTGGGTGTTACCAAACTACACTGATTCCAAGTGTGTGTGTGTGTGTGTGTGTGTGTGTGTGTGTGTGTGTGTGTGTGTGTGTGCGCGCGTTGGTGCACACTTGAGTGACAGAAAGAGAAGGAAGCCTGTAAGATTCCAGATTTGTTCATTTTTAATTCTTCATGAGCTTTTTCAAGTGCTTTCCTCCTATATTTGTCTCCATTTTTTAAAATGAGTTTATATTTAATAATTCTATTGTAATCTTTTTTTTCTTTCCTATATCTTGATCTCTATATTCATCCGTCTGCCTTCCCTCTCCTCTCCTTTGTACTGTGTATCTCTCTCTGGGAGGAGAGAGGGAGACAAACAGAGACGGAGGCAGAGAGGCAGCGATCAATAAGTCAGGTCTGGTTTATCATTCAGTATTAATGGGAATTAACCTTTAACCTGCTCTCTCAATGACACGCTCACAAACACAGTCCTCTAATTACAAATGTCATGTAGCTGCAAGCTGCTATCGACTCCAGCTTATTACTGTGTGTGCATGTTTGTGTGTGTGTGTGTGTGTGTGTGTATGCGTGTCTGTGTGTGTGTGCATGTGTGTGCGTCACAGTATTGCCATCATTGTGATGGCCTGTTTCTTTGCTTTTAACACGACATGTCATCATTCACACACTGATGGGAGGAGCTACAAGGTGCCACCTGCCCATCTATCTCACCAATGATACCCATTCATACACTGTCATGCACCAGTGGAGCCGGGGATCGAATCGCCAATCCTCTGCTTGAAGGATGACCCGCTCTCTCACTGTGCCACAGTCCTAACACATGTGTGACTTTAGCACTGAACGCTTCGTTAGATTGCTTGATCAGATCTCTTTTGTGTCACATCATCATCGGTTGGTTCTTTAACTGCTGCTTGTAAAGACGAGAAAAGTACTAAGTTGTGCTTAATCACTTATAGAAGAAGTTTATTTCCTCAGAGTGAGTTTATAAATTAGCTATTTGTTCTGAAACAACACCCAGTCATCAGAAAAGCTTTGTTTCTTCTTTTCATGTCAGATTCACACATCAGCAGCTGGATGAGTCATAATATCATCAGCACCTGGATGAGTTATAATATCATCAACACCTGGATGAGTCATAATATCATCAACACCTGGATGAGTCATCAATATCATCAACACCTGGATGAGTCATAATATCATCAATACCTGGATGAGTCATCAATATCATCAACACCTGGATGAGTCATAACATCATCAACACCTGGATGAGTCATCAATATCATCAACACCTGGATGAGTCATAACATCATCAACACCTGGATGAGTCATAATATCATCAACACCTGGATGAGTCATAATATCATCAATACCTGGATGAGTCATAACATCATCAACACCTGGATGAGTCATAATATCATCAGCACCTGGATGAGTTATAATATCATCAACACCTGGATGAGTCATAATATCATCAACACCTGGATGAGTCATCAATATCATCAACACCTGGATGAGTCATAATATCATCAATACCTGGATGAGTCATCAATATCATCAACACCTGGATGAGTCATAACATCATCAACACCTGGATGAGTCATCAATATCATCAACACCTGGATGAGTCATCAATATCATCAACACCTGGATGAGTCATAATATCATCAACACCTGGATGAGTCATAATATCATCAATACCTGGATGAGTCATCAATATCATCAACACCTGGATGAGTCATAACATCATCAACACCTGGATGAGTCATAATATCATCAACACCTGGATGAGTCATCAATATCATCAACACCTGGATGAGTCATCAATATCATCAACACCTGGATGAGTCATCAATATCATCAACACCTGGATGAGTCATAACATCATCAACACCTGGATGAGTCATAACATCATCAACACCTGGATGAGTCATAATATCATCAACACCTGGATGAGTTATAATATCATCAACACCTGGATGAGTCATAATATCATCAACACCTGGATGAGTCATCAATATCATCAACACCTGGATGAGTCATAATATCATCAATACCTGGATGAGTCATCAATATCATCAACACCTGGATGAGTCATAATATCATCAATACCTGGATGAGTCATCAATATCATCAACACCTGGATGAGTCATAACATCATCAACACCTGGATGAGTCATCAATATCATCAACACCTGGATGAGTCATCAATATCATCAACACCTGGATGAGTCATAATATCATCAACACCTGGATGAGTCATAATATCATCAATACCTGGATAAGTCATCAATATCATCAACACCTGGATGAGTCATCAATATCATCAACACCTGGATGAGTCATCAATATCATCAACACCTGGATGAGTCATCAATATCATCAACACCTGGATGAGTCATCAACATCATCAACACCTGGTTGAGTCATAACATCATCAATACCTGGATGAGTCATAACATCATCAACACCTGGATGAGTCATAACATCATCAACACCTGGATGAGTCATAATATCATTAACACCTGGATGAGTCATAATATCATCAACACCTGGATGAGTCATAACATCATCAACACCTGGATGAGTCATAATATCATCAATACCTGGATGAGTCATCAATATCATCAACACCTGGATGAGTCATAATATCATCAACACCTGGATGAGTCATAACATCATCAACACCTGGATGAGTCATCAATATCATCAACACCTGGATGAGTCATAATATCATCAACACCTGGATGAGTCATAACATCATCAACACCTGGATGGGTCATAACATCATCAACACCTGGATGAGTCATAATATCATTAACACCTGGATGAGTCATAATATCATCAATACCTAGATGAGTAATAACATCATCAACACCTGGATGAGTCATAACATCATCAACACCTGGATGAGTCATAACATCATCAACACCTGGATGAGTCATAATATCATCAACACCTGGATGAGTCATAACATCATCAACACCTGGATGAGTCATAACATCATCAACACCTGGATGAGTCATAATATCATCAACACCTGGATGAGTCATAACATCATCAACACCTGGATGAGTCATAACATCATCAACACCTGGATGAGTCATAACATCATCAAATCCTGACAAACAATCAGCATTTCTAGTTTCTAAAGATCTTTGAAAATGTTTACTGGAACAAACAAATCAAACATTGACACAAACTGGTCATGCTGCTGCACACACACACATTCCTAAACACACTCACTCACACACACACACACAGGTGAGCGGGTAAACAAATCAGACAGTGATGTGTGTAAATTCATTGTCACATATCCACACAAACATTGAACCAATCTCTCATGTGAACCACAGAGCGATGTATAATTACTTCTCACTCATCTAAATGCCAATGCTGCAGCTAACCTTTATGCAGCCAACAGCCAAAGCCAAGTGTTAGCTTAGCTTGGCTGCTCTTTAGCGCTGAACTATAGGCAGATTAACAGAGAGAAGGTTCCAAACTTCAGATTGTCAGTCTGAGATAACACAACGTCTACAACATGGACAAGAGCTCTGTGTGTGTATGTGTGTGGATGCTCATGAAAAACACCTGTCTTTAATACGTATGCAGCGCCTGGTTCTACACAAACCAACATCAACTCCAGCTAAACTCATGAGTGCTGCAGACAGGTTCAAAATCTGGAGAGAAGAGAGTGTGTGTGTGTGTGTGTGTGTGTGTGTGTGTGCGTGTGCTTTGGTATTCAGGGTCCGAACAGCTAGTATCAGTATTCTATGACTGTATTCATTCACTGTTTTCTCTACCAACCTGACACCAATTACTGCTGCCAATCACTCACTCACACACACACACACACTGGCACTGCTCTGTGTGTGTGTTCTAACGTCATGTATCACTCCCTCCCTCTCTCTCGCTCTCCGTCTCACACTGCCTCCCTTTGTCTCTGTCATATTAATATATTAACCATTAAAAGTGTAACATCCGGGCAGTGTTTGTGTGTGTGTGTGTGTGTGTGCAGTTTGTGACCTTGTAGGCCGACACAGTGACTGGAAGTCATGGAAAACACACACACACACACATCCACCCTCAAGGCCTGGTGTCAGGTTGATTAATCCGCACACACACACTGATGTATCGCTTTACAGACGCAAACACACACACACAAGGAAAGGAAGACAAACTCTCTCTCTCTCTCTCTCTCTCTCTCTCTCTCTCTCTGTGAAACCACAAGTTAATGTATTTGTAGCGTAACTTCAGAATTTCAATAACCGAACTTCAGTTGTTATTTTAACCCGAACCAACATAATTTTCTGAATCTAACTAAGTAGTGTTGTTGTCTTAACCGAACTAAGTAGTGTTGTTGTCGAAACCTAACTAAGTAGTGTTGTTGTCTAAACCTAACTAAGCAGTGTTGTTGTCTTAACCTAACTAAGTAGTGTTGTTGTCGAAACCTAACTAAGCAGTGTTGTTGTCTTAACCTAACTAAGTAGTGTTGTTGTCGAAACCTAACTAAGTAGTTTTGTTGTCTTCACATAACTAAGTAGTGTTGTTGTCTTAACCGAACTAAGTAGTGTTGTTGTCTTAACCGAACTAAGTAGTGTTGTTGTCGAAACCTAACTAAGTAGTTTTGTTGTCTAAACCTAACTAAGTAGTGTTGTTGTCTTCACATAACTAAGTAGTTTAGTTTTCTTAACCTAACTAAGTAGTTTTGTTGTCTAAACCTAACTAAGTAGTTTTGATGTCTAAACCTAACTAAGTAGTTTTGTTGTCTAAACCTAACTCAGTAGTTTTGTTGTCTAAACCTAACTAAGTAGTTTTGTTGTCCAAACCCAACTCAGTAGTTTTGTTTTCTAAACCTAACTCAGTAGTTTTGTTGTCTAAACCTACCTCAGTAGTTTTGTTGTCTAAAACAAACTAAGTAGTGCTGTTGTATAAACCTAACTCAGTAGTTTTGTTGTCTTAACCTAACTAAGTAGTTTTGTTTTCTAAACCTAACTCAGTAGTTTCGTTTTCTAAACCTAACTAAGTAGTGTTGTTGTCTTCACATAACTAAGTAGTTTAGTTTTCTTAACCTAACTCAGTAGTTTTGTTGTCTAAACCTAACTAAGTAGTTTTGTTGTCTAAACCTAACTAAGTAGTGTTGTTGTCGAAACCTAACTAAGTAGTATAGTTGTCTCAACCTAACTAAGTAGTATAGTTGTCTCAACCTAACTAAGTAGTTTTGTTGTCTAAACCTAACAAAGTAGTGTTGTTGTCTTAACCTAACAAAGTAGTTTTGTTGTCTAAACCTAACTAAGTAGTTTTGTTTTCGAAACCTAACTAAGTAGTTTTGTTGTCTAAACCTAACTAAGTAGTGTTGTTGTCTTCACATAACTAAGTAGTTTAGTTTTCTTAACCTAACTCAGTAGTTTTGTTGTCTAAACCTAACTAAGTAGTTTTGATGTCTAAACCTAACTAAGTAGTTTTGTTGTCTAAACCTAACTCAGTAGTTTTGTTGTCTAAACCTAACTAAGTAGTTTTGTTGTCCAAACCCAACTCAGTAGTTTTGTTTTCTAAACCTAACTCAGTAGTTTTGTTGTCTAAACCTACCTCAGTAGTTTTGTTGTCTAAAACAAACTAAGTAGTGCTGTTGTATAAACCTAACTCAGTAGTTTTGTTGTCTTAACCTAACGAAGTAGTTTTGTTTTCTAAACCTAACTCAGTAGTTTCGTTTTCTAAACCTAACTAAGTAGTGTTGTTGTCTTCACATAACTAAGTAGTTTAGTTTTCTTAACCTTAACTCAGTAGTTTTGTTGTCTAAACCTAACTAAGTAGTTTTGTTGTCTAAACCTAACTAAGTAGTGTTGTTGTCTTAACCGAACTAAGTAGTGTTGTTGTCGAAACCTAACTAAGCAGTGTTGTTGTCTTAACCTAAATAAGTAGGGTTGTTGTCGAAACCTAACTAAGTAGTATAGTTGTCTCAACCTAACTAAGTAATTTTGTTGTCTAAACCTAACTAAGTAGTTTTGTTGTCTAAACCTAACAAAGTAGTGTTGTTGTCTTAACCTAACAAAGTAGTTTTGTTGTCTAAACCTAACTAAGTAGTTTTGTTTTCTAAACCTAACTCAGTAGTTTTGTTGTCTAAACCTACCTCAGTAGTTTTGTTGTCTAAAACAAACTAAGTAGTGCTGTTGTATAAACCTAACTCAGTAGTTTTGTTGTCTTAACCTAACTAAGTAGTTTTGTTGTCTGAACCTAACTAAGTAGTTTAGTTGTCTAAACCTAACTAAGTAGTGTTGTTGTCTAAACCTAACTAATTAGTTTCTTTTCTAAACCTAACTCAGTAGTTTTGTTTTCTAAACCTAATTAAGTAGTTTTGTTGTCTAAACCTAACTCAGTAGTTTTGTTGTCTAAACCTAACGAAGTAGTTTGTTTTCTAAACCTAACTCAGTAGTTTTGTTGTCTTAACCTAAGTAGTCTAGTTGTCTTAACCTAAGTAGTTTAGTTGTCTTAACCGAACTCAGTAGTTTTGTTGTCTGAACCTAACTCAGTAGTTTTGTTGTCTAAAACTAACTAAGTTGTTTAGTTGTCTTAACCTAACTAAGTAGTTTAGTTGTCTAAACCCAACTAAGTAGTGTTGTTGTCTAAACCTAACTCAGTAGTTTTGTTGTCTAAACCTAACTAAGTAGTTTAGTTGTCTTAACCTAACTAAGTAGTTTTGTCTAAACCTAACTTAAATAGACATTAGAAATGAAATTTGTGTGTACTGAGAGGTCAGCTCTGAATGAGAACCTGATAGAAGCTGATACAACTACAAAAAGGCTGCATGAACATAACACACACGCACACACTCACACACACACACAGCTGAAGCCAGCCTAACTCTGACCGTCTCCACAGGGAGCCATGCATGACGGTGGCATTAACTTTCATCAGAAAATTTGCCTCAGCCAACCAATTAACCAGCTCTTAAATCCCCTTAGTGAGACATGTGTGTGTGTATGTCTGTCTGTTGAGCAAAGGTTAATAGGACCTCAGAGGGTTAAAACGAGAGCCTTGTTACCTTCACAGAGCTGTCTCTCTCTCACACCCACACACACCCACACACACACACACCCACACACAGACACACACACACACGAGCCTCTGAGAAACAAACTGCTGAGTGTGCAGTACCGTTTCAGACAGTGTGGCCATGAGTGCTTCAAGATGATGAGTACTACTGGACGGTCGCAGCTTATCTTCAGCTCTGGACGTGGAGTCTGATGCTAGCTGGCTAGGCTAACTGTTCAGTCACATCTAACTAATGTCATTTGTTTCACAAAGGCAGTATTTAAATAAAGCACGAACAAATAAAAAACTTCCTCTGTGTCACCATCTTTAAATCTCCTTCTTTCTTTCTCTCTATTCACCTGATTACCTCACTTCACATCAAGGCTGTCACTCCCTCCTTCATTGCTCATCTCCTTCCTCTAAATATGTGAAGTCTCCGCGGTCGGCTGCTGTTGCTGGACAGTTGCTCTTTTGTCCGTCAGTCTATTCTGGGCCGCAGACACGACTCTCCGAGAGCTGCTGCAGCCAACGCGATCCAGGTCTCTGACAAATCATGTTCTTTCAAATAAAAGTGCAGAATGGAACAGCAGATGAACAGATCATATGTTTCCATCCTCCTTTTTTAATGTGCAATATTTAAAAAACACCAGATTTAGAAAACAGCTGAGCCCTTGAAGAAAAGCATGGCTGAGGTCTCTGACACTTCTTCCGCTTCCACCAAGAAGCCATCAGAGAGTCTGCAGACTGGATGAAAGTGATCGGGGTTGAAGTCATTTGTATCTGCGGGTATCAGAGGCCATGGACCAGCGTGCACAGCGAGAGGAACAGCTGACGGCGTTTCTTCTGTTCATTGGGACTCGAGTCTGATCTTTACATGATGAGATTATTTGTAACGTGTCGTGCACCTGTTTCATGTTAAGAGTCTTTTAATGAACCATTATCTCTGTGGAGGACTTCAAGTATCTGCATAATTAGTCATGATTCATAACGCAGCCATAGCCATCCACTCATGCAACATCTGCTCTGCAGCCAGTGGATGAACATCACTAATTATTCTTCACAAAAAATGATTATTATAGTTCTATAAAATAGAAAGTAAGTGACTGCATCTTGAAGATAAAGGAACGGCCCGATCATATAAAACTTCATCACCCAGAAGCCTCTTCTGCTCTACTTGATCCAGAGAGACAAGAGGACATGTGATCAAAGTTCTTATTCATGTGAAGCTGACTTACATATTTAAAATCACTCATTAGTGATGATGATGATGATGCTGTTGGGGTTCTGGCGCCACCTCCTGGCTGGTTGAGTCCCTCACATGGGCCTCCCCTCCTCACAAATGACCTAGGGTCTGATCCTTGCCCCCTTGAGATGACCACACCTCCACCTTCGGGCCACCGCGGAGGTGGACCTTTCATTGGCCGACAAGCCGTCTCCCGCTGTGCGCAGAGACCCGCTTATAAGCGGCAACGCAGCCCAAAATCGGTCTCTTCGCTCTGGACTTCCGTCTGGTCGCTAAGAAGAATCACCAGAGGACCCGATCGACCTCAACCCCCACTCATCTCAGCACGCACGTGCCATTTCGCTGGACGAAACCGACCACGTCGTTTCTGAGTTAAGGCCTCGGCCCGCGAGAAGCATCCTTCCTCTCACGCGCCGCTCCCCACCTTCGTGTACACGCCACGGTACTAAAGAGACCAAAACCTCTTCCTTCACCGACCATTACCGGGAGATACGAACCGACACGTGTCTCAGCCGACGTTGGAAACCACAGGCCCTCCTCTCTGCAGCGAGCCGGGCCGAAACAGCAGCCGCTCACCAGCGACGCCGAAACAGCAGCAGACTCACGCTTTTCTTTTTCCTCCTGGAGGAGGAAAAACCATTCATCGACAGCACTCTACAACGTTGCCACGAAGCATCTCATAGTAAGAGTTACGGTGTCTGGGCGTAGTTTAGCTTAAACTAACTTAACTTTAATTCAGGCCATTCATTTATATGTTATTATTCCCGTGTTTTTGTCGTGTTAAAGTCATTGTTTTCGTTTTGCTGAGAGATTGCGCAATCGTCGACGGAGCTCCGAGGCCCGTCGTACTGTGCGTTTCCTGTTTGACTGTTGCTTTTGGGATTATTTGATTTAATTTTTGTTCTTGCTCTATTTCCTTGAATCAATTCTGTGAGTGAAGTGTGGAAACGCGACGATCGGGCATAAGTGTCGTCAGTTCGCGAAGCGACAACGGCAACTTGTGTGAGATACGATCGGCGATCCTCATTCTCACTACGACGCGACATCGCACACAGAAACTCTGATTCCTCTCTCTGCCCTTTTATTCCTCTTGTTTTCCGTAACTTGCACACACATAGAGCTCCGGATTGTGGGTGAAACTCTCACCTATTGTTCTAACACACGTGTGCGCCGACACACGCAACCACATATACCACGCCCCTCTACGTTCCCAACAATGATGATGATCTTCAGCAGCTTTGTTTAAATCACTAGTTCAACACCATTGTGAAGGTTCCCTGTCTGGGTTACTTGTATGTTCCTTTCAGCCAGTAGGTACCAGAGGTGGTGATCACCCTCAGAGACCCTGGGCCCGGTGCGCTCCCACTATCAGGCTCCGCCTTCCTGGCACCCTAGTGGCGCTCTCCCATCACCCCGTGGAGCAACGAGCCAGTTAGACACCTCGTTAGGTGGAATGAACTCTTTACTGTTGGTCAGCTGTCTGCGTCTCCCTGTAGGTCGTGACAGTTGGGGGCTCGTCCGGGATCGGGACGTTTTGCGGTAGTGGGTCTGGCGTGGTCTGTTTGAGTATTGCTTGTAGATGTACGTCCTAGTTGACGTCGGTAAATTGTAGTTGTGGTTTCCCTGGATTCCCGATAGCGCTGTCCGGCGTGCGTAGTTCTGATAGCGGGAAACAGGCGCTTTGTTTGGGAGATGCAGTGGTGTCTCTATTATTTGGTGCAGAGATTCGGTGTTGTTCTCTCCTCTCGGTGTAAAAATTGCAAATCAATGTAAGGTACGTGTTGTCTGGCTGGTGCACTTAACGTAACTCTGATGCAAAGGTGGTTCCCCGGTAGGTTCAGAGGCGTTACCCCTTTGGGTTTCGTCTTGTTCGTTGTTTCATTCATGTTAATCTGATTGGATAAAAGCTCTCCTTAAAACAAGCTGCACTGGAAGCAGAGCAACTGAGGAAGACAGGAGCTGTGCAATGAGAAGATAATGGGGAAAATATGTTCATAAATGATGATACATGTAGTGCATTTAAGTACAAATATTAAATCGCTATAACTCTGTGATTCTGTTGAGGCCAGCAGAGGAGGCGTATTCACCGGCCTCCTGGGTTAAAGTCTGCTCTGTTGGTCTCTGTCCTGCAACTCAGTGAAACAAGTCAATGAAAAGATGTCCATAGACTGATCCGTCATGATAGGAAGGTCCTACGAGCACTCCAAGCTCTTCAACACCACATGTCATCACACACACTCATACACTGATGGAATGATGGTGCAATTTGGGGTTAAGTGTTTTGCCCGAGGACACATCGGCATGGACCAGTGGAGCCGGGGATCCAACCGCCGATCCTCTGATTGAAGGACTTCCCGCTCTGCCACAAACCGCAAAACACAATGAAGAGTGTTTGTCTCTTCATCTCTCTTCCTCTGGACTTTCTCATGTCTTCACTTCTCCTCCTCTCCTTCTCCCATCATCTGTCAGTTCTGCCCTTTCTCCTCCATCACTCTCCCTCTGCTGATCTCTTGTCTCTCACCTCCTCCTCTTCCTCCTGCTCATCGCTTCACTTCTCCCTCCTCCTCTCTCCCCTCTCTGTGAGTGACGGGTGAGGCAGCCGCTGCCACGCTTCCCAGCCGAGGAAATGTTTTTTCTGCCCGTCTGTCTGTTTCACTTAACCAGGAAGTGCTTCCTGTAGATGACGATGACAGAGGCCATTATCTGTTAATCAGCATTCAATCAGAGCTCCGTCTCTCACACACACACACACACACTCACACACACACACACTCTCACACTCTCTCTCACACACACACACACACACACACACACACACACTCACACTCACACTCTCACACTCTCTCTCACACACACACACACACTCACACACACACACACACACACTCACACACACACTCACTCTCACACACACACACTCTCACACACACACACACACTCACACACTCTCACACACACACACACACACTCACACACACACACACACACACTCACACACACACACTCACTCTCACACACACACACACACACACACACACACACTGTGACATTCAGTCACCAGAGACGTTGGCGTCTTCAGTCTCACGACGCCACGCAGACGTCACAAGCACTCTTTCCCTGAACCCATCAGTGAAGGAGGAGGACGGTTGTTTGGAGGTTGCTGATCCCAGCAAGTTGTTTCTGACTAAACCTGAACAATTGTGAAGCAAACACTGTGTGAGAGAATGTTTGATCTTCCTGACGATGGTGACGTCAGGTCAGAAGATACTCCATCAAGTGTTTCTGTTGAAGCTACCAGTGACTGTACAGGACGCTTCAATCTGCTCCTTTCAAAAAGTATCAACCACGTCTTCAATTCAGCTTTTTGCTTATTTTTTTAATGAATTCATATCTTCTGTTGCTCTGATCTGGTTCAGCAGCTACCAAAAGAAACTGACTGAAGCCATGAATCAAGCATGTCTCCCTGACAGATAATCCCGGGTATCAATATTCAAATTCCACCTATTCCAAGATGGAACAAATCTCATCACCACAGCTGTGTAACGTCCGAGAGCTTGAATGTGGCCTGAGTGGTGAAGTGGTTCCTCATGTTGGTGAAGAGCAATAAAACATGTGACATGAACATCTGAGCATCCGGAGGCCAAAGATAACGGTGAGAACAAACCTCCTTGGTGCCTTTGACCAGGCCGAGCTTTCTTCATCAACTCGTATGTGTGACTCTGTATACTTCATGTAATGAAGGAGTTAACTGTAGTTCATGGTTTAGTGATGGAAGCTCTGTTCAGCAGGCACGTCTTGGATTAAGGATAAAGTGTTGGTGATGTGGAATGGAGCTCAAGTCCAGTCAGGAAGACTTTCACTCATATCCTCCGCCTCTCTCTTGTAGTTACTCCATCAGCTGATGGGGGCGTGCACTCTGAAGTAACCAACCACATTCTGCACACCGGTTCCTGAAGCCAATCACATCGTTGCAGTCAAACTTTAAACAGTCTTCTCCTCTCTGCTGCTGTCAACTGTCATGTCAGCGTTAAGCAAATGTGACTCTCCTCCTCCCGTCACCTCCAGTCAGCATCACAGTCACGCTCCTGATCCATCATCACATTCACGCTGCTGATCCATCATCACAGTCACGCTGCTGATCCATCATCACATTCACGCTGCTGATCCATCATCACAGTCACGCTGCTGATCCATCATCACAGTCACGCTGCTGATCCATCATCACAGTCACGCTCCTGATCCATCATCACAGTCACGCTCCTGATCCATCATCACAGTCACGCTGCTGATCCATCATCACAGTCACGCTGCTGATCCATCATCACAGTCACGCTCCTGATCCATCATCACAGTCACGCTGCTGATCCATCATCACAGTCACGCTCCTGATCCATCATCACAGTCACGCTGCTGATCCATCATCACAGTCACGCTGCTGATCCATCATCACAGTCACGCTCCTGATCCATCATCACAGTCACGCTGCTGATCCATCATCACAGTCACGCTGCTGATCCATCATCACAGTCACGCTGCTGATCCATCATCACAGTCACGCTGCTGATCCATCATCACATTCACGCTGCTGATCCATCATCACAGTCACGCTGCTGATCCATCATCACAGTCACGCTGCTGATCCATCATCACATTCACGCTGCTGATCCATCATCACAGTCACGCTGCTGATCCATCATCACATTCACGCTGCTGATCCATCATCACATTCACGCTGCTGATCCATCATCACATTCACGCTGCTGATCCATCATCACAGTCACGCTGCTGATCCATCATCACAGTCACGCTGCTGATCCATCATCACATTCACGCTGCTGATCCATCATCACATTCACGCTGCTGATCCATCATCACATTCACGCTGCTGATCCATCATCACATTCACGCTGCTGATCCATCATCACATTCACGCTCCTGATCCATCATCACATTCACGCTGCTGATCCATCATCACATTCACGCTGCTGATCCATCATCACAGTCACGCTGCTGATCCATCATCACAGTCACGCTGCTGATCCATCATCACATTCACGCTGCTGATCCATCATCACAGTCACGCTGCTGATCCATCATCACATTCACGCTGCTGATCCATCATCACAGTCACGCTGCTGATCCATCATCACATTCACGCTGCTGATCCATCATCACATTCACGCTGCTGATCCATCATCACATTCACGCTGCTGATCCATCATCACAGTCACGCTGCTGATCCATCATCACAGTCACGCTGCTGATCCATCATCACATTCACGCTGCTGATCCATCATCACATTCACGCTGCTGATCCATCATCACATTCACGCTGCTGATCCATCATCACAGTCACGCTGCTGATCCATCATCACATTCACGCTGCTGATCCATCATCACAGTCACGCTGCTGATCCATCATCACATTCACGCTCCTGATCCATCATCACATTCACGCTGCTGATCCATCATCACATTCACGCTGCTGATCCATCATCACATTCACGCTGCTGATCCATCATCACATTCACGCTGCTGATCCATCATCACATTCACGCTGCTGATCCATCATCACAGTCACGCTGCTGATCCATCATCACATTCACGCTGCTGATCCATCATCACATTCACGCTGCTGATCCATCATCACATTCACGCTGCTGATCCATCATCACATTCACGCTGCTGATCCATCATCACAGTCACGCTGCTGATCCATCATCACATTCACGCTGCTGATCCATCATCACATTCACGCTGCTGATCCATCATCACAGTCACGCTCCTGATCCATCATCACAGTCACGCTGCTGATCCATCATCACAGTCACGCTGCTGATCCATCATCACATTCACGCTCCTGATCCATCATCACAGTCACGCTGCTGATCCATCATCACATTCACGCTGCTGATCCATCATCACATTCACGCTGCTGATCCATCATCACAGTCACGCTGCTGATCCATCATCACAGTCACGCTGCTGATCCATCATCACATTCACGCTGCTGATCCATCATCACATTCACGCTGCTGATCCATCATCACATTCACGCTGCTGATCCATCATCACAGTCACGCTGCTGATCCATCATCACATTCACGCTGCTGATCCATCATCACAGTCACGCTGCTGATCCATCATCACATTCACGCTCCTGATCCATCATCACATTCACGCTGCTGATCCATCATCACATTCACGCTGCTGATCCATCATCACATTCACGCTGCTGATCCATCATCACATTCACGCTGCTGATCCATCATCACATTCACGCTGCTGATCCATCATCACAGTCACGCTGCTGATCCATCATCACATTCACGCTGCTGATCCATCATCACATTCACGCTGCTGATCCATCATCACATTCACGCTGCTGATCCATCATCACATTCACGCTGCTGATCCATCATCACAGTCACGCTGCTGATCCATCATCACATTCACGCTGCTGATCCATCATCACATTCACGCTGCTGATCCATCATCACAGTCACGCTCCTGATCCATCATCACAGTCACGCTGCTGATCCATCATCACAGTCACGCTGCTGATCCATCATCACATTCACGCTCCTGATCCATCATCACATTCACGCTGCTGATCCATCATCACATTCACGCTCCTGATCCATCATCACAGTCACGCTGCTGATCCATCATCACATTCACGCTGCTGATCCATCATCACATTCACGCTGCTGATCCATCATCACAGTCACGCTCCTGATCCATCATCACATTCACGCTGCTGATCCATCATCACATTCACGCTGCTGATCCATCATCACAGTCACGCTCCTGATCCATCATCACATTCACGCTGCTGATCCATCATCACATTCACGCTGCTGATCCATCATCACAGTCACGCTGCTGATCCATCATCACATTCACGCTGCTGATCCATCATCACATTCACGCTCCTGATCCATCATCACATTCACGCTGCTGATCCATCATCACAGTCACGCTGCTGATCCATCATCACATTCACGCTCCTGATCCATCATCACAGTCACGCTGCTGATCCATCATCACATTCACGCTGCTGATCCATCATCACATTCACGCTGCTGATCCATCATCACAGTCACGCTGCTGATCCATCATCACAGTCACGCTGCTGATCCATCATCACATTCACGCTCCTGATCCATCATCACAGTCACGCTGCTGATCCATCATCACATTCACGCTGCTGATCCATCATCACATTCACGCTGCTGATCCATCATCACATTCACGCTGCTGATCCATCATCACAGTCACGCTCCTGATCCATCATCACAGTCACGCTGCTGATCCATCATCACAGTCACGCTGCTGATCCATCATCACATTCACGCTCCTGATCCATCATCACAGTCACGCTGCTGATCCATCATCACATTCACGCTCCTGATCCATCATCACAGTCACGCTGCTGATCCATCATCACATTCACGCTGCTGATCCATCATCACATTCACGCTGCTGATCCATCATCACAGTCACGCTGCTGATCCATCATCACATTCACGCTGCTGATCCATCATCACAGTCACGCTCCTGATCCATCATCACAGTCACGCTGCTGATCCATCATCAGAGCAGCGACTCCTCTCACCAGCACCAGCCTCTGGACTCCAGGGGGGGTCAGGCCTATTGGACCTCAGTATCCTATCCTCAGTGATGGTCCTTCAGGATGGAGTCCAATCACCAGAGACTTTGCACTGTTCATGTCTGATGCATGTTTCATAAATCATTGTTAAATTCTAAAACAAGTCTCTTCTGATTGAAATACGTTGATTTATTGTTCTTTTCTTCAAAGATGAATCCGTCTGAAGACGTTTGCAGCCTTCTGTGCTGTTGGACTGGATGAAAGGAATGAAGATGTTCATCACCGACATGTGTTTCATGTATGTTATAAACTCGTCAGTATGGAAATCCAGGTTGAATATAAGTAGGCAACACTTTCATTCGTAGATTATCAAACTGTATCTTCTAACACATATTTAACATGTGGACGAACAGCAGAGAAGAGAATGAGCAGGAAACCTTCTTAGCTTGTATTATTTACAGCGTAGTCTCTTCACCAGATGTCCTCACAACACTGATGAGAGGACCATCAGGAGAACTAGTGGACGATGTTCCCACTGAGCTGTGAGCTCTGCTGAGCAGACTCACCCTCAGGGCCACGAAACATCAGCTCATGGTCGTTCCATGAGATGTTTCAAAGCCACGTCCACTGCTCATAGTGTGACGTATCCCCAGCAGACACAAAGGGCCCTCTGACACCATCGTCCATCACTGGAGAACTCAGGGCTGTTCGCCTCCTGTAGGGCTAGAACTTTGGTAACCGGCCACGAGCTTCCAGACAAAGAGCAGCTCAACAAACAGGCAGAGAGGAATACAGCTAACAACCTGTTTTAAACGTTCGTGACTTCTAAATACCATGAAATGACATTGTATATCTTTTAAATACACTGAGCTGACAAACTGAGGGACGGCCGTGGCTCACTGGGTAGAGCGGGTCGTCTGGCAAACCGCAAGGTCGCCGGTTCGATCCTCGGCTGCTAGCGTCCTGTGCCGAAGTGTCCCTGAGCAAGACACTGAACCCCTCACTGGTCCTCGGGCGCTCCTCAGCAGCCCACTGCTCCCAGTGAGATAGGGATGGCTTCAATGCAGAGGTCACATGTCATGTATGTGACGACTATAATCATCATTCTGACTGGCTCTACTGTTGACCGCTAGCATGCTAAAGACCCCAGAAGCTTGGAGGGCTATTGTAGCTAGCTGATGCTAGCATGTTCCTGGTTAGCTCGCCAACAACAGCGGCTTACGAACACATTCCTGACAGTTTGTGGTGTAACAGGATGCTAATGCTGATGCTAATACCAGTGGAGCTGGTGCAACATGTTCTCTGTGGGTGAGCCAATCAATGTCAGCAAACATCCAAGAATGATTCAATGCAAAAACATTCAGGTATCATCCCTTACTCCCTACCCTGGTGTTCTCATGTCTCCTTACCTCCTCATCCCTCACTCCCTACCTGTCCGTGCTGGATCTGTCCCCGTTGTTTTAAAAAGAATCTCCTCAAAGAATCTCCTCAAAGTTCTCCTCTCAAACGGGTCTTGGAGGAGGAGTGCTCGCCTGTAGAGACTTCTCCTGACGAGAACGTGCAGCTTTGGCCCCACCTGAATCTATTTGAGGACGCTGATTGGCTAAATTGTATGTCACTCATTTATATCTTTAATCAGCAATTGGCTAAACTGCTTCATAGCCCCGCCTCCTGTGGGCTGCTGGTCGATGGCCAGCGCTGAGGACGTGCAGATATCATATTTTACACATATTACTGGGTGAGAGAATGAGAGTGCGAGAGAGAGAGAGAGAGAGAGAGACAGACAGACAGAGAGAGAGCGAGAGAGAGAGCGAGAGAGAGCGCGAGAGAGAGACAGACAGAGAGAGAGCGAGAGAGCGCGAGAGAGAGAGCGAGAGAGAGCGCGAGAGAGAGAGAGAGAGACAGAGAGAGAGCGAGAGAGAGAGCGAGAGAGAGCGCGAGAGAGAGAGAGACAGAGAGAGAGACAGAGAGAGAGCGAGAGAGAGAGCGAGAGAGAGCGCGAGAGAGAGAGAGAGAGAGAGACAGACAGAGAGAGAGCGAGAGAGAGAGCGAGAGAGCGAGAGAGCGTGAGAGAGAGAGCGAGAGAGCGAGAGAGAGCGAGAGAGTGCGAGAGAGAGAGCGCGAGAGCGTGAGAGAGAGAGCGAGAGAGAGCGAGCGAGAGAGCGAGAGAGAGCGAGCGAGCGAGAGAGCGAGAGAGAGCGAGCGAGAGAGCGAGAGAGAGCGAGAGAGTGCGAGAGAGAGAGCGCGAGAGAGAGAGCGAGAGAGAGCGCGAGAGAGAGAGAGACAGAGAGAGAGCGAGAGAGAGAGAGAGAGAGAGAGCGAGAGAGAGAGAGACAGAGAGAGAGACAGAGAGAGAGCGAGAGAGAGCGCGAGAGAGAGACAGAGAGAGAGCGAGAGAGAGAGAGAGACAGACAGAGAGAGAGCGAGAGAGAGAGCGAGAGAGAGCGCGAGAGAGAGAGAGACAGACAGACAGAGAGAGAGCGAGAGAGAGAGCGAGAGAGAGCGCGAGAGAGAGAGAGAGAGAGACAGACAGAGAGAGAGCGAGAGAGAGAGCGAGAGAGAGCGCAAGAGAGAGAGACAGACAGAGAGAGAGCGAGAGAGAGAGCGAGAGAGAGAGCGGGAGAGAGCGCGAGAGAGAGACAGAGAGAGAGCGAGAGAGAGAGAGACAGACAGAGAGAGAGCGAGAGAGAGCGCAAGAGAGAGAGACAGACAGAGAGAGAGCGAGAGAGAGAGCGAGAGAGAGAGCGAGAGAGAGCGCGCGAGAGAGAGCGAGAGAGAGCGCGAGAGAGAGAGAGACTCGTGGTGAGATCATTTTCTTCATCTGTGGCTTTCAGTCATTATCATTAAGAGCTGCTTCACATTTTTCTCGAAACAAAACTCAGCAGCTGGAATTGGAATAAGACAGATTATTAAAATCAAGCTGGTCACTCTGTGAACGTGTGTGTGTGTGTGTGTGTGTCTATCTGATGTACCAATATCGCCCCCCAACGGCAGAGGAGCAAACTACGTCCAGTCAAACAAACATCCCCCGCTCTCAGCTCCTCTCACACACACGCACACACACAAACACTGGTTCAGTTAAAGAGTTAATAGAGTGGAAGTCAGAATGTAACGGGAGCACTTTTCAGCTGAACAGTAAAACAATATAAAGAAGAACATGAAGTTATGACGCTTGAGCAGCTGAGTGAACGGACATTTGATTTCACCATAAAGGAGCCTTTGATCCACTGCACCGTTACACACAGAGACACGGGACGGACATGCAGCCGCCCGGGACAGAGACAGAGAGACAGAGAGACAGGGAGAGAGACAGGGAGAGAGAGAGACAGAGAGACAGGGAGAGAGAGAGACAGAGAGACAGAGAGACAGGGAGACAGGGAGAGAGAGAGAGAGAGAGAGAGAGACAGAGAGAGAGAGAGAGAGCCAGACAGAGAGAGAGAGAGACAGAGCGACAGCGAGAGAGAGAGAGAGAGAGACAGAGAGAGAGAGAGAGACAGGGAGACAGAGAGCCAGACAGAGAGAGAGAGAGAGACAGAGAGACAGAGACAGGGAGGGAGAGAGACAGAGAGACAGAGAGGTTTAATTTATCTTTATTTGTTTGTGTGAGATCTGGCAGAGCTGGAGAGCTGCTCCTTGTCAGAGAGGTAGTCCCCCACACTGACTCCTCTCACGTTCTTACTCCTCCTCAGAAACTCCTTGATCTCCTCCACGCTGTAGCCTCCAGAGCCCCGAGAGCTGCCAGCACCGTGTATAGAGGGCTCACTGTTTACAGCAGAGTTCTCCTCCTGACTGGGCTCAGAGTCCTCCCAACCGGACTCAGGGTCCTCTTCCGGCCTGGACTCACACTCGGCTGCTCCTCTGCTTTCTGTAGTTGCCACTTTCTTCGCCTGTGAGCTTCCTCTGTCTCCTCTCTGTTTCCTCTTCAGCTGAGGGGTCTTGAGCTGCTCCTCGTCTGCTTCCATGGCCACCTCGCTACCTGCCTCCACCTGTCCTCCAGTACTCTCCCTCACCTGCTGGACCTCACTTGCCCCGTCCTTCCTCACCTCTTGTCCCCCACTTGTCCTCTCTTCTCTCACCTCCTGTACCCCACCCGTCTCCTCCACCCTCACGTCCTGAGCCCCACCCGTCTCCTCCACCCTCGCCTCCTGTGCTCCACTTGTTCCCTCTTGTCCATCCTGCTTGTCCCCTCTGTCCTCAGTACCTCTCTGGTTCTGGTCTTTGTTTGAGCCGTGTTCCCCAGGACAAGCTCTGCTCAGATGTCCTTCTCTCCCACAGCTGTAACATTTAAAATCGTTAGTCTTTGCAAAGATGACGTAGTCAAAGTCGTCCACAGTGATCTTGAAGCTGAGGTTGACCACTCTGCTCCTGTTGCTGGGGATCATGAAGACATGTCTCCTGTGAGACACCACGTGCTGCAACAGCGGAGACTGAAATCCAGAGGACACCCTCCTAACCGGAGACACCACCTTCCCATGTTTGGACAGCTCTTTGATGATGGCATCGCTCTTTATGAATGGCGGCACGTTGGACACAGTGACTTTCACCTCCGGTGAGGCGAGAGCATACGTGGGCAGGAAGTGTTCACCCATGGAGACCCCGGTCATCAACACCACTTCCGCAGTTTCTAAGCTGTCCAGAAAGATGACCCCACTACACCATCATACCCAACATTACACTATCATACCCAACACTACACTATCATACCCAACACTACACTATCATACCCAACATTACACTATCATACACCCCACTACACCATCATACCCAACATTACACTATCATACCCAACATTACACTATCATACCCAACACTACACTATCATACACCCCACTACACTATCATACCCAACATTACACTATCATACCCAACACTACACTATCATACCCAACACTACACTATCATACCCAACACTACACTATCATACCCAACACTACACTATCATACCCAACACTACACTATCATACCCAACATTACACTATCATACCCAACATTACACTATCATACCCAACATTATACTATCATACCCAACATTACACTATCATACCCAACATTACACTATCATACCCAACATTACACTATCATACCCAACATTACACTATCATACCCAACACTACACTATCATACCCAACACTACACTATCATACCCAACATTACACTATCATACCCAACACTACACTATCATACACCCCACTACACTATCATACCCAACATTACACTATCATACCCAACATTACACTATCATACCCAACATTACACTATCATACCCCACATTACACTATCATACACCCCACTACACTATCATACCCAACACTACACTATCATACCCAACATTACACTATCATACCCAACACTACACTATCATACCCAACATTACACTATCATACCCAACATTACACTATCATACACCCCACTACACTATCATACCCAACATTACACTATCATACCCAACATTACACTATCATACCCAACATTACACTATCATACCCAACACTACACTATCATACCCAACACTACACTATCATACCCAACACTACACTATCATACACCCCACTACACTATCATACCCAACACTACACTATCATACCCAACACTACACTATCATACCCAACATTACACTATCATACCCAACATTACACTATCATACCCAACACTACACTATCATACCCAACACTACACTATCATACCCAACATTACACTATCATACCCAACACTACACTATCATACCCAACATTACACTATCATACCCAACACTACACTATCATACCCAACATTACACTATCATACCCAACATTACACTATCATACCCAACATTACACTATCATACCCAACATTACACTATCATACACCCCACTACACTATCATACCCAACATTACACTATCATACCCAACATTACACTATCATACCCAACATTACACTATCATACCCAACATTACACTATCATACACCCCACTACACTATCATACCCAACACTACACTATCATACCCAACATTACACTATCATACCCAACACTACACTATCATACCCAACATTACACTATCATACCAAACATTACACTATCATACCCAACACTACACTATCATACCCAACATTACACTATCATACCCAACATTACACTATCATACCTAACATTACACTATCATACCCAACATTACACTATCATACCCAAAATTACACTATCATACCCAACACTACACTATCATACCCAACATTACACTATCATACCCAACACTACACTATCATACCCAACATTACACTATCATACCCAACACTACACTATCATACCCAACACTACACTATCATACACAACATTACACTATCATACCCAACACTACACTATCATACCCAACATTACACTATCATACCCAACACTACACTATCATACCCAACATTACACTATCATACCCAACACTACACTATCATACCCAACACTACACTATCATACACAACATTACACTATCATACCCAACACTACACTATCATACCCAACATTACACTATCATACCCAACACTACACTATCATACCCAACATTACACTATCATACCCAACATTACACTATCATACACAACACTACACTATCATACCCAACACTACACTATCATACCCAACATTACACTATCATACCCAACATTACACTATCATACCCAACATTACACTATCATACCCAACATTACACTATCATACCCAACATTACACTATCATACCCAACATTACACTATCATACCCAACACTACACTATCATACCCAACATTACACTATCATACCCAACACTACACTATCATACCCAACATTACACTATCATACACAACACTACACTATCATACCCAACATTACACTATCATACCCAACATTACACTATCATACCCAACATTACACTATCATACCCAACACTACACTATCATACCCAACATTACACTATCATACACAACATTACACTATCATACCCAACATTACACTATCATACCCAACACTACACTATCATACCCAACACTACACTATCATACCCAACACTACACTATCATACCCAACACTACACTATCATACCCAACACTACACTATCATACCCAACACTACACTATCATACCCAACATTACACTATCATACACAACACTACACTATCATACCCAACACTACACTATCATACCCAACACTACACTATCATACCCAACACTACACTATCATACCCAACATTACACTATCATACACAACACTACACTATCATACCCAACACTACACTATCATACCCAACATTACACTATCATACCCAACACTACACTATCATACCCAACACTACACTATCATACCCAACATTACACTATCATACCCAACATTACACTATCATACCCAACACTACACTATCATACCCAACATTACACTATCATACCCAACATTACACTATCATACCCAACATTACACTATCATACCCAACACTACACTATCATACCCAACATTACACTATCATACCCAACATTACACTATCATACCCAACACTACACTATCATACCCAACACTACACTATCATACCCAACACTACACTATCATACCCAACATTACACTATCATACACAACACTACACTATCATACCCAACACTACACTATCATACCCAACATTACACTATCATACCCAACACTACACTATCATACCCAACACTACACTATCATACCCAACACTACACTATCATACCCAACACTACACTATCATACCCAACATTACACTATCATACACAACACTACACTATCATACCCAACATTACACTATCATACCCAACATTACACTATCATACCCAACACTACACTATCATACCCAACATTACACTATCATACCCAACACTACACTATCATACCCAACATTACACTATCATACCCAACACTACACTATCATACCCAACATTACACTATCATACCCAACACTACACTATCATACCCAACATTACACTATCATACCCAACACTACACTATCATACCCAACACTACACTATCATACCCAACACTACACTATCATACCCAACACTACACTATCATACCCAACATTACACTATCATACCCAACACTACACTATCATACCCAACACTACACTATCATACCCATCACTACACTATCATACCCAACATTACACTATCATACCCAACATTACACTATCATACCCAACACTACACTATCATACCCAACATTACACTATCATACCCAACATTACACTATCATACACAACACTACACTATCATACCCAACACTACACTATCATACCCAACACTACACTATCATACCCAACACTACACTATCATACCCAACATTACACTATCATACCCAACACTACACTATCATACCCAACATTACACTATCATACCCAACATTACACTATCATACACAACATTACACTATCATACACAACATTACACTATCATACACAACATTACACTATCATACACAACATTACCCAGTGAAGAAAAATGTCGAAAAATCGTTAACTATCGCTCTCAAAACCCCACTCCTGCAGCTCCGCACACCTCCTTCCACTCAGAGACAGAGTCAGGGAGACAGAGACAGGGAGAGAGAGAGACAGAGAGAGAGATAGGGAGAGAGAGAGAGAGAGAGAGAGAGAGACAGGGAGAGAGAGAGACAGGGAGACAGAGACAGGGAGAGAGAGAGAGAGAGAGAGAGAGAGAGACAGGGAGAGAGAGAGAGAGAGAGAGAGAGAGAGAGAGAGAGAGACAGAGAGAGAGAGAGAGACAGGGAGAGAGAGAGAGAGAGAGACACAGAGACAGAGATGAGGACTCTGTGTTTGCAGCTCGTCTTCCCTTCAAACTCTCCTGTTCCTGCTTACAGCTCATGAATACTGAGCAGAAGGTGTGAGAGCAGCGGACACAGAGCGGACGGCCGCTGATTTAAAGAGAATAAACTTGTGAACATGTTCCAGCACAGAAGTCTTGAGCTGTGAGACTTGATAAAGACAGAGGCTTGTTTTAACTGATCACGTGACCACAACCTGATTGTTTTGTAAAATAAGCAGCGTGTTGTTGAACATCTAAATAAACCCTGATTCTCCATCGTGGTTTGATCAGTGCAAGGAGCAAATGGGTCTCTCTCTGTCTCTCTTCTCTCTCTGTGTCTCTCTGTCTCTCTGTGTCTCTCTGTGTCTCTCTGTCTCTCTGTGTCTCTCTCTGTCTCTCTGTCTCTCTCTCTGTCTCTCTCTCTGTGTCTCTCTGTGTCTCTCTGTGTCTCTCTGTGTCTCTCTGTCTCTCTCTGTCTCTCTCTGTCTCTCTCTGTGTCTCTGTGTCTCTCTGTGTCTCGCTGTCTCTCTGTCTCGCTCTGTCTCTCTGTCTCGCTCTGTCTCTGTGTCTCTGTGTCTCTGTGTCTCGCTCTGTCTCTGTGTCTCTCTGTGTCTCTCTGTGTCTCTCTCTGTCTCTCTGTGTCTCTCTCTGTGTCTCTCTGTCTCTCTCTGTCTCTCTCTGTCTCGCTCTGTCTCTGTGTCTCTCTCTGTGTCTCTGTGTCTCGCTCTGTCTCGCTCTGTCTCTCTCTGTGTCTCTGTGTCTCTGTGTCTCGCTCTGTCTCTGTGTCTCTCTGTGTCTCTCTGTGTCTCTCTCTGTGTCTCTCTGTCTCTCTGTGTCTCTCTGTCTCTCTCTGTGTCTCTCTGTCTCGCTCTGTCTCTGTGTCTCTCTCTGTGTCTCTGTGTCTCGCTGTGTCTCTGTGTCTCTCTGTCTCTCTCTGTCTCTCTGTGTCTCGCTCTGTCTCTGTGTCTCGCTCTGTCTCTGTGTCTCTCTCTGTCTCTGTGTCTCTCTGTGTCTCGCTCTGTCTCTGTGTCTCTCTGTCTCGCTCTGTCTCTGTGTCTCTCTCTGTGTCTCTGTGTCTCTCTGTGTCTCTCTGTCTCTCTGTGTCTCGCTGTGTCTCTGTGTCTCTCTCTGTCTCTGTGTCTCTGTGTCTCTCTGTCTCGCTGTGTCTCTGTCTCTCTGTCTCTGTGTCTCTGCGTAAAAGACTGAAGAACTCTCCGAAGCTCTGCTGCGAGTAACAAGTGATTTTCCGCTGGTAGCTGCAGGAGCGGGTCCTGAGACCGGATCCCGAAGAGGAAACGGAGCAACTGTTTGAAATGCAGCAAAGATGTCAGCACACGATATCATAACAATAATTATATTAATATGATTATTATTATTCTAACAATTAATATTATAATTATTATAATAATTATAACAATAATAATTGTTGTACAAATAAAACAAAGTGAATGCCAATAATACATAAACACTATTAATGACAGTACTAACAAGATGAATAATGTAATATAATCAGAGGACAAGTTGAGCAGCGGACGCGGTGATTCACCGCGCGCCGCTCCGCGCGCCTCTAAACACTCCGTGAGTTCCCAAACCTCCTCCGTGAAAACGGATCCACATCAGAGACCCGGATCAGCATCAGACGGTCCACGCGCACCGGACACCTCACAGAGCAAAACCTCCCGAAGAACTGTCTTCATCATCATCATAGGAACCAGAAGAAGAACCAGAACCAGAACCAGAACCCGACACAAAGCACTGCTTCAGTTGGTCCGTTCCTCTCGCGCGCATGGAGATCAACATTATTATTCATTCTCTTCCACAACTCCACATGAGCTCAAACCGGACTTCAGACTTTTAAACAATGAACCAGCAGCACTGAAACCCACGCACACAGCAGCGTGCAGGTCTTCATTCCGGACTCGGACTCTGAAGACCCCCTCACAGCACCAGCACAGTTCAAACACACACAGCAAGGAGACGGAGGACTTCGTACCTGGGAAGAATTGTCCAGCAGTAAATCCGAACAGCAGAACAAAGTGGAGACAAGCTGCAGACAGACGCGGACCAGAACTCCGTGGATCCATCTCTTCTTCTGCGGGTTTGGTTCCTTTTGGTCCGGGACAGAGGGACACAATCCGCTCAGAGACACAAGTTAGAGACAAATAAACCTTTCTTTGGTCTCGCGTGTGTCTTTGTGCGTGTGTGTGTGTGAGAGCGTCAGTGCGCGTGTGTGTGCCAGAGAGCGTGTGAGAGGGGTGCAGTGAGTGTGCGCGCGCTCAGACGGTCTCTAACAGACTGACGGTGAGTTGGAGAGGACCGGAGAGCAGAGCGCACCGGGGCCACACAGCGAGGACTACTTCCGCTCTGGAGTTTCAAAATAAGATCCAGAAGCAGCAGAGAAGTGAGATTTAGAAAAGGACTGATGGAAAAGTAATGAGACGGAGGACAGACCCAGACTTGGTCCCGGGACAGAGTCCATCGAGAGGTTCATGCAGAGACACATGGATTAAAGGGACAGTGAGGACAATAATTCAGTGAGGACAGTGAGACAGAGAGAGAGTGAGAGAGTGAGACAGGGGTCACAGTGACAGAGAGAGACAATAAAAAACAGAATGTATTCAGCATGTGGTCTTGTGAAGTTGGACTTCATGTCTCCGTCCTTTATTTTCTAAACACTCATTGATATTGTATATCAGCTCTTATTTTGAAGACCGTGACGTCTTCGATGCTTAACGCCAGCTTGACTCTTTAAGGCCTCTTCAGTTTCCCCCGGGTCCTAGCGCCAGATTTCTCCGCAAGGAGAGCTTTCACACACTTGATCACGGTCAGTCCACGGATCCACTGTCTGTCTCACGGTCTGTCTCACGGTCTGTCTCACGGTCGGACTCTCAGGTGTCTCTTGCAGTGTTGCTCAGCTGAATAATCAGGGAAGAACTCAAATTACAGACGATGAATTCATGATATGAATATTAAAGTGATGAATGACTCTGACTCATATCATGATAATAGTTTAGGAACACACGTAGAGTGTGTCAGGAAGTTGAAGGTTCAACACACGAACTGGAATATTTAGATATTAATATGAATCTTGGGCGACTGTGGCTAAGTGGATGGCAGGGCCGTCTTTCAATCAGAGGGTCGGCGGTTCAATCCCCGGCTCCGGCTCTGCTAGTCGCATGTCGATGTGTCCTTGAGCGAGACACTTAACCCCAAAATGTCTCCCGTAGTTGTGCCTACGGTGTAGAAATGTGATGGAATCTGAATTGTAAGCTTTGGGTAAAAGCGTCTGATAAATGACTGTAATGTAATGCATCCTATGACCTCATGTTAAAGACGTTAATATGAATCTATGACCTCATGTTATAGATGTTAATATGCATCCTATGACCTCATGTTAAAGACGTTAATATGAATCTATGACCTCATGTTAAAGACGTTAATATGAATCTATGACCTCATGTTATAGATGTTAATATGCATCCTATGACCTCATGTTAAAGACGTTAATATGAATCTATGACCTCATGTTATAGATGTTAATATGAATCTATGACCTCATGTTATAGATGTTAATATGCATCCTATGACCTCATGTTAAAGACGTTAATATGAATCTATGACCTCATGTTATAGACGTTAATATGAATCCTATGACCTCATGTTATAGACGTTAATATGAATTCTATGACCTCATGTTATAGATGTTAATATGAATTCTATGACCTCATGTTATAGACGTTAATATGAATCTATGACCTCATGTTATAGACGTTAATATGAATTATATGACCTCATGTTATAGATGTTAATATGAATTCTATGACCTCATGTTATAGACGTTAATATGAATCTATGACCTCATGTTATAGATGTTAATATGAATTCTATGACCTCATGTTATAGACGTTAATATGAATCTATGACCTCATGTTATAGACGTTAATATGAATCTATGACCTCATGTTATAGATGTTAATATGAATTCTATGACCTCATGTTATAGACGTTAATATGAATCTATGACCTCATGTTATAGACGTTAATATGAATCCTATGACCTCATGTTATAGACGTTAATATGAATTCTATGACCTCATGTTATAGACGTTAATATGAATCTATGACCTCATGTTATAGACGTTAATATGAATCTTATGACCTCATGTTATAGACGTTAATATGAATTATATGACCTCATGTTATAGACGTTAATATGAATCTATGACCTCATGTTATAGACGTTAATATGAATCTTATGACCTCATGTTATAGACGTTAATATGAATTCTATGACCTCATGTTATAGACGTTAATATGAATCTATTTCTGGGTGTGACAATCACAGATGACCTCACCTGGAACAGCAACACCACTGCACTGGCAAAGAAGGCCCAGCAACGCCTGTACTTCATCAGGAAGCTCAAGCGAGCAGGAGCCCCCCCCCCATCATGCTCTCATTCTACCGAGGCGCCACTGAGAGCATCCTCAGCAGCTGCATCACGCTGTGGTTCGGAAGCTGCACCGCCTCCAACCGCAAGAGCCTGCAGCGCATTGTGAACTCTGCCCAGAGGATCATCGGAGTCTCACTCCCTACACTACAGGACATTTACAACACCCGCCTCACCCGCAAAGCACTCGGCATTGCGGGTGACCCCACCCACCCCTCCAACAGCCTCTTCAGCCTCCTGCCTTCAGGGAGAAGGTTCCGCAGTCTCCGTTCGAGCTCTACCCGGCTGAGGAACAGCTTCTTCCACCAGGCGGTCAGGATGCTGAACTCTCTCCCTCCCTCTCTCCTCTCGCTCCCCCTCTCTCCCCCCCTGCCATCTCTCCCCTGACCTCTCTACCCTCCCCCTCACCCACCTTTCCCCACTGCCTCAAATGGAACATACCAGGACATCTACTCCCCCTCACACCCCTTCCCTCATCCAGCACCAGTCACTTTTTATCAGCACCAGTCACTTTTTATCAGCACCAGTCACTTTTTATTCTCTGCTGCTACTTGTTTAATCCTTTATCTAGGCCCTTATGTTCTTAACTTTATTCTATTTTATTCTATTATATGTTATATGTTCATGTCTATATTACACTGTGGGACTGCGAGAAACGGCATTTCGAATTTTCTGTATGCATAACACATGTGGAAACTTTGACAATAAAGTGAACTTTGAACTTTGAACTTTGAACTATGACCTCATGTTATAGACGTTAATATGAATCCTATGACCTCATGTTATAGACGTTAATATGAATCCTATGACCTCATGTTATAGACGTTAATATGAATCTATGACCTCATGTTATAGACGTTAATATGAATCTATGACCTCATGTTATAGACGTTAATATGAATCCTATGACCTCATGTTATAGATGTTAATATGAATCCTATGACCTCATGTTATAGACGTTAATATGAATCTATGACCTCATGTTATAGACGTTAATATGAATCTATGACCTCATGTTATAGACGTTAATATGAATCTATGACCTCATGTTATAGACGTTAATATGAATCTATGACCTCATGTTATAGACGTTAATATGAATCTATGACCTCATGTTATAGACGTTAATATGAATCCTATGACCTCATGTTATAGACGTTAATATGAATCCTATGACCTCATGTTATAGACGTTAATATGAATTCTATGACCTCATGTTATAGACGTTAATATGAATCTATGACCTCATGTTATAGACGTTAATATGAATCTTATGACCTCGTGTTATAGACGTTAATATGAATTCTATGACCTCATGTTATAGACGTTAATATGAATCTGTGACCTCATGTTATAGACGTTAATATGAATCCTATGACCTCATGTTATAGACGTTAATATGAATCCTATGACCTCATGTTATAGACGTTAATATGAATCTATGACCTCATGTTATAGACGTTAATATGAATCTATGACCTCATGTTATAGACGTTAATATGAATCCTATGACCTCATGTTATAGACGTTAATATGAATCCTATGACCTCATGTTATAGACGTTAATATGAATCTATGACCTCATGTTATAGACGTTAATATGAATCTATGACCTCATGTTATAGACGTTAATATGAATCTATGACCTCATGTTATAGACGTTAATATGAATCTATGACCTCATGTTATAGACGTTAATATGAATCTATGACCTCATGTTATAGACGTTAATATGAATCCTATGACCTCATGTTATAGACGTTAATATGAATCCTATGACCTCATGTTATAGACGTTAATATGAATCTATGACCTCATGTTATAGACGTCTGCACATGAAGAATAAAAAGCTTTTAATGGTGAAAACGGTGAAAACGGTCCCACACTTCTTTAACTGTTCAATATATAACAAGAAGTGAGAGACAGAGTTTAGCTGCTGCTACAACAAATCTAACTTTCATGAATGTTTCAACATCTGTTTTTTGTTGAAACTGTCTCAGAGATGCTGATTCATCATCAGAGACTGTATTTTATGCTGTTAGATGTTCATTTACATCATCCACGAATTGACTGATTATTAATAAAATGTTATCCGTGCATCACGACGTCACCAACAAAACAAATCTGACAGAACAAACGAGAAGCAGATGAATGTCATTACTAGAAAGCTTTGAAACATCTGGCTGCTTGAACAACACGATGCATCAAGCAGCATCAGCGAAACATGAAATACGTTCTCCGCACTTTGAATATATGACTCATTAGACACAGAGACACTGTTAGGTTGATGCCATCTCATCTTTTACTCAACACATTTACATCAGATGCACCAGTGAAACAATCACACTGAAATACCTCAACTATGTTGCATTACTTCAGAATATTTGTAGTTTGTACTATTGCGTATTTTGTGAAACTCTTGTTTGATGTAAACAGAAAGCAAAGACGAGCCCCAGCTTCCTCTTCACTTGACTCTTCCTCTGGCTCACTCTCACTCCTCCCTCCATTACACCATGTATTTTTATGCTGACAGCTGATGAATATTTACATTATTTAGTGATGAAAAAATCAATCTCTCATTAACATGAGGGCGTGTTTGTCCAAGCCAATATCCTCCGTATCCTCCTCACCTCTGCATCATCACTTATTTATTAGAAATCAATGATGCAGAGTTGAAGAGTTGTTCTCGTCTTTTCTAGTTTATTCTTTTACATTCTTCTGTTCTCTGAATAATAAATGATTTCTTGATGTGAACGAACACTCTTTATACCTTGACTGCTGCTTTAGTGAATACACTTCATTAGTGTGCTGGTGAGAAGAGAGTTAAAGCGCCAAAGACACCACTGAGCTAACCTGCGCACACACACACGCACACACACACGCACGCACGCACACACACACGCACACACACACACACACACACTCACACACACACACTATATATCAGAGTCACATCAGGGGTCGCATACCAATCAGAACTAACATCAAGTTTGCAAGCCGGGCCACCCGAGGTGTGCTTGTGTGTATATCTTTATGCTTGAGAGTGTGTGTGTGTGTGTGTGTGTGTGTGTGTGTATGTATATATATATTTATACATTAGTGCTGGGCAAGTTAACTCGTTAATTTCGCGTTAACGCATTCATTAATTAACACCGACAATTATTTCATTGCGCGTTAATGCATTTTTTAAAATTTATTATAATTTTTCTTTTTTTTCTTCTTTTTTTTAATTGAAAGACAAGAGACAATACATAAACATAACAACAAGAGGACGACAAGAACAGTGAGATAAAGCCAGCAAACATCCTACAGTCAGACTGTCTCATGTTTATCGTTTTGTATTGGAGATGATATGTCCCTTCAGGGTTGCCGTAGAGCAGAGGTCTTCAACAGGGGGTCCGCGGCCCCCAGGGGGTCGGTGGAGGTACTGCAGGGGGTCCGCAAAATTTTTGGTTGATTAGAAAATTAAAAAAATTCAATTAAAAAAATTGAATAAATAAACATGAATCTGTCCATTATTTTAATAGTTCAGTATTGTATGAACGATAACAGGTATGTTTATGCATGGCAGTGGCACTAATAGACCATCACTCATTTTTCGTTTCCACGTTTAAAATGAAAACATCAATTTGAATATTGTGTGCATGATTATCATGCAATTAACAGACAATGTTGATATTGCATTGGTATCAGCTGACAAGGTGTGTTTATAAATGGCAGTAGCACGGCCTCTCTACTCAATGTACCTGTTTAAAATGAAAACATGAATACATGAGTCTGTGTATTATTTGAATGGCTTCGTATTGAATGCACAATAAAGAGGTGTTTATACATGGCACTAGGCCCATTTAATATAAAACACAATTTTATACAATATATATAGTCGGGGGTCCCTGCTCCATCTCTCCATCAGTTTGGGGGTCCTTGGCCTGAAAAACGTTGAAGACCCCTGCCGTAGAGAAAAGGCGACTTCCGCTTCTGGTCGGGGGGGGGGGGGGCAGAAATAAAGAGAGAAGCTGCACCAGCTGCTGCTCTCCATGGAGACGACTGGACATCGCTGGTAAAGTCACAGACACTCACATGTTAGTGCAGCTACACACTGACATTCACCGTAAACACATTCAAACGCACAGATCGGGAGCGAAGGACTTTGAAAGTTAACGGAAACATTAACGTGAGACAACATCCGGTTTCTTCAGACCAACATCCGGTTTTCAGAATAAGATGCCAACAAAGTATGAATTATATTCACATTAAGTATGAAACATGCTGCCTGCATCTCGTGAACCAAATGTTATTGCCCTTTAGTTCATACAGCAGCACTTTAAAATAAAAGTGCACAATACACTACTTTATAATTCATTGTTGAACTTTGCCACAACATATATATATATATATCTATAAATATATATATATATATATGTTTAAATAAATATGAATGTGTAAGAAACAACATGACACTGAGCTGCAGAGCTCTATTTGAAGACAGCGAGATGGAAATCAGAGGAGGCCAAAGTATGTCCATCACAGCGTGACACATATAATGATGTTATTAAGAACGGATGTAAATGGAGAAACACGCCGCGTGAAGACGGACCGACTGTGTGTTCAGGAAGTGAATCAGTGTTTGTTCGGAGGGCTTAGTCCGGTCCAGTTATTGAACCTGGATATGAAGTGGGTTTGAGGCAATGGTTCTGAGTAGATGCCAATGCTTCAGCACCAAGGATCCAGTCAATCATTTAATATCTGATCATCTTCACAACAATAACTTATAACAATTCATCCCATGTGGCATTGGAGGAATACCTTTGGTTGCTCCAACAGCTTCATCTCCATCCAAAGTGGACAAACTACACCGACGTTCTCAGGTAAGTTAACCATGTGACTAGATCATTTATATCAGAATCAGAATCAGCTTTATTGTTCATGTATACGTGTGCATACATGGAATTTGACTCCGGTTACACAGTACTCTCATCGTACATACACACATATGAAATATGTACAATAAACAAGAGAAATATAAGAACAATGACATTTAACAGCTATATACAATGTAGGTATGAATATATTCCAAACAAAAAGTATATATATATATATATATATATATATATATATAATATATATATATAATATATATATATATATAATATATATATATATATATATAGATAGAGATATATATATATATATATATCTGCAGAGATCTTTCTGCCCGTTTCCTGACTCTGGAGGTGAACAAGTCCAGGATGGAGGTCAGGCTGGAACCAATGATCCTCTCTGCAGACCTGACGGTCCGTTGCAGTCTGTTCTGTCCTGTTTGGTGGCCGATCCAAACCACACAGTGATGGAGGAGCAGAGAACAGACTGGATGATGGTGGAGTAGAACAGGATCAGCAGCTCCTGAGGCAGGTTGAACTTCCTGAGCTGGAGCAGGAAGTACAACCTCTGCTGGGCCTTTCTCCTGATGGTGTTGATGTTGGGAGCCCACTTCAGGTCCTGGGAGATTGTGGATCCCAGAAACCTGAAGGTCTCCACAGCGGATACAGTGCTGTTGAGTATGGTGAGGGGGGGCAGTGTTGGGGGCTCCTCCTGAAGTCCACTGTCATCTCCACAGTGTTGAGCTTGTTCAGCTCCAGGTTGTTCTGATCACACCAGAGGACCAGCTGTTCAACCTCCCGTCTGTACGCAGACTCATCACCGTCCCTGATGAGCCCGATGACCGTTGTGTCGTCTGAGAACTTCAGGAGTTTAACAGACGGGTCCTCTGAGGTGCAGTCGTTGGTGTAGAGGGAGAAGACCGCATCGCTGGGGGGTCCAGTGCTGATAGTCCGGGTGCTAGACCATATCCCTGGGGGGGTCCAGTGCTGATGGTCCGGGTGCTGGATGTGATGTTTCCCAGCCTCACCTGCTGCGTCCTGTCTGTCAGGAGGTTAGTGATCCACTGACAGGTGGAGGCTGCACAGTGAGCTGGAGAGTTTGGGTGGAGTATCTCCAGGATGATGGTGGTGAACGCTGAGCTGAAGTCCACAAACAGAACCCTTCATATGACCCTGGGGAGTGGAGGTGTTGCAGCATGTGGTGCAGTCCCATGCTGACTGCATCATTGTAACAGATCAAGCTCACCTTTCTCTAGTTGTGTTACGTGGACTTAGTTGCTTTTTAAACTTCAGCTGCTTCTAATAATGATGTAGTTCGGTTTACATTCAGATGGCAATTAGATTTGCGTCGCTCCTCTGATGCTTCCTGTCTCTTCCACTCAGGACCAAGCACCGGACATGGGGCGACAGAGCCTTCTCCATAGCCCCTCCCTCTGGAACTCTCTCCCCAAACACATGCGAGACTGCACTGACCTTTCCACATTCAAATCACAAATCACAACTCACCTGTTCAAAACTGCTTTCACGTGTGACTATTATTGTGTACTTTATGTTTTTAGTGTATTGCTTTTATATATGATGATTTTAATGTAAAGTGTCTTTGAGTATATTGAAAAGCGCTATATCAATAAAATGTATTGTTATTATTATTATTCTTACATTGGAGTTGGTTGATTCATTTTGAACTTAACTAAGTAGTTGTATGGTCTAAACCTAAATAAGTAGTTTTGTTTTCCAAATTTAACTGAGTTTCCTGGGAAGACAGAAGTTTATTTTTAAAAAACTGTATTCATGTAACGAGCGTATATTGACACGTTGCTGGAAAATAATTGGCGGAGTAACTTTTGTGAAGATATCACGAATCGTATGAAGAGATGTTGCACATGGCGACTTTTAGTAGCAACATTCAGCCGACTGAATCTTGTCTCTCGTCTCTGGAACAACAGGTGACTGAACGATGAACAGCATAAAACTTGAACTATTATATTTATACATATTATTTAGAGACAGTGTTTCTCACTTATTGGTTGTCTCAGTGTTTGACTGAGGAACGCCTCATTGTGTATTTAATCTACTGTCGCTCGTTACAAAGTAGTTGGAAGAACTGTTTAGACCTCAGCTGAGGCTTTGTTGTCCGGCGGCTGCTGAGTCTGTTTGCTTCCAGATGTTTGTGATGAAGAAGCTCCTCTGACATGCTGTCGGCCGGAGGCCGTTTGTTTAGCTGTCGTTCACCGGTTGGGAAAACAGCAGGAGCAGAAATGACTACACAGCCAGCCTGCTTGTGAAGCTAAGTATTAGCTCTGCCACCATACTGTGCTCATGTTATTATTAGTAGAAATATTTAATAAAACGCAATAAATATATTTCCGGGGGCTGCTAAATGTTTGTCTTTCATCACTGTGTATTAAAGGAGCTACCAAACAATCGTGACATTCAGCCATTAATTGATAAGTACGCTGCTGGTTCAGAATGGTCTCACCCAACGTTCGCAGCTTTTATAAGGAAATGAATGTGCTGTAATTCATAGATATCTCATTCAATTAATTAGTATGTAATCATGATCCAGGAAGAATGAAGATGGAAACAGGTGTCCAATAGAAACACTCTTTGAGGCAGCAGACCACTGTGAGACGAGTAGACGCTGATATATTAGACTTCAGTAACTGTTCTGTAGTTATTCAACCCAAACAACCATCTTTTCCTAAACAAGTCTTTTGTTGGCCAAACCTAACTAAGTGGTTTCCTGCAATGCCGGAAGTTCATTTTGAAAAGACTGTAAGGAGCAGCAGATGACACGTGTTGCTGGACTTGAACTGCTTCCGAAGATAAAACACAAACCGTTGGTTGAGGAAACGTTGAGTGGTTGAAGAACTTTAGAGCTGGAAGAAGGAACAGAGAAACGGACGGTTTGAGAAGCTTCTACAGATGTTTTGATGCGTTTTGTCACTTTTCCTCATTGGTCCAGTTACAAGAATCTGTAATAAGAACAAGGGATTTCAGACATGTTCATAATGCCAAAAAGAACCTGGATGGCTTTATGTAAAACTGAAAAAACACCAAAATAAAATATACCAAGTTAAAGACGGAAGGAACTTTTCAGCAGTCGGTTGGGAAAAACCAAAGAAAGAGTCTGAGCTGACTGGTTATCATGTCTGACTGCTGCTGTTTGTTTTATAACAACTTTCATTGTTGCATTATAACATGGAACGCTTTGCATTGTGGGATTGTTAGCAGGAAGTAGAGCACATAACATGGACCTTCAGAGTGAATACATTTCTCTACATTTTCTGAGCTTTTGTTTGTTTTTGTTGGAGAAACATAAATAGTAGAAGATGGCAGTCGTTCCTTCTCAAAACTTCAGTGTGAAAAACAATATGTGATTCTGGAGAAATATTTCTTATTCCCCACTGGGTTCCACTGAGCCACACTCTCCTCCAAATTAAGCTTTAAAATGACTCTCTCCAAGAAATGCAAAAAAACAATCAGGGGGAAAAGATTAGCAGCAGAAGTCCTTCTAATCGAAGGAGTCGAACAACCAGTTCTCTGTGTGAGCTGCGAGGTAATTCATAATCAAAGCCAGCACTCCACCTGCATCTGAAAGCAGCTTCTTCCTGGAGACGTTCCAGTTGAATAAACCTGGTAGAAAATCTCATCTTCTATGTTTCATTTTTAAGGTAAGACCGCTCGTGGCAGCGACGCATGCTTTTTCTATTTTAACAAAGTTGTGTTCTGTTAATATTAAGCACGGAGAAGCATAAATAGAGCTTATAGTCCTCCGTGTTAGATGAAGAGAAGCTCACAGTTTTTGGTTCTGTACAGATTAATGAGACCTTTGACACAACAGCACTCATCTGATTCAAGTCCATTTCTATTTGTTTAACCCGGCACACAGACGTTGGCTCAGCTTCTCCTTGTTGCCGTCCTGGTGTTCCACAAGAGGAGAGACGACGTGTCTTTACTTTAATCAGGTTCTCACTAAAGGCTCTGGATCACATTTCTCCAAAGAGGGTCCGTTTAGGTCCACAAACAGACGTGAAGACGGACTCACTGTTCCGTCATTTACAGAGAAAAGTCGATTGACGAATGAAAGCTGCTGGGCATTAGTGAGCTTTTAAAAGACATTTTGACAATTAAAAGTGATAAATAATTGTCTCGGGATTTAAGAGACTCCTGAAATGTTGCAGTTGAGGCTTTCAGGGGGTCTGAAGTGTCAATGAAAGGGTCTCAGACCCCCAGAGATCCTCTTACAAACTGTTGTCAAGAAAGAGAAATCAGGTCAAAGATATAAGACATGTTTTGGTGTGAGTTACCGAGTGTTGGAGGAATCACACTAGACTCATCAAGTGTTGCAGAACTAAATCGGAGCAAAAATAAATGTTTTGTTCTGATGAACAGAATCATCTGATGATATAGTTTCTCTAGATGTGATTGCGCTGCATCCAGCAGCAGCGTAAAGGATCTCAGTACCTTTGATCAGGATTTGTCCTTTAACAGATAAAGCTAACTTCTAGGAATGCCTTTTTCACCTTCGGAACATTTCATGAATCAGGCACATCCTGTCTCAAATCTCTCAAAGAGAAATGAGTTCAAGCATTTGTTATCTCTAGACTAGATTATGGTGATTGATTATTATTATTGATTATTATTATCAGGCTGCTCTAATACGTCTCTTAAATGTCTCCAGTTGTACCTTTGCGAACGAGAGGCAACGTTAGTAGCGGATCTTCAGAGAGTGAACAAATGGACTTCTCACGGGTCGGAATACCAGGTAGGTAAACGGACGGAGTGACAACTGGGATGAGAGTAACAGGAGTATTGATGTCAGCTGGAGGCGATCACAGGAGATGAGGCACAGCTGTGCCTACGGAGAGAGGCGCGGCAGTGGGCGGGACTCTTAGGAGGACACTACTGAGGGAAACACAGCAGAGTTTAGACATAAATCCTCACATTACCTGGACCCTGGTTTTACCTGGACCCTGGTTTTACCTGGATCCTGGTCCTGCTGACACCCACTGATACTATCATTATTGTTGGAATGCTGTTTCTTTATTCAACTTCTATTTCTTCCGTGCCCCTCTTCTCCTCCTTCATTTTTTAAACTACAGAAACTGTTCAACTATTAAAATGTTCAGCTCTTTCACCAGAGGTCTGCTATGACTTTTTATATTTCTAACCTTTAAACTTTTTGAATTATTAAGCTTTTTATTTTCAATGGGATCTCTATGGAGAATATTTTCAAATGGCTTCAGGCACACAGGTGTTTGTGATTGAGCCAATTAGTGATGTTGATAAACACACAGACTCACAGACACACGCGCACACACACTCCTCTCCCTCTCTCTCTCTCTGTGTGTCTCTCATACAGTCATTCAGGTCTTAGGGATCTTTAGAGGTGTTTCCCCCCTCCTCCACCCCCCCCCCCCCCACACCCCACACCCCATTTCAAAATAAAAGCCCCAGAGAGTGAATTCTAACTGAACTGCTTGTGATGAAGCCTGTCATTTAATAACCTCTGTTTATGTGTCAAACATTATGATTATGTCTCCTCTCCCCCTCCCTCCCCCACCCAGTCCCACCCTTTCAAAATAAAAGCCTCATGGATTAACTGTATTTAAACGTTTCGCTCAAAATTAGGCTTTTTTGTTGAAATAATGAATGCTCTTACTAATACTGCGACAACTACTACTACTGCTAATATTTCTAGTATTACCACTACTACTACAACTTTTGCTGTTGCTACTATTACTACTACTGCTACTGCTATTACTGCTACCATAAATATTATTACTACCACTACTGCTATTACTACCACTACCAATACTATTATTACTGATACCACAACTGCTAATACTGCTATTCCTGCTACTACCAGTACTAATAACCAGTACTAATACTACTACAGCTATTAGTATGACTGCTGATACTACTACTTCTACTACTTCTTCTAATTACAAATACTTCGACGACAACTTCTACTACTACTGCTACTACAAATACCACTGCTGCTACAACTAGTACTTATTCAAATGCTACTCATACTTATACTGCGAATAATACTTCTACTACTACTACAACAAATATCACTACTGCTGGAATTCTTTTAAGCTACAGAAACCGTTCGAATATCAAAATGTTCAGCTCTTTCAGGAGAGGGGTGACATAACTTCATATTTGTAATCTTTCAAATTTTTGAATTATTCAGCTTTTTGCAATTTCTTTTAAATTGGATATCTATTTTCAGCAATGTTTTTGAGATTCATTTCAGCTTTCAGCATTCCAACGCATTTTCAGCAGGAAATGCATTTTCTAGTTATCATTGTCATTCTGCTCTATCCACTTCTGCTGTTATTATTAGTCGCCATCACTTGTCCATCTTTATTCTGCTTACTAGTCTCATTGTGAATCATTTCTGTCATATGCATTGAATGTGTTGTAACTCTGTTTGGTTGTTCATTCTGTACACATGACATCACACTTCCTCCTGGTCGAGCATCCTCCTCGTGTCCTGGGACGGAGGATGTTGTATGTGTGTGTACAGATTGTGCAGCCCTCTGAGGCAAACTTGTGATTTGTAATTTTGGGTTCCACTAAATAAATTAAACTGAATTGAATTGACAACAGTGTGCCTTTTACTGGACTGTAAGCTCAATTATACAGGTTTTCTGACTGTCATGGTAAATAAAGTGTTTTCTAATTGGATAGAAATGACAAAGGAACATATAAAAACCATGTATCATAATATAAGTAGTGTAATAGTATAATAATAAGAGAAAGAAGCGTGAAGAATGAAAACAGGAGACGAAGATAGGAAGAGAATTTAGTGACGTCATTACAGCAGGAAGTCCCACTTCACAACCTCCATCTACACTCACATCCCTGTGTGAATGTGAGTGTGTGTGTGTGTGTGTGTGTATGTGTGTGTGTATGTGTGTGTGTGTGTGTGTGTGTAAGTGTGTGTATGTGTGTGTGTCTGTATGTGTGTGTGTGTGTATGTGTGTGTATGTGTGTGTGTATGTGTGTGTATGTGTGTGTGTGTGTGTATGTGTATGTGTGTGTGTGTGTATGTGTGTGTATGTGTGTGTGTGCATGTGTATGTGTGTGTGTGTGTATGTGTGTGTATGTGTGTGTGTATGTGTATGTGTGTGTGTGTGTATGTGTGTGTATGTGTGTGTGTATGTGTATGTGTGTGTGTGTGTATGTGTGTGTATGTGTGTGTGTGTGTATGTGTGTGTGTATGTGTGTGTGTGTGTGTGTATGTATGTGTGTGTATGTGTGTGTGTGTGTATGTGTGTGTGTATGTGTGTGTGTGTATGTGTGTGTGTGTGTATGTGTGTGTGTGAACATGTAGACCTGTAAATGTACTCGTGTGTGACAGACGGGATATTCATGTGATCGACAGTGATTAGCAGCTGTGAGAGACGACGCACGCGCACACACATGCACACGCACACACGCACGCACACACACGCACACGCACACACGCACACATGCACACACGCACGCACACACACGCACACGCACACACGCACACATGCACACACGCACGCACGCACACATGCACACACGCACGCACACACACGCACACGCACACACGCACACATGCACACACGCACGCACACACACGCACACGCACACACATGCACACACGCACGCACACACACGCACGCACACACACACATGCACACACGCACGCACACACACGCACACACACACACGCACACATGCACACGCGCACGCACGCACACGCACGCACGCACACACACACACTCACACCTCTCTGCAGGAGTGATAGATGGTTGTGTTTCTCCATTTGTAAAATCAGAAGACAGGAAGTGGCTTCCTGCTTTGCTCTCACTCTGCAGATCTGAACCTGATCCATTTGTGTTCTTCTGGCTATTTGCATTGAAATCACATCACAGAGTAATGAAGCAGCACAGAGAGGAGGCTCAGCCGTAGCAGGGTCGACACATGGAGGAAGGAAAGGTGACGAGATGCACAGCTAGGAAGAAAGGGAAGAGGAGAGAAAAGAAAGACGTAAAGGCAGTTGGAGGAAAAGGAAGAAAGTGAAAGGAGAGAAAGAATCAAAAAGCTATGCAGGCAGGCTGAGAAACAACAAAGAAAGGAAAGAGAAGAGAAGAGAGAGAAGACAAAAGATGCAATGGTCAAAGAGAGGAAAGAATTAAAACAGAGACAGACAAAGACAGAGACACGAGGACAGAAAGAAGGAGGAAAATAGAAAAGAGATGCAGTCAGAGAGAGGACATGAATGTAGGAAGACAAGAAGGAAAAGAAAGAAATAAGACGTGTACAAATGTAAAAAGAGAAGAAGGAATGAAAAGGACGACGGCTGAACAGCTGAACAGCGTGATGGAGACAGAATTAGATTGTAGAAGCTGAAGCTTGACAGACAGAATCCGATTTGTTGAAGGAGGGAGACGGTGAAACCACCTGTGTGGTATTAAATGAAGGCGGCAGCGTCGCTGGTAATGTGGAGAGAAGACATCATCACAGCAGCAGCAGGATGTTACCAGAGACGCAGAGCTACATCCGAAGCTACGGCGACGCTGTGACCTCCAGATGGCTCCCATTGTACCACTGCACACCATCACTTTACACCACCCGCCGGAGTTCAACTGCTTACACGTTTACAGAGAACAGACTCTATGTCACTGATACACTTCGGTCCGCAGAGTTCAACATGAGAGTCACACACTGAAGTATGCAGAGCTCAGCAGACGATGGACACCAGATCACTGAAGACGTGATTATTAGAGGTACAGTTACCGCACATCTCACCTGTCAATCATTTAATGTCCTGAAACACAGACTGTGGCTCCTCCAAACGTTACAAAGAATAATATAATAAAACAACTTCTAGTTTCACCAGAGATGGGTTAGAAGAAGTGGGCAGAGTCACCGTGAAGTCACCAACGGCTGTTTAGGAGCCTCAAGTTGGCCGTGACTGAAATGTTACAGTTAACTTTGATGAAGTGAAAACACACTAAAGGGTTAATATTGTAGGAAGAATAAGTCTCAGACCAGAAAACGCTGTGGTAGAGACCTGTCAATCACAGTAGCCCCGCCCTAAAGCATCCCCTGCTTTATGGTCTATTAGAGACCTGTCAATCACTGTGTAGCCCCGCCCTAAAGCATCCCCTGCTTTATGGTCTGTGTGAGTCTAAATGGACCATAATGTACTAAATGAACATCATGCTGTATTGAAGAAGACTTGAAACTAGATATTGAGACATAAACTCATGTTTACAATGTTTACTGAGGTAATAAATCAAGAGAGAAGTAGAGTCATTTTCTCATAGACTTCTATACAGGAGTAAAAAGCTTGTTATATTTTTATCCTGCAAAAACTTGCAGGTTCTCCATAATATTTAATATTCATATCCACATAAGAAACAATTAAAGTTTAAGTGTCCCCAGATGGGAGGTAATTTCCCACTGTGTGACTGTAAGAACACACACACACACACACACACACACACACACACACACACACTCGTGTCCTGCTAACATCCAGACGCCCATTCAGTATTTCAGTATGCTGTAAAGCATGAAGGACTACATCAGTACTCTGTCTGCAGCTGACTTTGTTTTGTCCTGTGTGTGTGTGTGTGTGTGTGTGTGTGTGTGTGTGTGTGTGTGTGTGTGTGTGTGTGTGTGTGTGTGTGTGTGTGTGTGTGTGTCACACTGTGGGGACTCACCTCACATCTTGGGACACACATCCGGTCCCCTCAAGGTTAACTGAACTTAACTTCAGGCTGAAGAGGATGAACTGCATATCTTCATCACAAATACACTTTTGTGATTTTGTTGTTGTGCATGATTGTATTGATGTGGTGATGTGTACGTGTGTGGTATTATATATGTTTGTCTGAGTTTTAAGTACAAAGTGTCTGAATCTGACATCAGAGACAATGGTCTGCATCCTGTCTCTTAGCAACAGCCAACGCTGCCCTCTTCTAACAATGACCACGATCTTTCACTATCTCACCAAGCTAACCGGCTAACCGTTAGCTTTAGAGATAGATGAATCCCTGGTGGGACATTAAAGTGTCCATCACGAAAGGAGACCAGGAAACACTCATTTAGGGGGCAGAGCCTAGAGTAGGTCATGAATCAGTCCAACACCATCAGGTACTACTGTCTGTGAAGAACTCAGTCCAACACCATCAGGTACGACTGTCTGTGAAGAACTCAGTCCAACACCATCAGGTACAACTGTCTGTGAAGAACTCAGTCCAACACCATCAGGTACGACTGTCTGTGAAGAACTCAGTCCAACACCATCAGGTACTACTGTCTGTGAAGAACTCAGTCCAACACCATCAGGTACTACTGTCTGTGAAGAACTCAGTCCAACACCATCAGGTACTACTGTGTGAAGAACTCAGTCCAACACCATCAGGTACAACTGTCTGTGAAGAACTCAGTCCAACACCATCAGGTACTACTGTCTGTGAAGAACTCAGTCCAACACCATCAGGTACTACTGTGTGAAGAACTCAGTCCAACACCATCAGGTACAACTGTCTGTGAAGAACTCAGTCCAACACCATCAGGTACTACTGTCTGTGAAGAACTCAGTCCAACACCATCAGGTACTACTGTGTGAAGAACTCAGTCCAACACCATCAGGTACAACTGTCTGTGAAGAACTCAGTCCAACACCATCAGGTACGACTGTCTGTGAAGAACTCAGTCCAACACCATCAGGTACGACTGTCTGTGAAGAACTCAGTCCAACACCATCAGGTACTACTGTCTGTGAAGAACTCAGTCCAACACCATCAGGTACTACTGTGTGAAGAACTCAGTCCAACACCATCAGGTACAACTGTCTGTGAAGAACTCAGTCCAACACCATCAGGTACGACTGTCTGTGAAGAACTCAGTCCAACACCATCAGGTACGACTGTCTGTGAAGAACTCAGTCCAACACCATCAGGTACTACTGTCTGTGAAGAACTCAGTCCAACACCATCAGGTAGTACTGTCTGTGAAGAACTCAGTCCAACACCATCAGGTACTACTGTCTGTGAAGAACTCAGTCCAACACCATCAGGTACTACTGTGTGAAGAACTCAGTCCAACACCATCAGGTACAACTGTCTGTGAAGAACTCAGTCCAACACCATCAGGTACTACTGTCTGTGAAGAACTCAGTCCAACACCATCAGGTACTACTGTGTGAAGAACTCAGTCCAACACCATCAGGTACAACTGTCTGTGAAGAACTCAGTCCAACACCATCAGGTACGACTGTCTGTGAAGAACTCAGTCCAACACCATCAGGTACGACTGTCTGTGAAGAACTCAGTCCAACACCATCAGGTACTACTGTCTGTGAAGAACTCAGTCCAACACCATCAGGTACTACTGTGTGAAGAACTCAGTCCAACACCATCAGGTACAACTGTCTGTGAAGAACTCAGTCCAACACCATCAGGTACGACTGTCTGTGAAGAACTCAGTCCAACACCATCAGGTACGACTGTCTGTGAAGAACTCAGTCCAACACCATCAGGTACTACTGTCTGTGAAGAACTCAGTCCAACACCATCAGGTAGTACTGTCTGTGAAGAACTCAGTCCAACACCATCAGGTACTACTGTCTGTGAAGAACTCAGTCCAACACCATCAGGTACTACTGTCTGTGAAGAACTCAGTAAAACACCATCAGGTACTACTGTCTGTGAAGAACTCAGTCCAACACCATCAGGTACTACTGTCTGTGAAGAACTCAGTCCAACACCATCAGGTACTACTGTGTGAAGAACTCAGTCCAACACCATCAGGTACAACTGTCTGTGAAGAACTCAGTCCAACACCATCAGGTACTACTGTCTGTGAAGAACTCAGTCCAACACCATCAGGTACTACTGTGTGAAGAACTCAGTCCAACACCATCAGGTACAACTGTCTGTGAAGAACTCAGTCCAACACCATCAGGTACTACTGTCTGTGAAGAACTCAGTCCAACACCATCAGGTACTACTGTGTGAAGAACTCAGTCCAACACCATCAGGTACAACTGTCTGTGAAGAACTCAGTCCAACACCATCAGGTACGACTGTCTGTGAAGAACTCAGTCCAACACCATCAGGTACGACTGTCTGTGAAGAACTCAGTCCAACACCATCAGGTACTACTGTCTGTGAAGAACTCAGTCCAACACCATCAGGTACTACTGTGTGAAGAACTCAGTAAAACACCATCAGGTACTACTGTGTGAAGAACTCAGTCCAACACCATCAGGTACTACTGTCTGTGAATAACTCAGTCCAACACCATCAGGTACTACTGTGTGAAGAACTCAGTCCAACACCATCAGGTACAACTGTCTGTGAATAACTCAGTCCAACACCATCAGGTACGACTGTCTGTGAAGAACTCAGTCCAACACCATCAGGTACTACTGTGTGAAGAACTCAGTAAAACACCATCAGGTACTACTGTCTGTGATGAACTCAGTCCAACACCATCAGGTACTACTCTCTGTGAAGAACTCAGTAAAACACCATCAGGTACTACTGTCTGTGATGAACTCAGTCCAACACCATCAGGTACTACTCTCTGTGAAGAACTCAGTAGAACACCATCAGGTACTACTGTCTATGAAGAACTCAGGTAAAACACCATCAGGTACTACTCTCTGTGAAGAACTCAGTAGAACACCATCAGGTACTACTCTCTGTGAAGAACTCAGTAGAACACCATCAGGTACTACTGTCTGTGAAGAACTCGGGTAAAACACCATCAGGTACTACTGTCTGTGAAGAACTCAGTAGAACACCATCAGGTACTACTATCTTTGAAGAACTCAGTAGAACACCATCAGGTACTACTGTCTGTGAAGAACTCAGTAAAACACCATCAGGTACTACTGTCTGTGAAGAACTCAGTAAAACACCATCAGGTACTACTGTCTGTGAAGAACTCAGTAGAACACCATCAGGTACTACTGTCTGTGAATAACTCAGTAGAACACCATCAGGTACTACTGTCTGTGAAGAACTCAGTAGAACACCATCAGGTACTACTGTCTGTGAAGAACTCAGTAGAACACCATCAGGTACTACTCTCTGTGAAGAACTCAGTCCAACACCATCAGGTACTACTCTCTGTGAAGAACTCAGTAGAACACCATCAGGTACTACTGTCTGTGAAGAACTCAGTAAAACACCATCAGGTACTACTGTCTGTGATGAACTCAGTCCAACACCATCAGGTACTACTCTCTGTGAAGAACTCAGTAGAACACCATCAGGTACTACTGTCTGTGAAGAACTCAGTAAAACACCATCAGGTACTACTGTCTGTGATGAACTCAGTCCAACACCATCAGGTACTACTGTCTGTGATGAACTCAGTAAAACACCATCAGGTACTACTCTCTGTGAAGAACTCAGTAAAACACCATCAGGTACTACTGTCTGTGAAGAACTCAGTAAAACACCATCAGGTACTACTGTCTGTGAAGAACTCAGTCCAACACCATCAGGTACTACTGTCTGTGATGAACTCAGTAAAACACCATCAGGTACTACTCTCTGTGAAGAACTCAGTAAAACACCATCAGGTACTACTGTCTGTGAAGAACTCAGTAAAACACCATCAGAGTCCTGTAGCACACAGAGGTGTAGCACAGAGTCCTGTAGCACAGAGTCCTGTAGCACAGAGACCTGTAGCACAGAGTCCTGCAGCACAGAGTCCTGTAGCACAGAGTCCTGTA
>NC_136636.1:392774-395274 GCF_949748355.1 Melanostigma gelatinosum
TTTCTTATAGAGGGTTTCTTATAGAGGGTTTTCCTATAGAGGGTTTCTTATAGAGGGTTTTCCTACAGATGGTTTCTTGTAGAGGGTTTTCCTACAGAGGGTTTCTTGTAGAGGGTTTGTTATTGAGGGTTTTGTTACAGAGAGGTTTCTTATAGAGGGTTTTCTTATAGAGGGTTTCTTATACAGGGTTTTCTTATTGAGGGTTTCTTATAGAGGGTTTCCTATAGAGAGTTTCTTATAGAGGGTTTCTTATAGAGGGTTTCCTATAGAGGGTTTCTTATAGAGGGTTTTCTTATAGAGGGTTTCTTGTTGAGGGTTTTCCTACAGAGGGTTTCTTGTAGAGGGTTTGTTATTGAGGGTTTTGTTACAGAGAGGTTTCTTATAGAGGGTTTTCTTATAGAGGGTTTTCTTATTGAGGGTTTCTTATAGAGAGTTTCTTATAGAGGGTTTCTTATAGAGGGTTTCCTATAGAGGGTTTCTTATAGAGGGTTTTCTTATAGAGGGTTTTCCTATAGAGGGTTTCTTATACAGGGTTTTCTTATTGAGGGTTTCTTATAGAGGGTTTTCCTGTAGAGGGTTTCTTATAGAGGGTTTGTTATTGAGGGTTTTGTTACAGAGAGGTTTCTTATAGAGGGTTTTCTTATTGAGGGTTTTCCTACAGAGGGTTTCTTGTAGAGGGTTTTCCTACAGAGGGTTTCTTGTAGAGGGTTTCTTATAGAGGGTTTTCTTATAGAGGGTTTCTTATAGAGGGTTTTCTTATAGAGGGTTTCTTATACAGGGTTTTCTTATTGAGGGTTTCTTATAGAGGGTTTTCCTACAGAGGGTTTCTTGTAGAGGGTTTGTTATTGAGGGTTTTGTTACAGAGAGGTTTCTTATACAGGGTTTTATAGAGAAAAGGAGGACAGAGGACAGAACTCTCCCCAGGAAAAGCCGTACAATGAATACAATAAAGAACTATTATGAATAAAAAGCCTGATAATAAGTTTGAGATGTTGATGTTTTTGGGAGATTCGAGTCACTGACGATGATGTTTAACCAACCCTTAAGTCCTGTACTGGATTTAACAGTCATTCGTACTAGATGTGTCAAATATATATTGTACTTATATACTATAAAACACCTTTCTTTACAAACACTACAGAACATTTAGTTTAAAATGGTGTTCATGTACCAGATCAGCTGATGAGATGAAACATTGAAATATTAGTCGTAGCTTTCTTTCTACTCACGCACGTCAGGAACAACTGGTTTCCTGTTGCCAGGGGACAGAGCTCAACAGGAGCTCTTTCAATTAGAGCTGCTTAATGAACCAGAGCTCCTTTAATACTGGACGTTAATAAGAGGACCAACTCCCCTCTAACGCAGGACGCCATTAGACCAGTAGCTCTGCTGATGGGACCACTCACTGTGAGACTGATCACTGATACACTGCAGATAACGGAGGAGAAGAGTGAGGCTCGTAGACGAGGCAGCAGAGTTGTGTTTGAAAGACTTGACGAAACGGATTCTGGTGGGAAATGTGGAAAGTGGTTTCTGGGTACACTGGCACTCTAATCTGGATCTGGAAGCAGTTTGTACAATCTGTGATACAAACTTTTCATGATGTATGAGCCACAGACTGTATTTAAGAAATAGAGGTAGTCATCGTGACGTCAACTAGTGGCGTGTAGACGGACATTTTGAAGCCTCGAGTTCGACGATTTCACTACGAGTAACGTAAAGACCAGTGGTGGGCCGTCAGGGCCGGCAAGGCCTTCTCTGCTGGCCGAAACAGAATCACAAAGTTATATCTATTTTATCATTTCACAATGTTTCTTAAATACACTACATGTATTATAATTTGTGATTAATCGCATTGTTATGGCAAAGTACTGCTATATGAAGAAAAGGGCAATAACATTTGGTTCACGAGATGCAGCATGTTTCATACTTAATGTGAATATAATTCATACTTTGTTGGCATCTTATTCTGAAAACCGGATGTTCGTCATTTCGTCACATTAATGTTTCCGCTAACTTTCAAAGTCCTTCGCTCGCTCCCGATCTGTGCCATTTAAATGCGTTTACCTTGAATGTCAGCATAGAGGTGCAGTAAAGTGTAAGCGTCTGCTGAGTTGACCGCGGAGATCTGAGTGTCTGTATTGTCTCGTCTTCCAATTTAAAAAATAAAAATAAAATAAAAAGAATAAATTTAAAAAATGCGTTAACGCGCGACAAAATAATTGTCGGCATTAATGGATGAATGCGTTAACGCGAAATTAACGCGTTAACTTGCCCAGCACTAGTATAAATATATATATATATCTATATCTATATATATATATCTATATCTATATATATATATAGATATATATATATATATATATCTCTATATATATATCTATATATATATATATATATATATATAGATATATATATATATCTATATAAGATATATATAGATATATATAGATCTATATATATCTATATATATATATATATATATATATATAGAGATATA
>NC_136636.1:397774-402774 GCF_949748355.1 Melanostigma gelatinosum
AGTGTGTTCAGAGTGTTCAGTGTGTTCGTGGTCCACCGAGAGCAGTTTGTTGTGCAGCTGGCAGCAGCGGGGGGGAAGGACCTGCGGTACGTCTCCCTCAGACACCGGGCGAATCAGCCGGTGGCTGAAGGAGCTGTGCAGAGCTGCCAGTGTCCTGCAATCAAATTGAAATAAGATCCTCTGCTCTTCATCTCCACACTGAAGAGAGTTTGACAGCTGAACTTTCTCTCTGAGAGTCTTCACCAGCAGAATATTGAGGGTTCTGGATAAATACTGGGTAATTGATGAGCTGCTGTATCACGTGTGGAAGTTTGAGTCTGTTCCACAGCGAGGAGGCCAGAGCACGAGTCCGGCTGCTGTGTACAGTCCACACGCTGCAACAATAAATCGACCAAAACTGGTTTACAATTAAAAGGATTTAATCCCACTCATGCAAGTACGATTACAGTTACACAATGGAGTAAATTACTCCTAAGAAATATTACAATATTAACCCACTTTGGAAAAAAACTACCTCTGGTCCGAGGACACAGCCGTCCCAGACAACCACACGCTAAAGAGGCAGAAAAACACTTTCTATCTCCCGCCCTCATATCCCTTCGCAACTCCTCCCCTTCCGTCTATCTCAATTCCTATTGGCTAACGTCCCTGTGCACTTCAGTAAACGCCTGTCTCCACGACTCTCTGTCCCTGAGCTCCTAACACATTCAAAGACTGTCAGTTGTTGCTTAATCCCTTCTATAATAATCCTTCAGTATAAATGTTAAACTTCTGCAACTTTGGCAAAAGCTTCATGTCTCAAATTCTACTTCTAGCTGCTTATCCTAAAACACTTTATGCTTATCTTAATTATGCATTTCCAAAACACTTATGATTATGACTAATTATGAATTCTTAAATATGAATCATTAAACACTTTTATTATATCTACTAAACACAGTTCTATGCTCAAATGTCTTACACACGTTGCTACATAATTAACAAGTGTAACCCACTGCTAATGAAGGTCTAATTTCTGCTATGATACAGTGTTTTTGTTAAATATAGTACATACGTAGGTCTGAGCCCTTGAAGTCCAGCAGAGAACCCAGGTCATTGTTCTGGTCTCTGCTGGTGCTTTAGTGGGATCCCTGCATGTCTGTCGCCCAGTCTGTGGTGCATTCACTGGCTGTGGGAACATCTCACATCCAAAAGTTGACTTTTTAAATGCAAGATGTATTCCCCTCTTATTCTTGTGTGCTAATTGTTGGACTTTCTCTCTGAGACGCACACAAACATGAGGACCACACAGAATCAATGTAGGCTTAATCTCACCACATGTTAGTTATTATGAATAAGAACTATTTCCAACAGTGTTGCTGCTCTCATATAATTCATTCTCGCATACGATTATTCAGACATCTCTTTTATTTGCTCTGGCTAGATGAGAGTGGTCTTCTAATAAATGTATCTGTCTGAAGGTCTGGCAGATATACGACGTCCTCGTGTCCTCGTGTCCTCTAGTCCTCGTGTCCTGTAGTCCTCTAGTCCTCTAGTCCTCGTGTCCTCGTGTCCTCTAGTCCTCGTGTCCTCTAGTCCTCGTGTCCTCTAGTCTTCTAGTCCTCGTGTCCTCAAGTCCTCGTGTCCTCTAGTCCTCTAGTCCTCGTGTCCTCTAGTCCTAGTGTCCTCTAGTCCTCGTGTCCTCTAGTCCTCGTGTCCTCTAGTCCTCGTGTCCTCTAGTCCTCGTGTCCTCTAGTCCTAGTGTCCTCTAGTCCTAGTGTCCTCTAGTCCTCGTGTCCTCTAGTCCTCTAGTCCTAGTGTCCTCTAGTCCTAGTGTCCTCTAGTCCTCGTGTCCTCGTGTCCTAGTGTCCTCTAGTCCTCGTGTCCTTCTGTTTACGTCTGAATTAGGTTTTTTAAATGAATCCTAAAAATCCACGATCACCTCCTGGAGCAAGGCTGGCCAGGTATCTGCAAATATAACCCTTAAAGAAGAATTACTCCACTCAATCGCATAATTGATATAAAAATTGCAACGTGGTCCCACTTTTTCTTTTGAAGCTCTTCTCCTCCGTTATTACCGAGCAGAACACATCGTCATAAAAGCTCCCTGAACAATGAACTCAATTGAATTTCTGCTTCGCTTTTTTGCTCTGAAACACACAAATACACAAACTATTTCATGCACCTGCTGACTGACAAACACACAAACTGAATAACGGTTGGAGGGCAGAAAATGATTACTCAGAGCTTCTTTCTCTCTCTCCGCTCTTCATCTGCCTTTCTTTGCTTTTTTCAGGGTTAATCTCAGAGAAGCGACGGTCGCTGTGATATTGCTCCTCTTTGGTTAAACGGAGAAATCTGATAAAAATGCGATTTATTTCTCATCTCTGGCGCTTTGGTGTTGGCTCTCACAGACACACACACACACACACGCACACACACAAAACAACAAAAACATATGCTGTCCATGAACACACACATCGCTGGACATCAACACAAGACTGAATGCTGTGTTCCACACACACACACACACACACACAGAATTAGACATGTCAAACTGAAGACACTCAACACAGTCACGTTAATAGGATGCATTTACATCTATGCACATGTGACCTTTAAGACATTAAAATATCAAAGATAATATTTGTTGTATATTCTATGTTGAATTCTCATGTGCTTCATCTCGGGGACAGACTTTAGTTCTTCTGAGTGATTTAGGAAACCAGCAGAACTCTCTCAGGCTCAGTCTGACGGGCTGGAAACGTCAATCCATTTACGGAGCCATCGAACTAGTGACAGAGTCGTCATCATCATCATCATCTTCATCATCATCAGCGGTCACTCCACTGGCCTCTCAGTTGAGTCCTCTATTTGTGGGTCGACAGATGGTGGTCTGTGATCCATATGCTTTGGTGCAGTGAGTTCAGGAGAACCTGGTTCTGGTTTCTGGTAGTTGAGTTGTTGTTTCTTTCTTCTTGTTGCAGCTTCTTCTCAGCTGAGTCCCATTTCATGACATGCAGCTCCGTCTTGATGTTGTCATTGAACCATTATTTTGGCTGCTGGGGCCTCGCTGACCTTCCTTCGGTTCGGAGTGTTGGATCTGTGTGTTGGACAAGCGGACGACACGGCCGGTCCATCGGAGTTGGTGCTGCATTATTGTGGTGTAGATGCTGGAGATGGTCCTGATCCCGACAAGCCTTTGTCAGGATCTTCAGGGGTGTTGTTCCAGGGCTCTTAGGTGATCCATGATCTGGCTCTGTGGACCAGGAGTTTTGTTTGGACCTGTGGGTCACTTTGCCTGAGCTCCACTGGCACAACTCAGATGGTGGTTACCTCAGAGTGGATGGAAGCTTTTGAGGAAAGAAGGGGAAGTGGTCAACATTTTCTAGACTGGTGTTGTGCACTTTGATGGTGGGCTGGGTGGAGGTTGATGGAGGACCTGGGTCTTCTTGATATTTTTCTGGTCCAGGGCTCTGTAAACCCTTGGAGGTCCTCTACAGAGTGGGCTGCCATGGCGATGTCGTCCAAGTACTGAAGGATTGAGATGGAGATGCTGCTGACTTTGCTGTTGGCCTTGAACCTGATCATGTAGTAGAGTCTGAACCTGATCATGTAGTAGAGTCTGAACCTGATCATGTAGTAGAGTCTGAACCTGATCATGTAGTAGAGTCTGAACCTGATCATGTAGAGTCTGAATCTGATCATGTAGTAGAGTCTGAACCTGATCATGTTGTAGAGTCTGAACCTGATCATGTAGTAGAGTCTGAACCTGATCATGTAGTAGAGTCTGAACCTGATCATGTAGTAGAGTCTGAACCTGATCATGTAGTAGAGTCTGAACCTGATCATGTTGTAGAGTCTGAACCTGATCATGTAGTAGAGTCTGAACCTGATCATGTAGTAGAGTCTGAACCTGATCATGTAGTAGAGTCTGAACCTGATCATGTAGTAGAGTCTGAACCAGATCATGTTGTAGAGTCTGAACCTGATCATGTAGTAGAGTCTGAACCTGATCATGTTGTAGAGTCTGAACCTGATCATGTAGTAGAGTCTGAACCTGATCATGTAGTAGAGTCTGAACCAGATCATGTTGTAGAGTCTGAACCTGATCATGTAGTAGAGTCTGAACCTGATCATGTAGAGTCTGAACCTGATCATGTTGTAGAGTCTGAACCTGATCATGTAGAGTCTGAACCTGATCATGTAGTAGAGTCTGAACCTGATCATGTAGAGTCTGAACCTGATCATGTAGTAGAGTCTGAACCTGATCATGTAGTAGAGTCAGAACCTGATCATGTAGTAGAGTCTGAACCTGATCATGTAGAGTCTGAACCTAATCATGTAGTAGAGTCTGAACCTGATCATGTAGAGTCTGAACCTGATCATGTAGAGTCTGAACCTGATCATGTAGAGTCTGAACCTGATCATGTAGTAGAGTCTGAACCTGATCATGTAGAGTCTGGACCTGATCATGTAGTAGAGTCTGAACCTGATCATATAGTAGAGTCTGAACCTGATCATGTTGTAGAGTCTGAACCTGATCATGTAGTAGAGTCTGAACCTGATCATGTAGAGTCTGAACCTGATCATGTAGTAGAGTCTGAACCTGATCATGTAATAGAGTGTGAACCTGATCATGTTGTAGAGTCTGAACCTGATCATGTAGTAGAGTCTGAACCTAATCATGTAGTAGAGTCTGAACCTGATCATGTAGTAGAGTCTGAACCAGATCATGTAGAGTCTGAACCTAATCATGTAGTAGAGTCTGAACCTAATCATGTAGTAGAGTCTGAACCTGATCATGTAGAGTCTGAACCTGATCATGTAGAGTCTGAACCTGATCATGTAGAGTCTGAACCTGATCATGTAGTAGAGTCTGAACCTGATCATGTAGAGTCTGAACCTGATCATGTAGTAGAGTCTGAACCTGATCATGTTGTAGAGTCTGAACCTGATCATGTAGTAGAGTCTGAACCTGATCATGTAGAGTCTGAACCTGATCATGTAGTAGAGTCTGA
>NC_136636.1:407774-417774 GCF_949748355.1 Melanostigma gelatinosum
CATGCACCTCTCCTCAGTGAGCAGCAGAGGGCAGCATGCACCTCTCCTCAGTGGGCAGCAGAGGGCAGCATGCACCTCTCCTCAGTGGGCAGCAGAGGGCAGCATCCCTCACTGAACACTGACAGCAGCGGCCTCGTGTCCAGAGGATGATTGTGATGAATCAGTGAAGTCTCGAGGTGACGCTGCTTTGGAACAACCTGCCTGAGGAGAAGAGGCTTTTAAGCCACTTATCTTTACTGCTTACTTTTATTTACTTTGCTTGGCTTCACTTTATATTATTTTATCTTATTATATCTTATTGTATTTTATTCCTCGGTTAGTTTCAATTGGTTCTATTGTTGATCAGCTGAGCTTTAGTTGGTCTTCTGCCTCACTGTGGAACTTTCTGTTGTTTTATTGTCTTACTTTGTAAACTGTTTTTAAAGCTGCTGTAAAAACAAAGTTATGATTATTAATATTATATCATGGGCTGAGTTGGTTATAAAAACACTTGGTTACAGAACTTTGGAAAATATTTGTAGAAAGATGTCTCGAGTGTGACGAATGACGTGTCTATTCAATGAGTCATCATTACAGCAGGTTGTTACTGACGTCTGTCTCCAACACATGGCGCTCTGATCAAGTCTTCCTCATTTTATACAGCATTCAAATACATTCGTGGACTATTTAAACTGCAGTATTTGACTTCATGTGGCACTGAGAGTTTATAGGCTGATTGATTTGAAACGCATTGCATCATGGGATTACACAGCTCCAGCTCATACAAAGAGTCTGACATCATCCACAAACAACGGCTTCATTGAAACACTGATGTGTGTTCTTTGAAATGGAGACAAAGAATATTTAGATTTGGACCCAGAAACGTTTCTTCATCATCAGCATCATACCGAGGAGTTCTCTCACACACACAACTATCAGACACACGCACACGCACACATTTACATCATATCATGTTACACACAGGCATGCACCTCAGCGACTGCGTGTTGCTTCTCTACTCTATTCTATTCTATTCTTAAAGAACAGAAAATACTGAATCTAAACTGAGACTGTTAAAGGTGCACTAACAGGCACGCCCACGTGCACTAACATGTTCTAACAGGCACGCCCACGTGCACTGCATTAAATACAGCTGAGAGATGAAGAGAACTCACAGAGCCAGATGGAGACAGAACTCCTGATAGTCGGACAGAAGGCAGCGACCATTCAGACCAGCAGTACATGGTGCACGTATGATGGTGTGTGTGTGTGTGCAGTCAACGCAACGCTCCCACATGCTGCCTTCACTGACTGCTTTGAATTAGAACTGCTGAGTTTGAGACGCCGTCACTGCTGCAGAAACAATCTCAAACTGTGACACACACACACACACACACACACACACACACACACACACACACACACACACACACACACACACACACACACACACACACACACACACACACACACACACACACACACACACACACACACACACACACACACAGCTGGAGCTGCTTCATTCTAGTCTGCAGGACGTCCTGATCAAACCTTTGAGATGTTCATCTGAACGACACTCAGCAGCTGAAGAGGAGGAAGGAAGGGAGGAAGGGAGGAAGGAAGGGAGGGAGGAAGGGAGGGAGGAAGGAAGGGAGGAAGGAAGGAAGGGAGGAAGGGAGGAAGGAAGGGAGGAAGGGAGGGAGGAAGGGAGGAAGGAAGGGAGGGAGGAAGGGAGGAAGGGAGGAAGGAAGGGAGGGAGGAAGGAAGGGAGGAAGGAAGGGAGGAAGGAAGGAAGGGAGGAAGGAAGGAAGGGAGGAAGGAAGGGAGGGAGGAAGGGAGGAAGGGAGGAAGCCTCCTGATTGGGTGAATTCAGGCCCATAGACGCTCCCACAGCTGCACAGGACAGGAGCTGGACCCTCTCGTCTGATTCATGTGGTCCACATCAGCGTGTTCGGTGGAGTCTTGTCTCCAGATGTTATTGCTTGGACTGGTTCTGGTATCAGGGCAGAGGTGTGACGGGTAGTTTTGTTGAAAATCACTGTGCAGTCTAACCTTTCTTAATTAGTCTGCCTCCAACACCCAGGTGCTCCAATCTCCATGGCAACCAGTGACACACATGCACGGAATTAAACCCAGACGAGAGGAGCTCAGGGAGGAAGGAGGTTGAGGCTGTGACCTCCTGACACCAACGCGATCACGGAACGCCGCGTTGGAGGCGGCGCTGTGACGTCGGGCCGTAGAACAGGAAGTCTGCTGCGTGCGTCTGGCCCTCGTCCAATGAGACGTCTTGAGCTTTGGCGTCTCCTGCTCGGTGTTCTCTTTAACCCGTCAGGCTGCGGGATTTATACACAGGTGACTGAACCAGGGCTGAATGTGAAGCTCTTTCCCAGCATGCATTGTGCAGAGCTGAATGAAGGAGTCACGTGACCAGAGGAGGTTGAAAGTCATCTTTTATTGCACCATAAAAGATCACAGACCATGTTGAGACTCACATGGGATACAGAGCTATAGTTACAAATAAGAAACCAAAGATAAAAACCCACAGAACCTCAGGAGCAGCTCACATCGTCTTCATCAGGCCGACCTGGTTCCACAGACAGACGATCTGTCCGCTGCTGCTGATCTCCAGATGTCTTTAGTCTTTTTAATCGGAGGACAAAATGTTGATTAATGTCTAATATGACGCCATAAGAGGGACCTGATATAAATATTCCATGTTCTGTGGAACCAGATCAGTTCTAAAGGTCTGGTTTGGATGTTTGACTTTAAACAGTCCGTCTCCGGGAGGTCAGGGGTCGTCCTCCGCTTCACGTTATATTGTGAATATTCTAAACGTGATCATTAATCCCGTTATGTTCCCATTTAAAGACACAAAGAAGGAAAGTGTGAAAGTGATCTCAGCCGTCTTCTGATGAAACATCTGGTCCGGCACACAGAGGACGTTCAAGAGCACCGATGTACAGAAGTGAAGAATAAATGCACCGTGATGATCAGACATGATGGGACATGAACACACCTCCAGCTGTTAGTCACGCACACAGAAACAGGAAGTGATGTCACTACTGAGGACTCTGCGCCTCCAATCAGAAGCCTCGCTGTCAGACCAAGATCTGGATTATTAAAGGAGCGGCGTGTCGAGAGGCTGAACGCCGACGCGTTAATAATCCTCAACATCGTTATGATCTGAGTGAAGCTGGTTCTACTGAATTATTCTGTTTCCATTCTCAAACTGGAAAACATTTGAATGAAACGTCACGTTTACGTTCACTAAATATTCAGGTTTTTGTGATGAGACGAGATAATATTCCTACTGATGTGTTTCCATCATGAAGATGAATGTTCCTCTGATATTAACATGCAGATGAATGTAAAACACGACCATCAACCGTTAATTCTCCTCGTCTTCATCACAGAACGATGCTGAACCTGAAGATCATCGACATGATTCACAATATTAATGATCATCTCTGGAGGTTTATTCATGGTGACGTCACACCGACCGACTCAGGGTGAGATGAATCCAATGAGCGCTGATGATGTCATAGGGACAGGTGATGTCACGTGGTGATGTCACGTGGTGATGTCACTCTTTAGAGGCACTGGTCTTTGTGCTTTCAGACGGATTGGTTTACTGGAGGAACGACACACAGCTCGATAGAAAGGAAAGGAAATAAAGCCTTTCACTGGAGCAATGAAACATGATGAAACGAAGACACAAAGAATATTTGGTGAACGTTTGGCAAAGAAGACGTAATAAATTAGACGGAGCCACGAACGTGTGACAAGGCAACAACCATGTGTAGTTCAACAAGAGATGTGAGTCAGACGAGACGAAGAAACAACTAAAGGTGTGCTCATGCATGCACACACACACACACACACACTCCCCATCACACACACACACTCACACATACGAAGGAAATACGAGACGTTACAGGTCAACACTCACAAAAAGACTTTGTGCAAAAATGATGTTTTCATGTATGAAAACAAAACTAAAGTGAAATCCAACATCGTAAACGGAAACATTTTAACGTAGAACCCCGAAACACACGGAACCCGGTTCTGAACGGATCCGCTTAATGTACAGTACGGTCTGTTTGATTACCCACAATCCCCCTCTGTCAAGTATGTCGTCACCAACGAGAAACCGAGAAAAAAGAAAAATAAAGAAAGAAAAATATAAAAAGATCGACTCGCTTAGAAACTTATAAAAGTGATCGGAGGAAAAAAAGGAGGCGAGGAGCGAAGAGGAGGAGGCACCGTGCTCCTCCTCTTCCTCTCTGGATGAGGAGGCACCGTGCTCCTCCTCCTCCTCTCTGGATGAGGAGGCACCGTGCTCCTCCTCTTCCTCTCTGGATGAGGAGGCACCGTGCTCCTCCTCTTCCTCTCTGGATGAGGAGGCACCGTGCTCCTCCTCTTCCTCTCTGGATGAGGAGGCACCGTGCTCCTCCTCCTCCTCTCTGGATGAGGAGGCACCGTGCTCCTTCTCTTCCTCTCTGGATGAGGAGGCACCGTGCTCCTCCTCTTCCTCTCTGGATGAGGAGGCACCGTGCTCCTCCTCTTCCTCTCTGGATGAGGAGGCACCGTGCTCCTCCTCTTCCTCTCTGGATGAGGAGGCACCGTGCTCCTCCTCTTCCTCTCTGGATGAGGAGGCACCGTGCTCCTCCTCCTCCTCCTCTCTGGATGAGGAGGCACCGTGCTCCTCCTCTTCCTCTCTGGATGAGGAGGCACCGTGCTCCTCCTCCTCCTCCTCTCTGGATGATCCCTTTTCATTGGACAAGAGAACGTCTCTGAAGTCTTCCTCTCCTCTTCGTCATGTGACCTCCTGGTCTCTCCTCCTCCTCTCCCTCGAGGGACAAAGTGACTCAGACCTTCTCGTGAAGTCTCATGATTGTTCTCTGCTTCAGACGTCTGGATTATGAAGAACAACGTGAAGTTATAGCAGCAATGGCAGAGCATTGATAACAATAAAGTCATGATTCAAACATTAAAATGTGGGGGGGGGGGCTCAAAGCGTCACCAGATATCTCCTGATTGAGTCTCATGGAGAAGATCAAAGTGTTTTCATGTCACACAATAAGAGAAGTGACATCACACCCAAGGAGAACTTGAAGAGCTCTCCAGAGCCTCTGATTGGTTACTGAAGCTGCTCCTCAGTCAACACGCCTCTCCTCCTGAGGAGGAGGAGTCTCAGTCTGGATGCAGGACGAAGGGGAGGAGAACACAGAGGATGGTTTCTTACACTGTTTTTGTACACAAGGAGGGGGGGGGGGGGGGTCTTGGTATATAAACAGAACCAAGTTGAATATCATCATCATCATCTTCATCATCGTTGTTCTTAGTCAGCGTCATAATAAAAGTCTTTACATGGGCATCGACTGACAGACACGGCACAAACTTTACACCGAGGAGGAGCAGGAGGTGGATGTCTCTCCTACTCTACGCCTCCTCTCCTCCCACCTGTGTCTGCTCCTCCGCTGACTCTCCTGCAGCCTCCTCCGGTCTTTCCTCTCTCTCCTCAGGAGGGCCGTGGGAGTCCGGTTCCTCTGGAGTGGAGGTGGGGGGGGCGGAGGGAGACGAGGAGGAGGAGGCCGGGTGGAGGCTAAAGTTAGCCTTGACTGTACTTTCTCTCTCCTCCTCCTCCCTCCCTCTCTTCCTCCTCCTCTTGGGGCTCCCCGGCTCCAGCGCACCAGGAGGCATAGCGGGCAGCGCCATGATGCCGCCGTGGGGCAAGAACATGTGAGGGTACAGCAAGCCGTGGGACATGCCGGGGATCAGGAAGGGGTTAAAGGTCAGGTGACTACCGGCCCCCAGGTGGGCGGAGCCTAGGTGAGCCCTGCTGGTGGAGGAGATGACCTCCGCTCTCTTGTTGGCATCTCCTTTCTCCTCCTCCCCCCCCCCGGTGGAGCCAGAGGAGGCGTCGGCCGGTGTGGTGGACGAAGGGCTGGTGGCCTCGGACGTCAACGGGGCGGTTGTGGTGGTGACCTTTGAAGCGGAGGCTGAAGAGGAGGAGGAGGAGCTGGGGTGAGGAGGAGCGTGGGCCATCATCGCACCGACGCTGAACTGTAGGGCTCCGCCGTGGGGGTGAGGGATGCCGTGAAGCATCATGGGTAACATGCTCAACCCATTCTTGGCGTCCTCTGCCGAAGCTCCGCCCCCTTGGACGGCGGCAGAGAAGCCGTGAGGGAATCCGGCCGCCATGATGCCGGAGATGGGGATCCCGTGGAGACCGCCGCGCAGGTTCTGCATGGCCACCATGGAGTCCATGCTGCCGATCAGCCCTCCGTTCATGAAGAGTGGGGGGCCGAGGCCGGAGGAGGCGGAGTCAGAGACGGAGAGGAGGGGCTTAGGCATCTCGCTGCGAGGACGACGCCCACGGCGCCGAGAACCCGGGTCTCTGTTCACCGGTTCTGTGAGGATCCGACAGAACTTCCCCTCAGGGAGGAAACCCTGCAGGAGGAGGAGGAGGAGTCAGACATCGCCATGGTGAATAAAAGGCTTTATGAATAATTAGCACGTCTATTTCTATAATAAAAGAATGACTCAGCGACCGATAGATTAGACGGTCATGTTGATCAGCTGACCCATTTGGTCTCATAGCAACAGGAAGAGGAGAAGCTGAACTTTGTTGTCACGGTAACGAGGAGAGAACCATTCGTTATGACATCACACATCACACGTTCATCGTTACGTTTCATCACAAACATGAATCCTCGTATTAAAGGTGTCACGTATAATAAACACATTCAAATATGAAGGATGGAAACATTGTTACGATGAGATGCTTCTTCAGCATGTCGTGAAATGTTTGAAGTGAACAAAGATGATTCTGTGTTTTGGTTTCTTTTGCTGTTGTTGTGGTCTTGATGCTCACCGAGTGTTTGACCACGTCAGCCCAGTCTGGAGCCACGTAGTACTCCGAGTTAGCATCGAGCCACCGGGACAGCTCCTTTATGGCCGGAGCCATCGCTCCACCCAGCTACAGGAGACAGGAAGTACAGATAATAAGACTGTAGTATCATAATAACTAATCACTGTAGTAATAACTTAGTGTAATAACTAATCACTATAGTAATAACGTAGCGTAATAACGAATCACTATAGTAATAACTTAGCGTAATAACTAATCACTATAGTAATAACTTAGCGAAATAACTAATCACTATAGTAACAACTTAGCGTAATAACTAATCACTATGGTAATAACGTAGTATAATAACTAATCACTATAGTAACAACTTAGTGTAATAACTAATCACTATAGAAACAACTTAGTATAATAACTAATCACCATAGTAATAACTTAGTATAATAACTAATCACTATAGTAATAACGTAGTATAATAACTAATCACTATAGTAATAACTAATAACTATAGTAATAACTTAGTATAATAACTAATCACTATAATAACTTAGTATAATAACTAATCACGATAGTAACAACTTAGTGTAATAACTAATCACTATAATAATGACTTAGTGTAATAACTAATCACTATAGCAATAACTTAGTATAATAACTAATCATTATAGTAATAACTTAGTATAATAACGAATCACTATAGTAACAACTTAGTGTAATAACTAATCACTATAGTAACAACTTAGTGTAATAACTAATCACTATAATAATAACTTAGTGTAATAACTAATCACTATAGAAACAACTTAGTATAATAACTAATCACTATAGTAATAACTAATCACTATAGTAATAACGTAGTATAATAACTAATCACTATAGTAACAACTTAGTGTAATAACTAATCACGATAGTAACAACTTAGTGTAATAACTAATCACTATAATAATGACTTAGTGTAATAACTAATCACTATAGCAATAACTTAGTATAATAACTAATCATTATAGTAATAACTTAGTATAATAACTAATCACTGTAGTAATAACTTAGTATAATAACTAATCACTATAATAACAACTTAGTATAATAACTAATCACTATCATAACAACTTAGTACAATAACTAATCACTGTAATAATAACTTAGTATATTAATAAGAGTAGTGAGTGTTCTACCCTGCGTCCGGTTCCTCGATGGACCACAGGAACTCTCTCCTCCCCCGTCAGAGAGTTGATGTCCAGCTTGGTGGGGTCTTTGCAGCGATGCCTTCTCTGTTTAGGACGCTCTACAAAGCCATGAAGAAGACCTGCTCCAGACTGAGCGGTGAAGACAAGAGGGAGACATAGAGAGAGAGACACAGAGAGACGCAGAGAGAGAGACATAGAGGGAGACAGAGAGAGAGAGAGACACAGAGAGACGCAGAGAGAGAGACAGAGAGAGAGAGACACACAGAGAGACAGAGAGACAGAGAGAGAGACACAGAGAGAGAGAGACAGAGAGAGAGACACAGAGAGAGAGACAGAGAGAGAGAGACAGAGAGAGAGACACAGAGAAAGAGACACAGAGAGAGAGACAGAGAGAGAGAGAGAGAGAGAGAGACAGAGAGAGAGACAGAGAGAGAGAGACAGAGAGAGAGACAGAGAGAGAGAGACAAAGAGAGAGACACAGAGAGAGAGACAGAGAGAGCGAAAGAGACAGAGAGAGGGACAGAGAGAGAGAGAGACAGAGAGAGCGAGACACAGAGACAGAGAGAGAGAGAGAGACAGAGAGAGAGAGACAGAGAGAGAGACAGAGAGGTTTAATATATCTTTATTTGTTTGTGTTAAGTTCCATTTACAGAGTTCTGTAAAAACTGTTCAACAAATACGGTCCATCAAACATAAACGTGTCTTTAACTGTCTGTAGGCTGAGATCTGACTCTCAGTTAGCGCCCACTTTTGTCCAGTTCTCTGTTCACTTTGTGAACTATTTTCTTGAGTCTGTATCCTTCCTGCTTCGTGAGACCTCCTCTGTCCTTGCTCCTCATGTGAGACCTGGCAGAGCTGGAGAGCTGCTCCTTGTCAGAGAGGTAGTCCTCCACTCTGACTTTTCTCACGTTCTTACTCCGCCTCAGAAACTCCTTTATCTCCTCCACGCTGTAGCCTCCAGAGCCCCGAGAGCTGCCAGCACCGTGTGTAGAGGGCTCACTGTTTACAGCAGAGTTCTCCTCCTGACTGGACTCAGAGTCCTCCCAACCGGACTCAGGGTCCTCTTCCGGCCTGGACTCACACTCGGCTGCTCCTCCACTCTCTGTAGTTGCCACTTTCTTGGCCTGTGAGCTTCCTCTGTCTCCTCTCTGTTTCCTCTTCAGCTGAGGGGTCTTGAGCTGCTCCTCGTCTGCTTCCATGGCCACCTCCCCACCTGCCTCCACCTGTCCTCCAGTACTCTCCCTCACCTGCTGGACCTCACTTGTCACCTCCACTCTCACCTCCTGAGCCCCATCCGTCACCTCCACTCTCCCCTCCTGAGCCCCACCCGTCTCCTCCCCCCTCACCTCCTGAGCCCCATCCGTCACCTCCACTCTCACCTCCTGAGCCCCATCCGTCACCTCCACTCTCCCCTCCTGAGCCCCACCCGTCTCCTCCCCCCTCACCTCCTGAGCCCCACCCGTCTCCTCCCCCCTCACCTCCTGAGCCCCACCCGTCACCTCCACCCTCCCCTCCTGAGCCCCACCCGTCACCTCCCCCCTCACCTCCTGAGCCCCACCCGTCACCTCCACCCTCCCCTCCTGAGCCCCACCCGTCATCTCCCCCCTCACCTCCTGAGCCCCACCCGTCACCTATACCCTCCCCTCCTGAGCCCCACCAGTCACCTCCCCCCTCACCTCCTGAGCCCCACCCGTCACCTCCACCCTCCCCTCCTGAGCCCCACCCGTCACCTCCCCCCTCACCTCCTGAGCCCCACCCGCCTCCTCCACTCTCACCTCCTGAGCCCCACCTGCCTCCTCCACTCTCACTACCTGAGCCCCACCCGTCACCTCCACCCTCCCCTCCTGAGCCCCACCAGTCACCTCCCCCCTCACCTCCTGAGCCCCACCCGTCACCTCCACCCTCCCCTCCTGAGCCCCACCCGTCACCTCCCCCCTCACCTCCTGAGCCCCACCCGCCT
>NC_136636.1:422774-475274 GCF_949748355.1 Melanostigma gelatinosum
GACTTGGTGAGATCGATGGCTGTCTCCTGCCAGCCGTTAATCAACATGGCGCCGCTGTGATGACGAGAGGGCGGGGCCACCACCGGGGGAGGCGCACTGCCGGAGCTCGTGGAGACGGCCGGGTGGCACGACGGTGCCGATTTCCCAGATAAAACCTTGGCAGTGGCGGCCTCATAGTCGAATGACCTCCGACCCCCCGCTCGTTTGAGCTCGGGGAGGTAAGGAGGAGCCACGAGTCTCTCCTGTAAGAGAGGCAAGGAGGTGAGGCGCCAAGCTCCGCGCCCACATGCGCCGCCTCGCGACATGTACTATCAGAGTGGACAGGGTGGGTGAGGGGTAAGACAAGAACGGGAGAGAGATGATGGCTTTGTTAAACATACATATGGACTGAGACACAACACAACGGCCTGGACCTGCACACATATCTATCGAAAGTCTGCTCTCTGGAAGCTGCTGTCTGCTGGTCCGGTCACCTCTGAGAGCTCTGATGGACTGGTCTCTGTTCTGAGGACTCTGATGGACTGGTCTCTGTTCTGAGGACTCTGATGGACTGGTCTCTGCTCTGAGGACTCTGATAGACTGGTCCCTGCTCTGAGGACTCTGATGGACTGGTCTCTGCTCTGAGGACTCTGATGGACTGGTCCCTGCTCTGAGGACTCTGCTGGACTGGTCTCTGCTCTGAGGACTCTGCTGGACTGGTCTCTGCTCTGAGGACTCTGATGGACTGGTCTCTGCTCTGAGGACTCTGATGGACTGGTCTCTGCTCTGAGGACTCTGATGGACTGGTCTCTGCTCTGAGGACTCTGATGGACTGGTCTCTGCTCTGAGGACTCTGATGGACTGGTCTCTGCTCTGAGGACTCTGATGGACTGGTCTCTGCTCTGAGGACTCTGATGCACTGGTCTCTGCTCTGAGGACTCTGATGGACTGGTCTCTGCTCTGAGGACGCTGATGGACTGGTCTCTGCTCTGAGGACTCTGATGGACTGGTCTCTGCTCTGAGGACTCTGATGGACTGGTCTCTGCTCTGAGGACTCTGATGGACTGGTCTCTGCTCTGAGGACTCTGATGGACTGGTCTCTGCTCTGAGGACTCTGATGACTGGTCTCTGCTCTGAGGACGCTGATGGACTGGTCTCTGCTCTGAGGACTCTGATGACTGGTCTCTGCTCTGAGGACTCTGATGGACTGGTCTCTGCTCTGAGGACGCTGATGGACTGGTCTCTGCTCTGAGGACTCTGATGGACTGGTCTCTGCTCTGAGGACTCTGATGGACTGGTCTCTGCTCTGAGGACGCTGATGGACTGGTCTCTGCTCTGAGGACTCTGATGGACTGGTCTCTGCTCTGAGGACTCTGATGGACTGGTCTCTGCTCTGAGGACTCTGATGGACTGGTCTCTGCTCTGAGGACGCTGATGGACTGGTCTCTGCTCTGAGGACTCTGATGGACTGGTCTCTGCTCTGAGGACTCTGATGACTGGTCTCTGCTCTGAGGACTCTGATGGACTGGTCTCTGCTCTGAGGACGCTGATGGACTGGTCTCTGCTCTGAGGACTCTGATGGACTGGTCCCTGCTTTGTGCTGCGTACCCTAACCCTCTATCTGTCTGACACCAACATGTATAATATTCACAGAACAGAGACAGAGAACTTTACAGAGGAGAAACAAAGCAATGTGAACTAGAGGTGTCCAGAGCTGCCTGAAGAAACTGGTCTACAGAAACATGATATAAAACATATATTTATATCATATCCTTGAATTATTTAGTGAACCTGTTCAGGCAAAGGTTACTACGAGGATGTGACATAAATTATGTATTTAATTTCTATTTTTAACTTATTCTAGTTGACTGAAGAAGCACAAACAGGACAAGTTGAAGTGATGATGCACTGAGTCCTTGTCAGTCTGTCAGGATTCTATTAGCATTATTATAATAATAATCATTATTTGTATACATTTCATCCAGACTATTCAGCTCAAAATGCTGTACATTTAAAAATGAATCAAAACAGAAAACCTTACTTTTACAAATAAAATAAATATAAGTTGTAAAAAGAAAGCATGCATTTTAAGTGTCATTTAAAGAATTTCAACAAATAACTTCGAGTCGCTTCACGCTGCGAGAGTAAACTCTCTCTGCTCTGTCCTGATTCTCCTGGACCTGTCTGCAGCGTTTGATACGGTGAACCACCAGATCCTCCTCTCCACCCTCGAGGGGATGGCGTCTCAGGCTCTGCACTCCTGTTTGCATCCTACCTGACAGGTCGGTCCTACCAGGTGACGTGGAGGGGGGCCGTGTCGGAACCACGCATGCTGACTCCGTAGTCAGCTTCTCTTACCATCGTTATGCCGATGACACCCAGCTGGTCTTGTCATTTCCTCCGATGACACTCAAGTGGAGGCATCGCTGCGTGCTTGGCTGACATCTCGAAGTGGATGATGACCCTCAAGCTCAACCTGGACAAAACCGAGCTGCTGTTCCTCCCGGGGAAGGGTTGCCCTCACAGAGACCCGTCCATCACCATTGATGTTACCGTGGTGACGCCAACTCGGACTGTGAGGAACCTGTGTGTGAGCCTGGACGACCAACTGTCGTTCTCAGCAAACATTGCATCGGTTACACGCTGCTGCAGATTCCTGCTCTACAGCATCAGGAGGATTCACTTCCTCACTGAGGAGACGGAGCAGGTGATCATCCAGGCTCTGGTCATCTCCCGTCTGGACTACTGCAGCTCACTACTTGCCGGAGCTCCGGCGTCGGCCATCAGACCTCTGGAGCTTGTCCAGAAAGCTGCAGCTCGCCTGGTGTTCAATCGCCCCAAGTTCTCCCACAACTTGCCTTCTCCGTTCTCTCCACTGGCTCCTGTAAGAGCATCCAGTGTGAGACTCTGGTGCTGGCCTACAGGGCAGTGAAGGGAACAGCTCCTTCCTATCTCCAGGCCGTGGTCAAGCCCTACACCCCCGCCCGACCTCTTCTCTCTGCTGCCTCGGGGCGATCGGTCGCCCCGTCGCTCAGAGGTCCCTGCTGCCGATCGACCCGGTCACGTCTGTTTCCTGTCCTGACCCCTCAGTGGTGGAATGAACTCCCCACTGACCTCAGGACAGCAGAGTCTCTGCCCATCTTTCATCAGGCTGAAGACTCACCTCTTCAAGAAGCACTACCCTGAGCCTTCACTCACCATTTACTTCTGCTCTGGTTTCTGCTCTTAGATTCTTGTTTAAAGGAGATGCACTGATGACTTCTGGTGACTAGTAGTTCTCTTGAATATGTTGAATACACTTATTGTCAGTCGCTTTGGATAAAAGCGTCTGCTACATGACTGTAATGTATGAGCACTATTAGCACGATTAGCATTATTATTAGTATAATTAGCATTATCATCACTACTAGCAATGCTAACTGGACACCACTGGTATGACTCATGGCGTGAGACAGTGGAGATACATGTGGACAGATGAAGATGCATAGATATGTAGAATAAAGGGGGTTAATACATCGGGTCGGTCACAGGGATGTTCTCACCTTAGGGAGTCTAGTGAGAGGGGGGGGGATGGAGAACCCCAGACCCGAGTTGGTCTGCTGGATCCGGGGCTGACTGGGGACGGAGCCGGAGAGGAAGCTGGCTCGGTGCTGCTGGTGGTGCTGGTGCTGGAGGTGCTGGGCTAAGCTGTTGGCCAGGCAGGAGTTGGCGACCATAGAGCCGGGAGAGTCGTACTGTTCACTGGATGAAGGCCACTTCCCCTTCAGGATGGCGTGGCAGATGCTGTCCAGACGGTTGATGATGACCCGGTCCTTCAGGGAGACACCACAGCAGATAATAACGTGAAGGGGTTTCTATGAGACAGCTTCAATGAATGAAGAGGAATGAACCTGGATGGACTCCAAATAACCAGCAGCTCCTTTACATCCTCTCTTTATAATGCAGGAGGATACGGTGGTCAGAAAATACAATATCTTTTGTGTGCATGTTGACAAAATATCAACCTTAAAACGTGAGTATTAATGGCCATACACCCTTTATGTATATCCTGTGCTACAAACACTTAACACAGTGCATCTGGGCTTTGTGCACAAATGTATGTTACAATTCTAATGCTACTGTGATGTCCATATCAAATAAAACTAGAAAATTCCTAAAGAAATTTTGACAGTGTGGCTTCTACTGCCCGAAGAAATCGCAATATATACACGCCAATGTTACCGGTGTGTTTATCAACATCACTAATGAGCTCATATAAACACCTGTGTGCTTGGGTGCATGCTGGTGATTGGAGCACCTGTGTGTTAGAGCTACTTAAGAGAGTGTGAACAGTGATTTTCAACAAAACGACCTGTCAAACATATGCCCTTCATACCAAAACCATGAGACTAATCAATAAAATATGGATACCGTGAGAAAGATAAGACTCTGCTGAACGCGCTGATGTGTGTTTATGTTTGTGGTGTTAATAATGTGAACTCAAGCAACAGACAAAACTGGTCCCGTCGCTTTCTTTGAGAAATGAGTGGTGAGATTTAACATGGAGTCTAATGGAGCAGTTGGTTGGAGTTCATGTCGCTCTGCGGCTCTTTGAGCCAAATGTGTAAGTCCGTTGGATTCCACATACATCTGTGTGCGACAGCACAACATTTCCAAGCTTTTTGGCCAAAATGGTGTTTCAAGAGTAAACATTGTGGGAGCTGGAGCAATTTGTTTGGAAAAATTACAGAATATTTTCCTGCTCCGCTCCACTCTGACGGTTATGCTCTCACTCTAGCTCTTAATGAGCTGCGCAATACACGCCCATTATAAAATACACGCCCATTATAACATACACACCCATCATAACATACACGCCCATTATAAAATACACGCCCATTATAAAATACACACCCATCATAACATACACACCCATTATAACATACACACCCGTTATAAAATACACGCCCATTATAAAATACACACCCGTTATAACATACACGCCCATTATAACATACACACCCATTATAACATACACACCCATTATAACATACACACCCATCATAACATACACACCCATCATAACATACACACCCATTATAACATACACACCCATTATAACATACACACCCGTTATAAAATACACGCCCGTTATAACATACACGCCCGTTATAACATACACACCCATTATAACATATACACCCATTATAACATACACACCCGTTATAAAATACACGCCCGTTATAAAATACACACCCGTTATAACATACACACCCATTATAACATACACACCCATTATAACATACACACCCATTATAACATACACACCCATTATAACATACACACCCATTATAACATACACACCCATCATAACATACACACCCATTATAACATACACACCCATTATAACATACACACCCGTTATAAAATACACGCCCGTTATAACATACACGCCCGTTATAACATACACACCCATTATAACATACACACCCATTATAACATACACACCCATTATAACATACACACCCGTTATAAAATACACGCCCATTATAAAATACACGCCCATCATAACATACACACCCATTATAACATACACACCCGTTATAAAATACACGCCCGTTATAACATACACGCCCGTTATAACATACACGCCCGTTATAACATACACGCCCATTATAAAATACACACCCATTATAAAATACACGCCCATTATAAAATACACACCCATTATAACATACACACCCATTATAAAATACACGCCCGTTATAACATACACGCCCATTATAAAATACACGCCCATTATAACATACACACCCGTTATAAAATACACGCCCGTTATAACATACACGCCCATTATAAAATACACACCCATTATAACATACACACCCATTATAAAATACACGCTCGTTATAAAATACACGCTCGTTATAACATACACGCCCATTATAAAATACACGCCCATTATAACATACACACCCGTTATAAAATACACGCCCGTTATAACATACACGCCCATTATAAAATACACGCCCATTATAACATACACACCCATTATAACATACACGCCCATTATAACATACACGCCCATTATAAAATACACGCCCATTATAAAATACACGCCCATTATAACATACACGCCCATTATAAAATACACGCCCATTATAACATACACACCCGTTATAAAATACACGCCCGTTATAACATACACGCCCATTATAAAATACACGCCCATTATAACATACACGCCCATTATAACATACATGCCCATTATAAAATACACGCCCATTATAACATACACGCCCATTATAACATACATGCCCATTATAAAATACACGCCCATTATAAAATACACGCCCATTATAACATACACGCCCATTATAAAATACACGCCCATTATAACATACACACCCGTTATAAAATACACGCCCGTTATAACATACACACCCATTATAAAATACACGCCCATTAGAACATACACACCCATTATAAAATACACACCCATTATAACATACACACCCATTATAAAATACACGCCCATTATAACATACACACCCATTATAAAATACACACCCATTATAACATACACACCCATTATAAAATACACGCCCATTATAACATACACACCCATTATAAAATACACACCCATTATAACATACACACCCATTATAAAATACACACCCATTATAACATACACACCCATTATAAAATACACACCCATTATAACATACACACCCATTATAAAATACACACCCATTATAACATACACACCCATTATAAAATACACACCCATTATAACATACACACCCATTATAAAATACACACCCATTATAACATGCACACCCATTATAAAATACACGCCCGTTATAACATACACACCCGTTATAAAATACACGCCCGTTATAACATACACACCCATTATAACATACACACCCATTATAACATACACGCCCATTATAACATACACACCCATTATAACATACACGCCCATTATAAAATACACACCCATTATAACATACACCCATTATAAAATACACGCCCATTATAACATACACACCCATTATAACATACACACCCATTATAACATACACACCCATTATAACATACACACCCATTATAACATACACGCCCATTATAAAATACACGCCCATTATAACATACACGCCCATTATAACATACACGCCCATTATAACATACACGCCCATTATAACACACACCCATTATAAAATACACACCCATTATAACATACACACCCATTATAAAATACACGCCCATTATAACATACACGCCCATTATAAAATACACACCCATTATAACATACACGCCCATTATAAAATACACGCCCATTATAACATACACGCCCATTATAACATACACGCCCATTATAACATACACGCCCATTATAACATACACGCCCATTATAACATACACGCCCATTATAAAATACACGCCCGTTATAACATACACGCCCGTTATAACATACACGCCCGTTATAAAATACACACTCATTATAACATACACACCCATTATAACATACACACCCATTATAAAATACACACCCATTGTAACATACACGCCCATTGTAACATACACACCCGTTATAACATACACACCCATTATAACATACACACCCATTATAAAATACACACCCGTTATAACATACACACCCATTATAACATATACACCCGTTATAACATACACACCCATTATAACATCTGAAACAGACACAAAATTCTCCTGACACTTAATCTGTGACTCCATGAAAACTGTGCTAGCTATCAAAATGTCCCTTTGGCTCAATAAAGTGCAGCGTTCTGTCTACGTTTTAAACTTTGAATCATGTTTCTACGTTAATGTACAGCGAGTCAATATGGGCCTCAAGTTAAGTGTTTTTAGCTCTCTTCACTCCGAAACCCCATTCAAGTGAATGGAGAAATTCTGCTCAGTTTTCGGGGATTTTCGGGAAAACCGCTTGGAGAATCTCTCCGAAAAATAGATAGCAAACTATTCCCGATCAGGCCGCACGTCTTGATGTATTTTTCACGCCGCTGTTGGCAACGCTGTGTGAGGAGAAGCGCACCAAACTCCATTTTGTACTGTTTTCCGGGATTTTCGGGAAAACCGCTGGGCGAATCTCTCCGAAAAATAGTTTCCGCGCTATTCCCGATCAGGCCGCACGTTTTGATGTATTTTGCACGCTGCTGTTGGCAACGCTGTGTGAGGAGAGGCGCGCCAAACTTTTGGATAAATCTGATGATTATTATGATTAAGCCCGGTGGATAATATTCAGTGTGCTGTGGCACAGCCAGTTTTACTGCCTTGTGCCACAGCACACTGAATAAACATAAACATAACATACTTCAGGAAACAGAGACTGGCCTTTAGCTCTTTGTAGTACGTCTTGTCGTAAAGAGGATTCACAGATAACCCGACATAGCTTATATCCTTCACAGTACCTTGGGCCACTCAGAGAAGGAGTACAGAGCTTTCTCCTGGAGCAGCTGGGCGATGGTCGGCTCTCTGGACTCATGGAGGCTGTCGGGAAGATCACACATGGACACAGGAGCTGCAAACCTGGGGCTGGAGTAACCTTCCACCACTGACACTGAGGAGGAGGAGGAGGAAGACGAGGAGGAAGACGAGGACGAAGGGGAAGAGGAGGAGCGAGGAGGAAGGGAAAGGGAAAGGGGAAGAGGAGGAGGAAGACGAGGACGAAGGGGAAGAGGAGGAGGAGGGAGGACGAAGGGGAAGAGGAGGAGGAGGGAAGAAGGGAAAGGGAAAGGGGAAGAGGAGGAGGAAGATGAAGGGGAAGAGGAAGACGAAGGGGAAGAGGAAGATGAAGGGGAAGAGGAGGAAGATGAAGAGGAAGGGGAAGAGGAGGAAGGGGAAGAAGAGGAAGGGGAAGAGGAGGAGGAAGGGGAAGAGGAAGAGGAGGAGGAAGAAGGGGAAGAGGAGGAGGAGGGAGGAGGAAGGGAAAGGGGAAGAGGAGGAGGAAGAGGAAGATGAAGGGGAAGAGGAAGACGAAGGGGAAGAGGAGGAAGAGGAAGATGAAGAAGAGGAAGGGGAAGAGGAGGAAGGGGAAGAAGAGGAAGACGAAGGGGAAGAGGAGGAGGAGGGAGGACGAAGGGGAAGAGGAGGAGGAGGGAGGAGGAAGGGAAAGGGGAAGAGGAGGAGGAAGATGAAGGGGAAGAGGAAGACGAAGGGGAAGAGGAGGAAGAGGAAGATGAAGAGGAGGAAGAGGAAGGGGAAGAGGAGGAAGGGGAAGAAGAGGAAGAGGAAGGGGAAGAGGAGGAGGAAGGGGAAGAGGAAGAGGAGGAGGAAGAAGGGGAAGAGGAGGAGGAAGGGGAAGAGGAGGAGGAAGAGGAGGAAGAGGGGGAGGAAGGGGAAGGGGAAGAGGAAGAGGAGGAGGAAGAAGGGGAAGAGGAGGAGGAAGGGGAAGAGGAGGAGGAAGAGGAGGAAGAGGGGGAGGAAGGGGAAGGGGAAGAGGAGGAAGAGGAGGAAGGGGAAGATGAAGGGGAAGAGGAGGAAGATGAAGAGGAGGAAGAGGAGGAAGGGGAAGAGGAAGAGGAGGAAGAGGAGGAAGATGAAGGGGAAGAGGAGGAAGAGGAAGGGGAAGAGGAGGAAGAGGAAGATGAAGAGGAGGAAGAGGAGGAAGGGGAAGAGGAAGACGAAGGGGAAGATGAAGGGGAAGAGGAGGAAGAGGAGGAAGAGGAAGGGGAAGAGGAGGAAGGGGAAGAAGAGGAAGAGGAGGAGGAAGAGGAAGAGGAAGAGGAGGAAGGGGAAGAGGAAGGGGAAGAAGAGGAGGAGGAAGGGGAAGAGGAAGAAGAGGAAGAGGAGGAAGGGGAAGAGGAGGAGGAGGAAGGGGAAGAGGAGGAAGAGGAGGAGGAAGGGGAAGACAAAAGGGAAGATGAAGAGGAGGAAGAGGAAGGGGAAGAGGAAGAGGAAGGGGAAGAGGAAGAGGAAGAGGAGGAAGGGGAAGAGGAAGATGAAGGGGAAGATGAAGGGGAAGAGGAGGGGGAAGAGGAGGAAGGGGAAGAAGAGGAAGAGGAGGAGGAAGGGGAAGAGGAGGAAGAGGAGGAGGAAGAAGAGGAAGAGGAGGAAGGGGAAGAGGAGGAGGAGGAGGAAGGGGAAGAGGAGGAAGAGGAGGAGGAAGGGGAAGAGGAAGGGGAAGGGGAAGAGGAAGACAAAAGGGAAGATGAAGAAGAGGAAGAAGAGGAAGATGAAGAGGAGGAAGAGGAAGGGGAAGAGGAAGAGGAAGGGGAAGAGGAAGAGGAGGAGGAAGGGGAAGAGGAGGAGGAAGAGGAAGATGAAGAGGAAGGGGAAGAAGAGGAAGAAGAGGAAGAGGAGGAAGAGGAAGGGGAAGAGGAAGGGGAAGATGAGGAAGAAGAGGAAGAGGAGGATGAGGAAGAGGAAGAAGATGAAGAGGAGGAAGGGGAAGAGGAAGAGGAGGAGGAAGGGGAAGATGAAGGGGAAGATGAAGAAGAGGAAGAGGAAGGGGAGGAAGAGCAGGAAGAGGAGGAAGGGGAAGATGAAGGGGAAGATGAAGATGAAGAAGATGAAGAGGAGGAAGAGGAAGGGGAAGAGGAAGAAGAGGAGGAAGGGGAAGCGGAAGGGGAGGAGGAAGAGGAAGATGAAGAAGAGGAAGCGGAGGAAGAGGAGGAAGATGAAGAGGAGGAAGATGAAGAAGAGGAAGGGGAAGATGAAGAGGAAGGGGAAGAGGAAGAAGAGGAAGGGGAAGATGAGGTAGAGGAAGAGGAGGAAGAGGAGGAAGGGGAAGAAGAAGATGAAGGGGAAGATGAAGAAGATGAAGAGGAGGAAGAGGAAGGGGAAGAGGAAGAGGAAGAAGGAGGAAGGGGAAGAGGAAGGGGAGGAGGAAGAGGAAGAGGAAGGGGAAGAGGAAGATGAAGAAGATGAAGAAGAGGAAGAGGAGGAAGATGAAGAGGAGGAAGATGAAGACGAAGGGGAAGATGAGGAGGAAGAGGAAGAGGAGGAAGAGGAGGAGGAAGGGGAAGAGGAGGAGGAAGAGGAGGAGGTACGTTCTGATCAGGTACGTTCTAAAGAGGCACTGCTCTAGCCGACAACAGAATAGATATGATGATTCATCAATAGATACATTAGCAATGAGACAATCATCAGCTGGAGCTCTCATATGAATCAACCTTGAAATACGGTTCTCACCTGGCGTACCTGGCCGCTCCTCCTTCACTTGGCCTTTCTCCACCAGACTCTCCAGCCCGTCGGCCTGCTCCAGCTTCGGGGTCAGGACTGTGCTGTCGGCCTCCAGCAGCTCTTGCTTCGTCTCAGCTTTGATCTCAGGGAAAGCTGAGAATTCCAGGTCCTCCGGCTTGTCCTCAGGCTTGATCTCAGAGCTGTCTGGGTAGGTGGAGAACTCGAAACCCTCCGGCTTGACTTCAGGCTTGATGGCAGTGTGAGGAAAGGCCGTTAAGTCCTCTGGCTCTGACTCGGCCTTAAGCTTAGCCCCGTCTGGATAAGGAGAAAACCTGAGAGTTACCGGTTTTGCTTCGGGTTTGATTTCGGCGCCATCCGAGTGGGCTGAAAACTGGAGGACTTCAGTGTTACGGTCTGAGCACTCAGCCTTCATGGGGGAGCTTAGATCTTCAGCTTTGGTCTCCAGGGTTTCTGGTTTGACAGGGTAGAGTAAATGCTCTGCTCTGGTCACCAGGGTTTCTGACTTGACCCGGTAGGAGAGGAACTTTCCATGTTTGAATTCAGAGCTGTCAGGGTAGACGTCCACAGCCGTCTCCGTCTTGGTCTCCTCCACCTTGACTGGCAGCTCCAGTTGCTGTGGTTTCTTCTCAGCGCCTCCGTCTGGTAACAGAGAGAACTTCAGACATGATGGCTTTAAGTCAACTCTGTCTGCAGGAAGAGTGGCGGCCTTTTTGAGTTCATCTTGCTCAAGCAGATCGTCTTTGTGGTCCTGATCGAGGGAGAACGTCAGGACTCTGTTCTTACAGTTCAGATCTTCAGCCACACCGTCATAGGCTTCCTGATCCATGGACTCTTCACCTTTGAGTCCAGCTCCGTTCTTTGCCTTTGATGCTACTGTCATGATGTCTAGATGTATCTCTGGTTCTTCCTCACAGGGTTGAACCACTGGAACGACCATAAGAGGAACTGGATCCACCTGCCCTTCGGAGATGTCGTCCACTTGATCTGCCAGATCTGTGCTGGCCTCTGGACCTTCCTCTCCAGCTGTGTTCCCCAGCAATGTGTCTGTGTCCAGAGAGTTTCCCATGGTCTCTTCCTCTACTGTCTGATACAGAATCAACCCAGCCACCTCCTCTCCGGGCTCTTCAATGGACTCGGGATACGCGAGGCCACCCTGCTGCTCCAGCTTCCCGAGGAACGAGTGAGCGTCTCGCGGTGACTCCTCTTTGTGCTCTGATTGGTCGAAGCCCCTCTGAAGGTCTTCTTCATCCTGGTCTCCAAGTCCAGGTTCTGGCACTATTCCGTCCATCTGGGGTACTTCCATGGTTGGATTCAGGACCCCCAAACATTGGTCTGAACCTGTGAGGATAAACCATGAGCTGGATTTAACCATGTGGAAGCAACGTTGAATTAATGCTGCAGTGTAGAAATGTGACGAAAGCATCTGTCAACTTATTGTGATGTACAAGTTCATCTCAGTGTCCCTGCATCAGGATCGAATCATCGACCACTGCTGGACGTTTCCAAAGCTTAACATTGTGGCTTCACGTAGTTTGCGAGTTAGCGAGCATGCTGAGACTAATAACCTCAAGACTTTCATTTAATACTTTCCTGTTGATTACTAAATATGGAACTCCCAAACAAAAACTCTATTATTTAGAGTGTGATTACATGTTCATCTGTGTCTTTAAGTGTTTATAAACATTCATCATCATAATTAAAGACGAAAGTAGAAAGAACAATGAAAAAATAAATGCCAGTTAAGTCAATATCCCTCTGATGAATACTCATCCATTCACAGTTTATGATGATAATTGTGACTGTAGGATGTTAGAGATTGTGACTTGAAGTCTTGTATTCTGTTGTTTCATTGGTTCCCTTCTGATGTCCCAGCAGCTCTTCTTTCCTGGAGCCACTTGTGTAACAGGAATTAGTTTTGGTGTTTTTGAACAAACCTCGGCCTGCGTCACAATCCTCTCCTCCCAGACTTTGTCCTCCTTCTTTCTCCACCTTCTGCTCCTCGCTCCTCCTTGACAGGTCTCCCACTTCTTCCTCCTTGTCATCAAACTGGAACCCAGCGCCTCCTTCCCGGCCTCCTCCTTCCGCCACAGGATTGGCCAGGCTCTCGGTGACATCGGAGTGGCCCAGCCTATCCTGCGGCTTGTGGGCGGTGATGTCAGACAGAGAGAGGGGGGGAGGGGGGACGTAGGGAGGAGGGGGGCTCACCGATAGGTCGGTTTGATCTGCGCTGGGTTCCTCGCTGACTCCGATGTCCTGAGAGCAGAAGACAAGAGGGTCAGAACGAGGTCGCGTGATCGTTTATTACTCAACAATGAGATTCATCGCGATTAATCGCATTGTTATGGCAAAGTTCAATAATGAATTCAAAAGTAGTGTATTGCGCACTTTTATTTAAAAAGTACTGCTGTATGAACAACAGTGCAATTAAAGCTGCGAGCAGCATTGACCGGGCCCTCGCAACTTCACGCACGTCGAGGGTCCTCGCAGGACTCTGGCCGTGCATTTCTGTGACCGTCTGCGTGCACGAGTGAGATATTTCCTGCGTCGACCAGCAGCGTAGCAAGATCATGTTGCCAGGTCTGAAGCCTCAAATGTTTTGAGTGTACCTCCGATGCAATCATCAATGTAAGCCTTTAAAGATCATGAAGAAGATGAATGTGTGTGAATGTGCTTCAGTGTTTGTAACATAACGCTGCGTTCACACCGGTCGCGTTGATTTTTTGACGCGCGTCGAGATTACATACAAAGTCTCTGCACAGACGCGATGAGACTGTCGCGCTGCGATTTTGCGATGGCGCGGCGCGTTGGACGCGTAATTGCAGTGCGGTGGACGCGGTGGACGTGTTGGACGCGGCAAAATCGGCAACGCGCGAGTTGAAATTTTTCAACTTCAGCGACATAATCACGTGACGCTGTGGCGCGATAGCCTATCAGCGTTGAGTTGCTCCCCCTGTCATCACTGGCTTCCTGCCGCTGTTGAATCAGGAAATAAATCCTGTAGCCGTCTGTGTTCACCCAGAGCGCTACGATACCTCATATCAACAGAGACCGGACCAAACTATGTGTATACATGTGTGTGTGTAAACCATACGGTACAAACAATGAACAGACGCTGCCGTATTTACGTCTACGTGACGTTATTGAGTGCTGGTGGAGCTGCTACGATGTTAGCATAGCCTAGCACCGATCCATCAGAGCTCCATTGAGAAGACCAGTAACCTACAAATCTGCATCATTACGTAGTTATTTCGGAGTCCCTTTTTGTCGGTTTATTGCCGTTGAATCACAGCCAAATCAGTTTATGTTGTGTTCCTACAGCTGTAGTAAACAGCGACCGGTGGCTTGCTAGACAGTGAATACAGCTCGATACAATCCACGGAGCTCCTCTGAACAATATTATGAACCAGACATGACGGCGTTTGGCATTCCGATGTTTGAGGGACTTCCACAACACGTACACAGCAGCAATTGTCCTTATTCCTTTCACGGTTGAAAGCGGAAAGAAATGGCGGCCAGGTGAACGGCTTCCAGGACGATAAACCACGCCCCCTCTCCGGCGCTACGAGATTTTGCGGCGTTTGGTATGAACACGACCGGCGGCGCGTTGGACGCGATTGTGCAGTGCTTCAAAAAATCAACGCGACCGGTGTGAACGCAGCATAACAGACTGTCAGTTTACTGGGATGGGTTCAACTCCCTGCAGTGTCCTGCTGATTGTATTTGGACTTAAATCAACGTTAACAGAACAGTCGTGCCATTTGCTGTTACTTGAACACTTTAATTTAACACTGTTTTCATTTGAAGTTCTTCTGTAACTTTAGATTGTAGTGTGAAGCATTCATTGTGATGTTTAACCTGATTGTCATGAAGAATCTCTGGACAGATCATTTATACTGATGCCACTGACATGGTTTGAGAATGACTGTTATCTAACGTTTGCTCTCCAAGCATCTTAGTTTGCACACCTTTAGATCAGAGAAGTATTTTTCTCATGCTGTGCCCACAAACCCTTTCAATAAGTTCAGTGTTTGGGCCGCTGTAATCATAGAATCCTGCTTCCGTCCGTGCTTATCAGTAGGTGGCGCTATGACTATGAGTGAAACTTGACATCAGCTTGTCAAGTTGGGGACAGTTTTGACAAAGTACAGTCGAGTTACAACAGCTTGATGGATGATGGCGAGCCATGTAAAATGGACGTCACACCATATCCACGTCGTTCGATCAAACCTCAAGCTTTTAGTAACTTTTAATCACTAAAGTCTTTAGATTGTTCTGACCAAATTCTAAGGTGATCGGATTAATTCCCTAGGAGGAGTTCGTAGTACAGCACCTGGAAATGGAAAAAAAACACGAGAAATTCATATAAAATTCAAAATGGTTCACTTCCGCTTTGGGTTTGGAGCATGGTCCCCTGAGACTTTTTTTCAAGTCTACATGTGATACATCTGCTTACCAAATTTTATACATCTAGGTGAAACGTACTGCGAGGGCTGCATCGTCTAAATATTGTAGGGGGCGCTATTGAGCCAATTTGCCACTCTGAAGTATTAACATCACATCAGATAACTACGTTCAGGATTTTAAATGTGTGTGACAAGTTTGATTATGTTTTGAGCATTATTAGCCCATCAAAAACCCCTTTGTTTTTCATGACGAAGAATACGTCGCCATGGCAACGGCCTTTCACGAAACAACAAGCTTTGAGTAACTTTTCAACACAAAGGTCTTTCGATTGTAATGACCAAATTTGAAGTTGATTCGATTATTTCCCTAGGAGGAGTTCGTTAAAGTGCAGCGCCTGGAAATGACAAAAACGACACTAGAATTCAAAATGGCTGACTTCCGGTTGGGTTTAGAGCTCATTTTCACTCCGGGCCACATCAGCATCACGGTCGCCCACAAAGGGCCGGTTGTAAATGTAACTACTCGCGACATATTGTGAAATAACTCTCTGCATTCACAGTTTAAAGTAGTCTTCAATGTACTCACAATACATTTCCATGTCAAATGTACAGTAACCAGCCAAAGAGCTGCTTCTATGACTGTTTAAATCTCATCATTTTGACTTTCTATCTCAGAATTATGACTTTCTATCTCAGAATTATGACTTTCTATCTCATAACTTCGACTTTCTATCTCATAATTTCTACTATGGGGATATTTTTATGATCAAGTCAAATTTTCTTTTTAAAAAGAGATTTTTTACTTTTTTTTTTTTTGCTGGTGGATTCACGGGCCACATAAAATGAGGTTGGGGGCCGGGACTTTGAGACCCCTGGTTTAGAGCATGGCCCAAAAAAAAGACTTTTTTTAAAGTCCAAATGTGATACATTTTATACATTTATGTGAAACGCACTGCGAGGGCAACAGTGTTGTGGAACCTTTGTTCTGTGTATTGTCAGTGTTGTGGAACCCTTGTTCTGTGTATTATCAGTGTCGTAGAACCCTTGTTCTGTGTATTATCAGTGTTGTGGAACCCTTGTTCTGTGTATTGTCAGTGTTGTGGAACCCTTGTTCTGTGTATTATCAGTGTCGTAGAACCCTTGTTCTGTGTATTATCAGTGTTGTGGAACCCTTGTTCTGTGTATTATCAGTGTTGTGGAACCTTTGATCTGTGTATTATCAGTGTCGTGGAACCTTTGATCTGTGTATTATCAGTGTTGTGGAACCTTTGTTCTGTGTATTATCAGTGTCGTGGAACCTTTGATCTGTGTATTATCAGTGTTGTGGAACCTTTGTTCTGTGTATTATCAGTGTCGTGGAACCTTTGATCTGTGTATTATCAGTGTTGTGGAACCTTTGTTCTGTGTATTATCAGTGTCGTGGAACCTTTGATCTGTGTATTATCAGTGTTGTGGAACCCTTGTTCTGTGTATTACCATCAGAGTCGTGGAATCTTTGTTCTGTGTATTATCAGTCTTGTGGAACCTTTGTTCTGTGTATTATCAGTTTTGTGGAACCCTTGTTCTGTGTATTATCAGTGTTGTGGACCCTTTGTTCTGTGTATTATCAGTGTTGTGGAACCCTTGTTCTGTGTATTATCAGTGTTGTGGAACCTTTGTTCTGTGTATTATCGGTGTCGTGGAACCTTTATTCTGTGTATTATTAGTGTCATAGAACCTTTGTTCTGTGTATCATCAGTGTTGTGGAACCCTTGTTCTGTGTGTTATCAGTGTCGTGGAACCTTTGTTCTGTGTATTATCAGTGTTGTGGAACCCTTGTTCTGTGTATTACCATCAGTATTGTGGAACCCTTGTTCTGTGTGTTATCAGTGTCGTGGAACCTTTGTTCTGTGTATTATCAGTGTTGTGGAACCCTTGTTCTGTGTATTACCATCAGTATTGTGGAACCTTTGTTCTGTGTATTATCAGTGTTGTGGAACCTTTGTTCTGTGTATTATCAGTGTTGTGGAACCCTTGTTCTGTGTCTTATCAGTGTCGTGGAACCTTTGTTCTGTGTATTATCAGTGCTGTGGAACCCTTGTTCTGTGTATTACCATCAGTGTTGTGGAAACTTTGTTCTGTGTATTATCAGTGCCGCGGAACCTTTGTTCTGTGTATTATCAGTGTTGCGGAACCCTTGTTCTGTGTATTGTCAGTGTTGTGGAACCCTTGTTCTGTATATTATCAGTGTCGTTGAACCCTTGTTCTGTGTATTATCAGTGTTGTGGAACCCTTGTTCTGTGTATTATCAGTGTTGTGGAACCCTTGTTCTGTGTATTATCAGTGTCGTGGAACCCTTGTTCTGTGTATTATCAGTGTCGTGGAACCTTTGATCTGTGTATTATCAGTGTCGTGGAACCTTTGTTCTGTGTATTATCAGTGTTGTGGAACCTTTGTTCTGTGTATTATCAGTGTCGTGGAACCTTTCTTCTGTGTATTATCAGTGTCGTGGAACCTTTGTTCTGTGTATTATCAGTGTCGTGGAACCTTTGTTCTGTGTATTATCAGTGTCGTGGAACCTTTGTTCTGTGTATCATCAGTGTTGTGGAACCCTTGTTCTGTGTGTTATCAGTGTCGTGGAACCTTTGTTCTGTGTATTATCAGTGTTGTGGAACCCTTGTTCTGTGTATTACCATCCGTGTCGTGGAACCTTTGTTCTGTGTATTATCAGTGTTGTGGAACCTTTGTTCTGTGTATCATCAGTGTTGTGGAACCCTTGTTCTGTGTATTATCAGTGTTGTGGAACCGTTGTTCTGTGTATTATCAGTGTCGTGGAACCCTTGTTCTGTGTATTACCATCAGTGTCGTGGAACCTTTGATCTGTGTATTATCAGTGTTGTGGAACCTTTGTTCTGTGTATCATCAGTGTTGTGGAACCCTTGTTCTGTGTATTATCAGTGTTGTGGAACTCTTGTTCTGTGTATTACCATCAGAGTCGTGGAACCTTTTTCTGTGTATTATCAGTGTTGTGGAACCTTTGTTCTGTGTATTATCAGTGTCGTGGAACCTTTGATCTGTGTATTATCAGTGTTGTGGAACCTTTGTTCTGTGTATCATCAGTGTTGTGGAACCCTTGTTCTGTGTATTACCATCAGAGTCGTGGAACCCTTGTTCTGTGTATTACCATCAGAGTCGTGGAACCTTTGTTCTGTGTATTATCAGTGTTGTGGAACCTTTGTTCTGTGTATTATCAGTGTCGTGGAACCTTTGATCTGTGTATTATCAGTGTTGTGGAACCTTTGTTCTGTGTATTATCAGTGTTGTGGAACCCTTGTTCTGTGTATTACCATCAGAGTCGTGGAACCTTTGTTCTGTGTATCATCAGAGTCGTGGAACCTTTGTTCTGTGTATTATCAGTGTCGTGGAACCTTTGATCTGTGTATTATCAGTGTTGTGGAACCTTTGTTCTGTGTATTATCAGTGTTGTGGAACCCTTGTTCTGTGTATTACCATCAGAGTCGTGGAACCTTTGTTCTGTGTATCATCAGAGTCGTGGAACCTTTGTTCTGTGTATTATCAGTGTCGTGGAACCTTTGATCTGTGTATTATCAGTGTTGTGGAACCTTTGTTCTGTGTATTATCAGTGTTGTGGAACCTTTGTTCTGTGTATTATCAGTGTTGTGGAACCCTTGTTCTGTGTATTACCATCAGAGTCGTGGAACCTTTGTTCTGTGTATCATCAGAGTCGTGGAACCTTTGTTCTGTGTATTATCAGTGTCGTGGAACCTTTGATCTGTGTATTATCAGTGTTGTGGAACCTTTGTTCTGTGTATCATCAGTGTTGTGGAACCCTTGTTCTGTGTATTATCAGTGTTGTGGAACCCTTGTTCTGTGTATTATCAGTGTTGTGGAACCCTTGTTCTGTGTATCTCCTGCTCCTCTGAACACTTCACAAACCCTCTTCAGATCTTAAATGATTTGTTCTGCAGAAACAGACCTTAAAGAGCATGTAGCTCGAGGACAGCGGTTCCACAGGATCTCCTGCAGACGGGTGAGAGGAAGAGGGCGGGAGGCCCAAACACTCCTCCAGAGTTCCTCCTTCCTCTCCCCCCTGCGCCTCCTGGTCCTCCTCCTCCAGGAAGCCGGTCTCTAGAGCGGATGGACCCAGGATGGGATCAGACTCATTGAACATGTGGTGAGCTGGACTGGAGTGGTCCCCGTCCCAGGGAGCCTGCAGGGACAGAGGAGACGGGTCAAACGTGGACTCTTCATTATGTCACAGACTACGCTAATGAGGAGAAACCACATCAGAGTACCTGTAACCGATCGAGCTCCACCGACGGGGCCATCAGCCCGGTTTCCTCCGACGAGCCCTGCTCACCAACGAGAACATCGCTCCTCAGTTTAGAATCGAGGTCGGTTCCTCCGACTCCGTACGAGTTGAGCATGCTTTGACCTCCTGCAGCAGAGTTGAAGGGGAACCCGTTGAGGGCGTCTTTGGAAGCCTTCCCTCCGTGCAGAGCGTCTGCAGACATGGCATCATGCTGCAGAGAACCCAGCTCCAGGCCTTCATCCAAAGGGGGACAGTCCAGGAAGTCTCCCCGTGAACCAGCCACTAGTCCCAGACTGGGGGAGGCAGAGTTGTGTGCATCCAATGGTAGGGGGTGGAGGTGAGGGTGAGAGGAGGACGAGGGAGAAGGAGCTGGTGGAGGCCCAGGGTGGTGGGAGGACTGGTGGGGATACTCAGGAGGCTGAGAAGAATCATACAGGCAGCAGTGAGGATGAGACGAGGAGGACGAAGACGAGATGCCAGGATGAGTCACCAGGTGGTGATGATGAGGGTGAAGGTGGGAGGGGTGCCCCCTGACGTAGTTCCTGTGAGCCTCCAGGAAGCTCAGCTGGGGGTCGTTCAGAATGTAGAAGTCGGTGCGGCTCAAGCCGTGGCGCGCCGCCCCGACGAGGAGGTCCCGGTCGTGTTTACCGGACTCCCACCAGACCGGCAGGTAGAGGGAGGGCCGGCACAGCTGGAGGCGGGCCGGCAGCAACGGGTGACGGAGAACCTGAGGGAGGAGAGTACAACCAGGAGAGAGTCATCTCTAATCTGTGCTCCTCTGTACGTTCACAGGAACATGACTCAGCAGAGTCTCGTTCATAAACAAGTCGGAACGAGACGGACGCAGACGTCGTGATCTATAAACACAAAGTGGACGGTAGGATGTCATCACCTGACACTGTGACCCATGAGAACATCCAGGAGAGCTGAAGCCAGACTGGAGAAGTGAAATGAGACATCGTTCCATGTATAACGATGCATATCTCACGTTACTCTCCACTTATACATTCTCTTCATCATAAACAGTCACACTGTAGATAACTGTCAACACATTTCAACTGTAAAGATATAAACTAACATCATTGTGGGGAGATGTGAGGCCTTTATACGATTTCTAGACACATTAAGATGTCCATCTTCTTCTATTCATGACACCAGAAGAAGATTTCATGTTTCAGATCAGACGTCCTCAGATAAAAAGCTCCATCATCACGCGGACATGAAGAACATCTCTGTGCTGGAGATGAACCCACCTGCTCTCTGATCTTCCTCAGCAGCTCGATGCGATATAAAGTCCTGGCTGCTCTCTCTTCTGTCAGAGGCTCCACGAGCAGAGCGGGATCCACCGGCCCTGAGGAAGAGGAGGGAGGGTGAGAGGAAGAAGAGGGAGGGTGAGAGGAAGAGGAGGGAGGGTGAGAGGACGAGGCGGGAGGGTGAGAGGAAGAAGAGGGAGGGTGAGAGGAAGAGGAGGGAGGGTGAGAGGAAGAGGAGGGAGGGTGAGAGGAAGAGGAGGGAGGGTGAGAGGAAGAAGAGGGAGGGTGAGAGGAAGAGGAGGGAGGGTGAGAGGAAGAGGAGGGAGGGTGAGAGGACGAGGCGGGAGGGTGAGAGGAAGAGGAGGGAGGGTGAGAGGAAGAGGAGGGAGGGTGAGAGGAAGAAGAGGGAGGGTGAGAGGAAGAGGAGGGAGGGTGAGAGGAAGAGGAGGGAGGGTGAGAGGACGAGGCGGGAGGGTGAGAGGAAGAGGAGGGAGGGTGAGAGGAAGAAGAGGGAGGGTGAGAGGAAGAGGAGGGAGGGTGAGAGGAAGAAGAGGGAGGGTGAGAGGAAGAGGAGGGAGGGTGAGAGGAAGAGGAGGGAGGGTGAGAGGAAGAAGAGGGAGGGTGAGAGGAAGAGGAGGGAGGGTGAGAGGAAGAGGAGGGAGGGTGAGAGGAAGAGGAGGGAGGGTGAGAGGAAGAAGAGGGAGGGTGAGAGGAAGAGGAGGGAGGGTGAGAGGAAGAGGAGGGAGGGTGAGAGGACGAGGCGGGAGGGTGAGAGGAAGAGGAGGGAGGGTGAGAGGACGAGGCGGGAGGGTGAGAGGAAGAGGAGGGAGGGTGAGAGGAAGAGGAGGGAGGGTGAGAGGAAGAGGAGGGAGGGTGAGAGGAAGAGGAGGGAGGGTGAGAGGAAGAAGAGGGAGGGTGAGAGGAAGAGGAGGGAGGGTGAGAGGAAGAGGAGGGAGGGTGAGAGGACGAGGCGGGAGGGTGAGAGGAAGAGGAGGGAGGGTGAGAGGAAGAAGAGGGAGGGTGAGAGGAAGAGGAGGGAGGGTGAGAGGAAGAAGAGGGAGGGTGAGAGGAAGAGGAGGGAGGGTGAGAGGAAGAGGAGGGAGGGTGAGAGGAAGAAGAGGGAGGGTGAGAGGAAGAGGAGGGAGGGTGAGAGGAAGAGGAGGGAGGGTGAGAGGAAGAGGAGGGAGGGTGAGAGGAAGAAGAGGGAGGGTGAGAGGAAGAGGAGGGAGGGTGAGAGGAAGAGGAGGGAGGGTGAGAGGACGAGGCGGGAGGGTGAGAGGAAGAGGAGGGAGGGTGAGAGGACGAGGCGGGAGGGTGAGAGGAAGAGGAGGGAGGGTGAGAGGAAGAGGAGGGAGGGTGAGAGGAAGAAGAGGGAGGGTGAGAGGAAGAAGATAAGTAGGATCAGCTGTCTAGAGTGCGTTTGTCATCATCCTGTCAGCCAATCAGAACCACATGATCCTGACCATGTGGTTTAACAGTGAATATAGTAAATAAACTGGTTTAAAATCATATATTCATATTTGATTCTGTTTCATAATTAAATGTCAGTGAAGATCAACTGACTCCTCCCACCAGCAGGGGGCAGTAATGTGTCCCAGAGACCAGAGACCGGGTCCTGAGGAACAGCTGCCCCCCATGACAACATTGACTTTAGTTGATGCAGAGCTGGACTCTGGAGGTTCTCAGTACCTTCTTCCTTCCTGGGAGGCAGCTTGCAGGCCGTCCTGCACATGTTGACGAAGGAGTTGAAGTATCTTTCCAAGCTCTCGTCCGTCTTCCTCTCCAGTCGGGCCAGAGCTCTGAACCGGGACCAGTCGAAGGACTTCCTGTCCGAGTCGTACACGACGCCGTACGACGACACAGTGCGGTAGAAATCGGCTTGTTCTCGACGAGTCCACCTGAAAGAAGATGTGATGTTTCAGAAAAAGAAACAGAAATAATAAGAAGCAGCACAGGAAGTACGGACATGTGTGTTCGGTAGACTCTGTTGTAACAATGCTTCTTGGCAATAAATCTTCTACCATTGGGAAGCCGGTTTATTTCCCTTTTAAATGGCCACATTCATAAGGAACATGCATTTGTGGGATGAGCAGCAGAGCGGAGGATGTGGGTTAAGATTGATGCTTGGGAGACTTCTGAATAAAACCTCTGTTTGTTTTGCTGCTCCAGCATTCTGGGACCTGTAGTCTCAAACCAGGACTGAACTCGAGGATGCACCACTGCACCATGTTGACTCTTCATGTTGACTCTTCAACTATTTTAATGTCGTCGCTGGTTTGACTGAAGCAACTCCTTCAGAATAAAAGACCTCAGAAATGCAGAAGTCTTAACACTATGTGAGCTGGTTCTGATGCGTCTCTGGTACCTTCTCTGCCACTCCAGGAACAGTGGGTCTGGTTCTGTGGCAACCACGGAGCACCTCCTCAGCTCCTCGCCCAGCTGCCACGCCATCGGCCCGCCGGCGTGGTGACCGTGGGCGGCCCCGCCTCCTCCCATCCCCATGCCGACCAGGCCATCGTGAAGCAGGAAGTCGTGGCGGAGCGGCTGCTCGCGGCGCAGCGTGAATCGCTGGTAGGCGGTGATCAGGCGCCGTAAACGAGCCGTCAGGGCCGGGCCGGTGGGCCAGAGGGGGCGGGCCTGAACCACGTGAAGAGAGGCCACGCCCACCGTCGTCGGGGTGACCACAGCTCCATCATGGGCGCATAGGTCACCTGAAATCTGAGAGTCTGAGGAGAAAGATCTCATTACTACTTCCTGCTTTGAGTGATGCTGCAGGTCCAAGCTGGGTTCAGATATGTAGACTAGCTGGGTTTAGATCTGGATTTAGATATGAAGACTAGCTGGGTTTAGATATGTAGACTAGCTGGGTTTAGATCTGGATTTAGATATGAAGACTAGCTGGATTTAGATCTGGATTTAGATATGAAGACTAGCTGGATTTAGATATGTAGACTAGCTGGGTTTAGATCTGGGTTTAGATATGAAGACCAGCTGGATTTAGATATGTAGACTAGCTGGGTTTAGATCTGGGTTTAGATATGTAGACTAGCTGGGTTTAGATCTGGGTTTAGATATGAAGACTAGCTGGGTTTAGATATGTAGACTAGCTGGGTTTAGATCTGGGTTTAGATATGAAGACTAGCTGGATTTAGATCTGGGTTTAGATATGAAGACTAGCTGGATTTAGATATGTAGACCAGCTGGGTTTAGATCTGGGTTTAGATATGAAGACTAGCTGGATTTAGATATGTAGACTAGCTGGGTTTAGATCTGGGTTTAGATATGTAGACTAGCTGGGTTTAGATCTGGGTTTAGATATGAAGACTAGCTGGGTTTAGATATGAAGACTAGCTGGGTTTAGATATGTAGACTAGCTGGGTTTAGATCAGGGTTTAGATATGTAGACTAGCTGGGTTTAGATCAGGGTTTAGATATGTAGACTAGCTGGGTTTAGATATGTAGACTAGCTGGGTTTAGATCTGGGTTTAGATTTGTAGACTAGCTGGGTTTAGATATGTAGACTAGCTGGGTTTAGATCAGGGTTTAGATATGTAGACTAGCTGGGTTTAGATATGTAGACTAGCTGGGTTTAGATCTGGGTTTAGATATGTAGACTAGCTGGGTTTAGATCTGGGTTTAGATATGTAGACTAGCTGGGTTTAGATCAGGGTTTAGATATGTAGACTAGCTGGGTTTAGATCTGGGTTTAGATATGTAGACTAGCTGGGTTTAGATCAGGGTTTAGATATGTAGAGTAGCTGGGTTTAGATCAGGGTTTAGATATGTAGAGTAGCTGGGTTTAGATCTGGGTTTAGATATGTAGACTAGCTGGGTTTAGATCAGGGTTTAGATATGTAGACTAGCTGGGTTTAGATCTGGGTTTAGATATGTAGACTAGCTGGGTTTAGATCTGGGTTTAGATTTGTAGACTAGCTGGGTTTAGATATGTAGACTAGCTGGGTTTAGATCTGGGTTTAGATCAGGGTTTAGATATGTAGACTAGCTGGGTTTAGATCAGGGTTTAGATATGAAGACTAGCTGGGTTTAGATCTGGGTTTAGATATGTAGACTAGCTGGGTTTAGATCAGGGTTTAGATATGAAGACTAGCTGGGTTTAGATATGTAGACTAGCTGGGTTTAGATCTGGGTTTAGATATGTAGACTAGCTGGGTTTAGATCAGGGTTTAGATATGAAGACTAGCTGGGTTTAGATATGTAGACTAGCTGGGTTTAGATCAGGGTTTAGATTTGTAGACTAGCTGGGTTTAGATATGTAGACTAGCTGGGTTTAGATCTGGGTTTAGATTTGTAGACTAGCTGGGTTTAGATATGTAGACTAGCTGGGTTTAGATCTGGGTTTAGATCAGGGTTTAGATATGTAGACTAGCTGGGTTTAGATCAGGGTTTAGATATGAAGACTGGTGTTTCTCACCTGGACCAGTACTGTCAGGTTTGTCTGAGGTGTCGGTACTGGAGCAGGTTTCCTCTCCCTGTTAAACACACAAAGATCATCAAACACATTCAGACACACATCTTTAACTCTTAAATATCAACAGATTTAACAGACTCAACTGTAAGAGGTCTGGTCCAGAGAACGTGGTACTTTGTAATAATAAAACATCAAGATAAATGACTATGTTTAGTTGTCGTTTCCTCCAGACACACAAAACATCCCGACATAATATACATTAAGCTCATGGTCTCAAAATGAGAGGAAACCAACTTTATAGATTAAACTCTTTGTGTTTCTCTCCACTATACAGATGGTACTTTTCTTCTACAAAACATGAGTAAAAGTCATGTTTAGATTAATTCTAAATGAGCAGAAGTCTGTTTCATGTAAAATATAAAACAGGATTGTTGAGGTGCAGAGATTTAAAATATGAGCTTTAATGAAACTGATCGTGTTACTATGATGTTTGTAATTCTAACTGTGTGAAGTGCACATTAACAAAACAGAAGAAAAGATAAATAACACCTCATCAAATAATCAATAAAAAGATTCTCATCATCTAACAGTATGTGTTGTGTATGAAAACGCATCATTGCCTCCACACAGGTGTTACTGCATCCAGAGTCCTACATCTAACAATGTCTCCCTGGAGGACATTTAACCATCACCACAGAAAGAGGGACAACAGGACAGTGTGTCCAACAGAGAATAAAATGGCTTCACCTTGCTGCTCTCGTCTCTGTCCTCTCCTCCTTCAGCTTTGATCTCTGCCTCGTCCTTCACCTCTTCACTTTTGATCACACTGACAGAGTAGGAAGAAAATAATATTTAATTAGTCAGACTGTTGAGAGACGTCTTCCATGAAGAGAGAGGATGAAAACACACTCCTCGGTAGTCTTTGACCTCACGTTAGACGTCATGATGTTTAGTGAAGTTAGTTGAGACTAAATTAATCAAATGAACCGGTGGAACCAGTGTCTGTAGAGTTCAGACTGGAGAAGCAGAGCCCTGTACCCTGGCAGTGTTAAGAAGACTGTTCTGTGACAGGAGGAGAACCTTTGTTCAGGTTCTGAGCAGCACAGCCCCCTCTGGTTCTCTAGGTCTCCACAACTCTACGCCTCACTGCCTCTGCGTCTCTACGTAATACACCTGTGTGTGTGTGTGTGTGTGTGTGAATGCTCCACCTGTCAGTCATGTCAGACCCCCCCTCCCCTCCTCCTTGTTCAGCAGTCAGAGCTGTGACGTCTGGCATCCCGACTCTCTCCAGGAAACACACGTCTGGATCGGCCCTCATGGCGTTGTAGCGCTCGTAGCCTGTAGAGGGAGACACACACACACACACACACACACACACACACAGATGCCTGTGACGCTCCCAACGTTTCAAACACAGCATCTAAATATTAAAAACGCTGACAGGGGCTGAAGCCAATAATCAATAATCTTTGAGGGAGAATCATCAGCTGTCTTCATCCTTTGAGACGTCTTCCTCACCGTGTTTGTGGACTCCAATGAGGAGAGACTTGTCAGCTTCAGCATCCCACCATGAAGCAGGGATCTCAATGTAGTCTATGTCTGGTAGAGACACCTCCAGTTTACTGTCCGCGCGCACACACACACACACACACACACACACACACACACACACACACACACACACACACACAGTTAATACGTCCATCATGAATCAGATGATCAACCATCCAACGAGGTGTCGTCATGATGTGAAGTTACCTGGCAGGTACCCCCTCTAGAGCTTGATTGGCAGCTTCACCCAACACCTCCACCTTCAGGTAGTACAGCATCCTCACCCTCAGCAGCACCCTAAGAACAGAGAGGGAAGGGTTAATCTGTATGGTAATAGATTACTTTCTGTGTCTCTAGACTCATAGCCGGTTCAGTCGGGTGTAGACTGACTTGTTGCAGTGCTGCTTCAGGTGTTTCTTGTAGCTCTCGTCCTGCAGCACCACCTCGGGGTTACAGTGGACCAGCCAGTCTGCGTTCTTCACCTCAGGAACGTTCAGCTGGTTCTTCAGCTTCTTCCCCTTCCGACCGCGAGGGACCGGCGCTGATAAGCCTGCAGCCCAGAGGGGAGGGAGGGAAGCAACCATCATCACGGCAGGTTAGGTACCAACATCATGAACCATGGAGTCATCAAATATCCAACCAAACTGTAGTTGCATTTGTGGGTAATTTAGGCATGTGGATGTTTGGGGGAAAAAAGAGAAGCCTTAACGACCCTACGTGAAAGTGCGCGTTAACCATGCTACGTCAAAGTGCGCGTCAACCATGCTACGTCAAAGTGCGCGTCAACCATGCTACCTTAAAGTGCGCGTTAACATGCTACGTTAAAGTGCGCGTCAACCATGCTACGTCAAAGTGCGCGTCAACCATGCTACGTCAAAGTGCGCGTTAACCATGCTACGTCAAAGTGCGCGTTAACCATGCTACGTCAAAGTGCGCGTTAACCATGCTACGTCAAAGTGCGCGTTAACATGCTACGTTAAAGTGCGCGTTAACATGCTACGTTAAAGTGCGCGTTAACCATGCTACGTTAAAGTGCGCGTTAACATGCTACGTTAAAGTGCGCGTTAACATGCTACGTCAAAGTGCGCGTCAACCATGCTACCTTAAAGTGCGCGTTAACCATGCTACCTTAAAGTGCGCGTTAACATGCTACGTTAAAGTGCGCGTCAACCATGCTACGTCAAAGTGCGCGTCAACCATGCTACGTCAAAGTGCGCGTTAACCATGCTACGTCAAAGTGCGCGTTAACCATGCTACGTCAAAGTGTGCGTTAACCATGCTACGTTAAAGTGCACGTTAACCATGCTACGTCAAAGTGCGCGTTAACCATGCTACGTCAAAGTGCGTGTCAACCATGCTACGTTAAAGTGCACGTTAACCATGCTATGTTAAAGTGCGCGTTAACATGCTACATTAAAGTGCGCGTTAACCATGCTACTTTAAAGTGCGCGTTAACCATGCTACGTTAAAGTGCGCGTTAACCATGCTACGTTAAAGTGTGCGTTAACCATGCTACGTTAAAGTGCGCGTTAACCATGCTACGTTAAAGTGCTCGTTAACCATGCTACGTTAAAATGCGCGTTAACATGCTACGTTAAAGTGCGCGTTAACATGCTACGTTAAAGTGCGCGTTAACATGCTACGTTAAAGTGCGCGTTAACCATGCTACGTTAAAGTGCGCGTTAACATGCTACGTTAAAGTGCGCGTTAACATGCTACGTTAAAGTGCGCGTTAACATGCTACGTTAAAGTGCGCGTTAACATGCTACGTTAAAGTGCGCGTTAACATGCTACGTTAAAGTGCGCGTTAACATGCTACGTTAAAGTAATGTTGAAAACCCTCACCAGAGTGGTTAAGCAGGTCCTGGTCCTGGCCCTCCTTGGTGGGTGTGATCAGGTCCCAGATGAAGCTCTTGATCTTATCGTCTCCTTTGTAGTGTCTCAGGCAGTAAACCAGCAGAGCCCTGAATCACAAACCAAATCTGTCCTTCACACCGGAGACGGACAGCGATGTCTCTCATCGTCTCAGGATCAATAAAAGACTTGTCTTCTTACCTACAGATCACCTCCATGTCTCTCTCTGCCAGGTGCCATTTAAAGCGACCGTGGTTCATGATGTCCGTCCACCGACCCCACCTGGAGACACACAGGACATCGGGAGGACAGGAAGTAAAAAAGGAGAAGCTTTAATAAGCTGAAACTTCAACATTTACTTTCTTTGCTTGTGTGTGTGTGTCCATGTGTGTCTATGTGTATCTAGTATCTGTCTGTCTGTCTCTCTGTGTGTCTGTCTATCTGTATGTGTGTGTGTCTCTGGTACCCAAAGATGAGCAGGTTCTTCTCCACCCTGAAGCACTCTGCTCTGAGGTAACGTCTGCTTCTTTCTCCCAGACGTCGAGTCCGACACGGTCGATCCTCAGAGTCGCTGTCCAGCTCTGAGAACTCCATCAGCTCGTCGTCCTCGAACGAGTTGTAGTGACGAGTCTGCTTCCTCACACGAGGAGTGTCGATCACCAAGGACTCCTAGAGGAGTCGAGGACAGAGGAATACGTCATATAGAACATTATGTAATGAATAGCATTATATATGATGAAATGTCTTCTTCTCTCTGTACCTTCTCAGACTTGGAGTCGATCTCCACCTCAGCGATCTTGGCCCATTTCTGCCAGAAGTTTGGGTCGTCCAGAGAAATGTCCGTCCTGTTTCCAGAGGAGATGAAACTGGCCTGAGGACAGAGGAGAGAGGACAGAGGGTCACATTCTGCTCTGATGGAGCGACGTGGTTTTACAAAAATATGAAGTATTTGAAGGATTCAGAGTCTCAACCGCTTTAAGAACTCCTTTGTCCATCAAAGCTCTGAATGGCAAGCGAGCCAGAGCTTAACCCTGTAACACCCATTTGTATTAATTTTAATATCTTAACTACACACTGCTGGTGCGTTGTACAACGGGCAGTGTGACATGTGTTTGTTGGCCGGTGGCAGTCTGTGCATGTACTGTAGGTACTGTGTGTGTGTATGTAATGTATGTATGCAATATGTTATTTGTATTGTTTTAACAGCAGACACTGTGTTTCCATCGGGGCAATAAAGTCGATCGTATCTTATCTCTCTGGGACAAAAAAGTAAACTATCTGTGTAATTTAAAGCCTTCACTAAGAGCAGCGGTTCAATGATTTGAGACAAACGTCCTCTAAAGAGAGACAGACTGTGTCCCTCATGTCCTTCATAACTTCATCAGATGGATGTGGTCCAGTATTTGAGACAGTCCCCGTTGAGGACCGGTACCTTGGCGAACGTGGACCCTTTCCCTTCCGTCTGGATGGTGATGGTGTGAGTCCGTCTCTGAAGGATCTGATCGATGTCTTCCTCGCAGAACTTGGAGCCCTCGTCCTCCTCGTCCATCAGCGCTCCGTACGCTCCTTTCTTCAACAAGTCCTCCACCTCCAGCTTTGACAGCTGCTGCACCTGAAGACAAAAACAGTTTTTATGGTAAAGACAAACAGGCGTCTCTGGGACACAACACTCCGACAGTCTCGCTGTCCTGTCTCACCCCGTTCAGGCTTCCCTTGCGGTTGATGTCCTGGAGGACAGCTTTGTCAAGTCCCAGCTTCAGACTGGCTTTGTCAAACATCTCCCTCTCGTAGGAGTTCCTGGTGATCAGTCGATAGACCTTCACCGCTTTGCTCTGACCGATCCGGTGGCAGCGAGCCTGGGCCTGAAGGAGAGAGGTGGAACGTATGGAACCATTAACGTGATGATGCAGGCTGATCAGAGAATGTCCCATGATGCACTGGGGTTTGTGTGACACTCAGGTGAACTATAATATCTATGAGACTTGAAGAGTAGAAAGAAATCTCGAAAACATCTGGAACAACTGTCAGATTAATCTGAGATTTAATCGTCAATGTTTGATTCTGGACATCAATTTAAATATTACATGAAGATATATAGATATAAACTGTATTCATTCCCAGGGGGAAATTCGTTTGTAGCAGCAGCAATTCACAGAGTAAAATATAACTTATGGAATGCACAATATATACAGTACAATAAAATAACAGAGCAGACATTGAATTGAAGGAATAGATTAATAAAAAATAAGCTAAAATAGAATAGAATAGAAAATAGAAATGCACAGTATATACCATGAATATAGTGGTATTAATTAAATTAACAACTAGTAAACTAAACAACCTGGACAGTAGAGCCAGGATCACCAACAACAAGCAACAATGAAGGAAAAGTGAGTAAAATGTTTGTGTATTCTGTCAATAGAAAATGGAATCGGAAAATAAAGTTGTTAATATTTCATAGATGAGAATAACTGCATTCCACTGTTTATTTAACAAATAAAACATTTTCTATAAAATAAATAATAATGATCTGCACAAATAAAATATAATGAATTTTGATGATTTAACAGGTTTTTATGATGAAAGATCAACATATCAAGAACTTTAATCAGAGTGACGATAAGAAGTGCTGGGCTGTATATGACAATATACGTGGAGTATATCGTATTATATATCGTCATATACTTCATGTTAAAGTGACCTCGTCTCTCACCTGCAGGTCGTTCTGAGGGTTCCAGTCCGAGTCGAAGATGATGCAGGTGTCTGCGGCCGTGAGGTTGATTCCCAGCCCTCCGGCTCGGGTGCACAGCAGGAAGACGAAGCGGTCCGAGTCCGGCTTGCAGAATCGGTCGATGGCGGCCTGTCGCATGTTCCCTCTCACACGGCCGTCGATGCGTTCGTACGTGTATCTGCAGAACAAACACGCTGGTTATTAACGTAAATAAAATGTGTGTCACAGATGTTTCCTGGAGCTTCACCCTCTCCTCTCCTCACCGTCTCTGTATGAGGTAGTCCTCCATAATGTCCAGACACCGGACCATCTGGGAAAACACCAGCACCTTGTGCCCCCCCGACAGCAGCTTGGGTAGCAGCTTGTCGATCAGCACCAGCTTACCGGCCGCCTGGATCATGGCCTGCAGCTGGAAGTCTAGCGCGTCAGGGCTGTGGTACTTCCTGAAGCTCTCCAGGATCTTCTCCTCGGCTCCTGAGAACACAAGGAGAGGAGAAGTAGGAGATGAGAGGTAGGAGATGAGAGGGAGGAGACCAGAGGTAGGAGACGGGAGGTAAGAGACCAGAGGTAGGAGACGTGAGGTAGTGAGACAGGAGGTAGGAGACGTAGAGCTGTAGGAGACGTAGAGATGTAGGAGACCGGAGGTAGGAGACGAGAGGTAGGAGACAAGAGGTAGTGAGACGGGGTAATGACGAAGCGTCCCGTCCTGCGTGGGGTTAGGGTCCCGTCCTGCGTGGGGTTCGGGTCCCGTCCTGCGTGGGGTTAGGGTCCCGTCCTGCGTGGGGTTAGGGTCCCGTCCTGCGTGGGGGTGGGGTCCCGTCCTGCGTGGGATTAGGGTCCCGTCCTGCGTGGGGGTGGGGTTAGGGTCCCATCCTGCGTGGGGGTGGGGGTCCCGTCCTGCGTGGGGGTGGGGTTAGGGTCCCGTCCTGCGTGGGGGTGGGGGTCCCGTCCTGCGTGGGGGTGGGGTCCCGTCCTGCGTGGGCTTCGGGTCCCGTCCTGCGTGGGGGTGGGGTTCGGGTCCCGTCCTGCGTGGGGGTGGGGTTCGGGTCCCGTCCTGCGTGGGGTTGGGGTCCCGTCCTGCGTGGGGTTGGGGTCCCGTCCTGCGTGGGGGTGGGGTCCCGTCCTGCGTGGGGGTGGGGTTAGGGTCACATCCTGCGTGGGGGTGGGGTCCCGTACTGCGTGGGCTTCGGGTCCCGTCCTGCGTGGGGGTGGGGTTCGGGTCCCGTCCTGCGTGGGGGTGGGGTTCGGGTCCCGTCCTGCGTGGGGTTCGGGTCCCGTCCTGCGTGGGGTTCGGGTCCCGTCCTGCGTGGGGGTGGGGTTCGGGTCCCGTCCTGCGTGGGGTTCGGGTCCCGTCCTGCGTGGGGGTGGGGTTCGGGTCCCGTCCTGCGTGGGGTTCGGGTCCCGTCCTGCGTGGGTTAGGGTCCGGATCATTGAATCCGTTTGGGCTGTTTTCTTTGATGAATGATGGTCTGGAGAAATGGGGATTGTGTGGCGATTGCTTCGCCCTGTTTGAATCAGTGGAACAGCTGAACGCTGCGGGGAGAATGCAGCGTGAGTTTGTGCGCGTTGTTTAGTTTCCGGGTCAGACGCTGACCCGGAAACTAAACAGACAGACAGACCGGTGTCCACCGAAAACGTTATATTTACCACAATTTAAGCTTCTGCATTTTGGGTTTGTAAGCCTCGTACCGAACGGTTGAAAACGAACACGTGATGTTACACCTAGAAACAAATAACCGCAGCTGTGGCGCCACCATGAGGTTATTAGGTGGTAAGACAGCAGTGAAGGCCCAGGTATGAAATGCACGGCCCGCCACTGGAAACCAGAGATAGAAGACGAGAGGTAAGAGACGTAGAGATGTCGGAGACGGGAGGGAGAAGACGAGAGGACAGCAGCTGTTTTAGTTCTTCAGTAAGACACCTGTGATGAGGTGTGTGTGTGCGCGCGTGCATGCGTGCGTGTGTGTGTCCTCACCTGTGATGAGGTGTGTGTGTGGGTCTCCTCACCTGTGATGAGGTGTGTGTGTGTGTGTGTGTGTGTCCTCACCTGTGATGAGGTGTGTGTGTGGGTGTCCTCACCTGTGATGAGGTGTGTGTGTGGGTGTCCTCACCTGTGATGAGGTGTGTGTGTGTGTGGGTGTCCTCACCTGTGATGAGGTGTGTGTGTGGGTGTCCTCACCTGTGATGAGGTACGGGTGTGTGTGTCTGTGTGTCCTCACCTGTGATGAGGTGTGTGTGTGTGTCCTCACCTGTGATGAGGTGTGTGTGTGGGTGTCCTCACCTGTGATGAGGTGTGTGTGTGTGTGGGTGTCCTCACCTGTGATGAGGTACGGGTGTGTGTGTGTGTGTGTGTGTGTCTGTGTCCTCACCTGTGATGAGGTGTGTGTGTGTGTGTGTGTCCTCACCTGTGATGAGGTGTGTGTGTGTGTGTGTGTGTGTCCTCACCTGTGATGAGGTGTTTGTGTGTGCGTGTCCTCACCTGTGATGAGGTGTGTGTGTGTGTGTGTGTCCTCACCTGTGATGAGGTGTGTGTGTGTGTGTGTCCTCACCTGTGATGAGGTGTGTGTGTGTGGGTGTCCTCACCTCTGATGAGGTACGGGTGGTTGCAGCACTTGCGGAGCTCCATCATGGTGTTGATGAGGTTGGGCATGTTGTGCTGGTTGGCTCCTCTGGACAGGAAGGAGAAGTTCTTCTCTAAGATGGCTCGGTAGTACTTCTTCTGGATGTTTGTCAGCTCCACCTGCAGGATCACCACCAGGATGAAGAGGTTTAGAACTTGTTTTCTCATCCACTATAACTAAAGATCATACTGGAGCTCTTCTTGCTCAGGGAGAGGAGTTGTGGTTGAAAACGTGTTAATAAGAAGAATAAATAAAAGATTGGGAGGACAGAGAACCTGTGCGCTCAGTGGTCTCACCTCGATGATGGTCTCCTCTTTAGGGGCCAGGTTCTTCTCGACGTCGTCCTTCAGTCTTCTCAGCATCATGGGCTTCAGAATGGCCTGAAGCTTCTTCACCTGGAGTCGAGAACACAGGAGGTGGGACATACATGAGACATGCAGATTGTCTTCTTGTCCTTCTCTCTGTGTCCATACTAAGAGTTTTATAAATCAGGAGATGAGACACAGAGGGCCTTTCAACATGTGTACTTCTCTGTACTTGTGAACTCGTGGACTTGTGAAACGCCATCAGTCTCAGCCCAAGTACTGTTCCAATTCAAAGTTCACATCCAGCCAAGCACGGTCCTAATGCCCGGACATGGCTCCGCCCATTTTACCGGGGATGCATCGGAGGTGACTTGTCTGTACTTGGGACAGCCAAATATCCCAGAATGCATTTTGCACCAGCAACAGGAAACAATGGCGGAGGAGAAATCACACAACTGGAAGTTGAAACTTTAGAAATACTACTGTTGTAAAGGATAAGGATGTTTATTGTCATTGTAAAAACATGCAACGAAATTAAGTTGGCGACTCATCAGTACAGCAGCAACAGATAAAAAATGTATAAAAACATTAAGACGAGACATTAAATAAATATATACAAGATAAAACACAGGCATCAATGGCTTTAAAGTATAAACGGTGTTTCACCGCAGCACTGTCCGGTGAGCTGGGGGGGGAATAAATTCATGATGTTAGTTGTAATGAATAAATATATTTTAAGTACATTTCTCTGCATTTATAGTTTTCTACTGTACCGAAACGAACCGAACCGTGGCTCCACTGTATCGTACCCAACCCAACCGTGACACCCCTATTATATATATATATATATATATATATATATATATATATGTAATTGTATGTATAAATACATATAATTGTATGTATATATATATATATATATATATATATATATATATATATATATATATATATATATATATATAAATATATATATATATATATATATATATATATATATATATAAATATATATATGTAGAAAGGTCATAGAAAAGTATGAAAGCATAAAAGTACAGCTATATAGTATAGCTATACCTGAGTGACTCATCTTCTGGGGTGTCTTCTTAGCAACACATAAGCATAAAAAACAAAAACTGCTCCTTAATGTTATGTAGTGTTGCTACTTACATCTTGCTTACATCTTGTATTGTTACTTACATCTTGCAAAAGAGATTTTTAATCTCAATGGGACTACCTGGTTAAATAAAGTTTTTTTTATTTTTTACCGAACCGTGAGCCTCGTACCGAACGGTTCAATACGAATACGTTACACCCCTACTATATAATATATCATTTTTTATTTTAAATGAAAACGAAGAAGGCAGGGTTGTCATACTTAGTTTGATTGTAAAAATACTTTACAGTAAAAAAAAAAAAGATTAAACTCATTGGCAAGACCAGCTGAGGTGGTGATGTCATCAAGTAAGCTGCTGTTGCAATTGTCCGTACAGCGTTCTCTGGACTTGAAGTCTGGACTCCAAAAGTTCACAAGTCCGTCTTTGTTAACTTGGGTGTTGAGAAAGGCCCAGAGACTCAGAGCTGCTGAAACATTTCCTACAAACTCTACTTCCTGTCGCTGTGATGAGCTCCGTGTATCTACGATGAAAACACACCTGCTCGTCTGTCTTCAGGTCTCCGAACTCTTCCAGGAAAGTGCTTTCTGAAGGAAACTGCAGCGGCTCCAGGAAGTTCAGCAGGCTGAACAACTCCTCCACTGAGTTCTGCAGAGGGGTTCCTGTCAGCAGAACCTTGTCTTCCTGTTTGGAGACAAGAGTCTTCTTTAGAACCTGCTGCTCCCGATGAACCGAGAACCATGACACAAGGTTCATTACAACAAGTAAACCAGACGACATACAAACACATAGAGCAATGAGAGGAGACGCATGAAGGACTTAGATATCAACAGGTTTCTAGTGGATAGCAGGGCCGTCTTTCAATCAGAGGGTCGGCGGTTCGATCCCCGGCTCCGGCTCTGCTAGTCGCATGTCGATGTGTCCTTGAGCAAGACACTTAACCCCAAAATGTCTCCCGTAGTTGTGCCTACGGTGTAGAAATGTGATAGAATCTGAATTGTAAGCTTTGGGTAAAAGCGTCTGCTAAGTGACTGTAATGAACAAACATCTTTTAGAAAAGGTGTTTTGAAGGAACCTCTGGAACAACTGAGAAAAGCATGTTAATGTTCCCCTTTAACTTATTGAGACGTGATCAACCATGTGTTAGGACCCTCCCACGCAAACCCAGACTGACCAGGTTCATGAGTTTCAGCCCCTCCAGCAGTTTGCAGTTCCTGTTTTTCAGGCGGTGAGCTTCGTCGATCACCACGCAGCGCCAGTGGAGCTTCCTCAAGTCGGGACAGTCGGCCATGATCATCTCGAAGGTGGTGATCAGCCCGTGGAACTTCAGCACACCGGGGATGGTGTTCCCCTGAGGAGTAAAGGTTCACAAAGGGATGAAGAGCGGACCGCCCTACTTTATCTCCTAAAACCTCGCCCCTCCTCTAGAACAGTGGTTCTCAACTGGTCTGGCTGCGGGACCCACCATCACCCCTTAATGACAAGCCGGGACCCACGACCCAAATTATATATATATATATTATATTATTATATATTATATTATATATATATATATATATATATATATATATATATAATTTGGGTATATCTATATTCAAGACGTCTAGTAGTAGTAACGTCTCTGTGTAGTAAACAACTGTCAAATCAAATAAAGAAAGCACAATTATATTTTAACAATTATTATTCTCATTTTTCAAATTTAACTAGATGGATTAGAAATACATGAATACATGTTCTTCTCATTTCAAGTAAAATAACAGTAAAAAATAAATTACGTAATGAAATTCAATTTAGAAAAAAGTATTTTCACTGAATTACGCTGCAGCTTTAAACTCAGTCCATTCAGGGTGAAGTGAAAAATCCACAATATTATATTTTTCTCATCTTCCAAAAAGAGAAATTAGTGTTTGAAGAATTCACCTCTATGAGTCTGTCCAGTCAGAATCTAATGACTCTGGTCTCTCTGGACATTTCTCTCTTTTGGAAATCGTTCTATGATTTGACTTTCACAACCCACACTTCAACAGTCCTGCTCTGCTGTCTGTATCCTCGTCTCTCCCCGTGTGTCACGGTGTGTGAACATCTCACTCAAGTCAGGAAACTTGTCAGAATACTCGTATTTGATTGGCTGAGCTTCATCACGTGATGTGATTCACAACGCATTGGTCGGTGTTTTTCCTGCACCACTGAACAAGTGCCGTAAATGCTGGAATAATTCCGCTGCATAAAAAAATGCCCTTCAAAATAAAATCACAACTTTATTTTTATTTTTTTATTTTTTTGTCAGGCAAAGGCCCGTGACCCACTGAAAACGGGTCCGCGACCCACTTTTGGGTCGCGACCCACCAGTTGAGAAACACTGCTCTAGAACCTCGCCCCTCCTCTAGAACCTCGTCCCTACTTCATCTACTAAAACCTCGTCCCTCCTCTAGAACCTCGCCCCTCCTCTAAAACCTCGTCCCGACTTCATCTACTAAAACCTCGTCCCTACTTCATAAACAAAAACCTGGTCCCTACTTTAGAACCTCGTCCCGACTTCATAAACAAAAACCTGGTCCCTACTTTAGAACCTCGTCCCTACTTTAGAACCTCGTCCCTACTTCATAAACAAAAACCTCGTCCCTACTTTATGAACAAAAACCTCGTCCCTACTTTAGAACCTCGCCCCACCTCTAGAACCTCATCCCTTCTCTAGAACCTCGTCCCTACTTCATAAACAAAAACCTCGCCCCTCCTCTAGAACCTCGCCCCTCCTCTAAAACCTTGCCCCTCCTCTAGAACCTCGTCCCTACTTCATCTACGAAAACCTCGTCCCTACTTTATGAACAAAAACCTCGTCCCTACTTTATGAACAAAAACCTCGTCCCTACTTTAGAACCTCACCCCTCCTCTAGAACCTCATCCCTTCTCTAGAACCTCATTCCTCCTCTAGAACCTCGTCCCTCCTCTAGAACCTCGTCCCTACTTCATAAACAAAAACCTCGCCCCTCCTCTAGAACTTCGCCCCTCCTCTAGAACCTCGCCCCTCCTCTAAAACCTCGTCCTTACTTCATCTACGAAAACCTCATCCCTACTTCATGAACAAAAACCTCTTCCCTACTTTAGAACCTCGTCCCTACTTTACAAACAAAAACCCCGTCCCTACTTTAGAACCTCGTCCCTACTTCACAAACAAAAACCTCGTCCCTACTTTAGAACCTCGTCCCTACTTTATGAACAAAAACCTCATCCCTACTTTAGAACCTCGTCCCTACTTTAGAACCTAGTCACTGCTTTATGAACAAAAACCTCGCCCCTCCTCTAGAACCTCGTCCCTACTTTATGAACAAAAACCTCGTCCCTACTTTAGAACCTCGTCCCTACTTCATAAACAAAAACCTCGTCCCTACTCTAGAACCTCGTCCCTACTTTATGAACAAAAACCTCATCCCGACTTTATGAACAAAAACCTCGTCCCTACTTTATAACCTCGTCCCTACTTCATAAACAAAAACCTCGTCCCTACTCTAGAACCTCGTCCCTACTTTATGAACAAAAACCTCGTCCCGACTTTAGAACCTCGTCCCTACTCTAGAACCTCGTCCCTACTTTATGAACAAAAACCTCGTCCCGACTTTAGAACCTCGTCCCTACTTTAGAACCTCGTCCCTACTTCATAGACAAAAACCCCGTCCCTACTTTAGAACCTCGCCCCTCCTCTAGAACCTCGTCCCTACTTTATGAACAAAAACCTCGTCCCTACTTTATGAACAAAAACCTCGTCCCTACTTTAGAACCTCGTCCTTACTTTATGAACAAAAACCTCGTCCCTACTTTAGAACCTCGTCCCTACTTTATAAACAAAAACCCGTCCCTCCTCTAGAACCTCGTCCCTACTTTATGAACAAAAACCTCGTCCCTACTTTAGAACCTCGTCACTACTTTATAAACAAAAACCCGTCCCTCCTCTAGAACCTCGTCCCTACTTTATGAACAAAAACCTCGTCCCTACTTTAGAACCTCGTCCCTACTTTAGAACCTCGTCCCTACTTTATAAACAAAAACCCATCCCTCTAGAACCTCGTCCCTACTTTATGAACAAAAACCTTGTCCCTACTTTAGAACCTCATCCCTACTTTAGAACCTCGTCACTACTTTATGAACAAAAACCTCGTCCCTACTTTATAAACAAAAACCTTGCCCCTCCTCTAGAACCTCGCCCCTGCTCTAGAACCTCGTCCCTCCTCTAGAACCTCGCCCCTCCTCTAGAACCTCGTCCCTACTTCATCTACTAAAACCTCGTCCCTACTTTATAAACAAAAACCTAGTCCCTACTTTCGAACCTCATCCCTACTTTATGAACAAAAACCCCGTCCCTACTTTAGAACCTCATCCCTACTTTATGAACAAAAACCCCGTCCCTACTTTAGAACCTCATCCCTACTTTAGAACCTCGTCCCTACTTCATGAACAAAAACCTCGTCCCTACTTTAGAGCCTCGTCCCTACTTTATGAACAAAAACCTTGTCCCTACTTTAGAACCTCGTCCCTACTTTATCTCCTAAAACCTTGTCCCTACTCTAGAACCTGGTCTCTGTGTAGAACGTTACCTGCGGGTCTCTGTAGAACATCTCGTACTGCAGGATCATCTGCCGGCTGATCTGAGAGCCGTGGTACACGATGACGTTCATGGGAGTCCACGTTCTAAACTCCCTCTCCCAGTTGGTGATGGTTGACAGAGGAGCGATGATGAGGAAGGGCCCGCGGATCCCCATGGTGAAGATCTCGTAAAGGAACGTGATGGACTGGATGGTCTTTCCCAAACCCATCTCATCTGCCAGGATGCAGTTTTTTCTAGAAGAGAGATGGAAACAGTGAGAGAGGACAGAGAGGATAGGGGACACAGAGGACACAGATGACGGGGGACATAGAGGACACAGAGAGGACAGGGAGGACACAAATGACACAGAGGACAGAGAGGACACAGATGACAGGGGACACGGAGGACACGGAGGACACGGAGGACACAAATGACACAGAGAGGACAGGGAGGACACAAATGACACAGAGAGGACAGAGAGGACACAAATGACACAGATGACAGGGGACACAAATGACACAGAGGACACAGATGACAGGGGACACAGAGGACACAGAGAGGACAGGGAGGACACAAATGACACAGAGGACACAGAGAGGACACAAATGACAGAGGACAGAGAGGACATGGAGGACACAAATGACACAGAGGACACAAATGACACACAGAGGACAGAGAGGACACAAATGACACACAGAGGACAGAGAGGACAGAGAGAGTGTGTGCAGTACTCACCTGTTGTACCAGTTGAACAGTAACCAGTTCATTCCCTCTAACTGGTATTCTCTGAGCAGGTTTCCATTCCTGTAACCTCTGCAGCGGTCCAGCTTGTGCCACTTCTCTGGAGGAGGACGCTCCTGCAACATGAACACAACGAACACCGTTTATCAGATGTAATAATAATAATAATGTATTTTATTTGTAACGCACTTTTCATTTTTTTTTTTTAAATCTCAGAGTGCCACAGAGCCAGTACATAGTAAAAACATGGTAAAAAGCATAGTTAAAACATAAAAATAAAAAACTATAATAAAATAAAAATGTGATGGAAGAGATCCAGCAAGAGAACGAGCAGAATGTCAGACGTTAGAACGACTTGGTTCTTTTGGTTCCAGCACAAAAGGAGATCAACAAGCACACACCTGAAGAGGTCGTTCAGGATCTGACTCTGAAAAGCTCCGTTTCACCTCCAACACCAAGCAGAACACCAGCAGAAAGAGAACCTCTGATGCCGTTTAAACTCAGAAGAACAAAGTCAAATCACGACCAAGATGGAGAATCGGAGGTAGAAAGAGCAGGTTGTCATTGTTCCCTTTTTCTTTCATCTAAACTAGATGTTTCTGCTCACTATGTACGAGGGGTGTAACGGTTCACAAAACTCACGGTTCGGTACAGTAGAAAACTATAAATGCAGAGAAATGTACTTGATTTTAAAATATATGTATTCATTAAAACTAACATCATGAAGTTATTCTTTGACTTTGAACAATGATGGAACTATAACTGAGTGACCCATCTTCTGGGGTGTCTTCTTAGCAACACATCAGCATAAAAAACAAAAACTGCTCCTTAATGTTATGTAGTGTTGTTACTTACATCTTCTCATCATCATATTAGCATGAACAATGATGGAACTAAACCTGAGTGAACGTGGCTCTTCATCTCCCATTCAGTGGTCAGTGATGTGTTACAGTCAGGTGATGTGTGTTACAGTCAGGTGATGTGTGTTACAGTCAGGTGATGTGTGTTACAGTCAGGTGATGTGTGTTACAGTCAGGTGATGTGTGTTACAGTCAGGTGATGTGTGTTACAGTCAGGTGATGTGTGTTACAGTCAGGTGATGTGCGTTACAGTCAGGTGATGTGCGTTACAGTCAGGTGATGTGCGTTACAGTCAGGTGATGTGCGTTAGTCAGGTGATGTGCGTTACAGTCAGGTGATGTGCGTTACAGTCAGGTGATGTGCGTTACAGTCAGGTGATGTGCGTTACAGTCAGGTGATGTGCGTTACAGTCAGGTGATATGCGTTACAGTCAGGTGATGTGTGTTACAGTCAGGTGATGTGTTACAGTCAGGTGATGTGTTACAGTCAGGTGATGTGTTACAGTCAGGTGATGTGCGTTACAGTCAGGTGATGTGTGTTACAGTCAGGTGATGTGTTACAGTCAGGTGATGTGTTACAGTCAGGTGATGTGTTACAGTCAGGTGATGCGTTACAGTCAGGTGATGTGTGTAACAGTCAGGTGATGTGTTACAGTCAGGTGATGTGTTACAGTCAGGTGATGTGCGTTACAGTCAGGTGATGTGTTACAGTCAGGTGATGTGCGTTACAGTCAGGTGATGTGTGTTACAAGTCAGGTGATGTGTGTTACAAGTCAGGTGATGTGTGTTACAGTCAGGTGATGTGTGTTACAGTCAGGTGATGTGTTACAGTCAGGTGATATGCGTTTCAGTCAGGTAATGTGCGTTTCAGTCAGGTGATGTGTGTTACAGTCAGGTGATGTGTGTTACAGTCAGGTGATGTGCGTTACAGTCAGGTGATGTGCGTTACAGTCAGGTGATGTGTGTAACAGTCAGGTGATGTGTGTAACAGTCAGGTGATGTGTTACAGTCAGGTGATGTGTTACAGTCAGATGATGTGTGTTACAGTCAGATGATGTGTGTTACAGTCAGGTGATGTGCGTTACAGTCAGGTGATGTGCGTTACAGTCAGGTGATGTGCGTTACAGTCAGGTGATGTGCGTTACAGTCAGGTGATGTGCGTTACAGTCAGGTGATGTGCGTTACAGTCAGGTGATGTGCGTTACAGTCAGGTGATGTGCGTTACAGTCAGGTGATGTGCGTTACAGTCAGGTGATGTGCGTTACAGTCAGGTGATATGCGTTACAGTCAGGTGATGTGTGTTACAGTCAGGTGATGTGTTACAGTCAGGTGATGTGTTACAGTCAGGTGATGTGTTACAGTCAGGTGATGTGCGTTACAGTCAGGTGATGTGTGTTACAGTCAGGTGATGTGTTACAGTCAGGTGATGTGTTACAGTCAGGTGATGTGTTACAGTCAGGTGATGCGTTACAGTCAGGTGATGTGTGTAACAGTCAGGTGATGTGTTACAGTCAGGTGATGTGTTACAGTCAGGTGATGTGCGTTACAGTCAGGTGATGTGTTACAGTCAGGTGATGTGCGTTACAGTCAGGTGATGTGTGTTACAAGTCAGGTGATGTGTGTTACAAGTCAGGTGATGTGTGTTACAGTCAGGTGATGTGTGTTACAGTCAGGTGATGTGTTACAGTCAGGTGATATGCGTTTCAGTCAGGTAATGTGCGTTTCAGTCAGGTGATGTGTGTTACAGTCAGGTGATGTGTGTTACAGTCAGGTGATGTGCGTTACAGTCAGGTGATGTGCGTTACAGTCAGGTGATGTGTGTAACAGTCAGGTGATGTGTGTAACAGTCAGGTGATGTGTGTTACAGTCAGGTGATGTGTTACAGTCAGATGATGTGTGTTACAGTCAGATGATGTGTGTTACAGTCAGGTGATGTGCGTTACAGTCAGGTGATGTGCGTTACAGTCAGGTGATGTGCGTTACAGTCAGGTGATGTGCGTTACAGTCAGGTGATGTGCGTTACAGTCAGGTGATGTGCGTTACAGTCAGGTGATGTGCGTTACAGTCAGGTGATGTGCGTTACAGTCAGGTGATGTGCGTTACAGTCAGGTGATGTGCGTTACAGTCAGGTGATGTGCGTTACAGTCAGGTGATGTGCGTTACAGTCAGGTGATGTGCGTTACAGTCAGGTGATGTGCGTTACAGTCAGGTGATGTGCGTTACAGTCAGGTGATGTGCGTTACAGTCAGGTGATGTGCGTTACAGTCAGGTGATGTGCGTTACAGTCAGGTGATGTGCGTTACAGTCAGGCGATGTGTGTCACAGTCAGGTGATGTGTGTATTACACTAGTATTATTATACTATTATTATATTATACTAGTATTATTATACTATTATTACTATTATTATATTATACTAGTATTATTATACTATTATTACAATTATTATATTATACTAGTATTATTATACTATTATATTATACTCGTATTATTATACTATTATTATATTATACGAGTATTATCATACTATTATTACTATTATGAGTATTATTATAATATTACTATTATATGATACAAGTATTATTATACTATTACTGTCATTATATTATACTAGTATTATTATACGATTACTATCATTATATTATACTAGTATTATTATACTATTATTACTATTATCATATGATACAAGTATTATTATACCATTACTGTCATTATATTATACTAGTATTATTATACTATTACTATCATTATGGTATACTAGTATTATTATACTATTATTACTATTATTATATGATACTAGTATAATTATACTATTACTATCATTATATTATACTAGTATTATCATACTATTATTATATTATGAGTATTATTATAATATTACTATTATTATATGATACAAGTATTATTATACTATCATTATATTATACTGGTATTATTATACTATCATTATATTATACTAGTATTATTATACTATTACTATCATTATATGATACAAGTATTATTATACTAGTATTACTATTGTTATATTATACTAGTATTATTATACTATTATTACTATTATTATACTAGTATTATTATACTATTACTATCAGTATATTATACTGGTATTATTATACTATTACTATCATTATATTGCACTAGTATTATCATACTATTATTATATTATACTAGTGTTATTATATTACTATCATTATATTATACTCGTATTATTATTATACTATTTCTATCATTATATTATACTGGTATTATTACACTATTACTATTATTATATTATACTAGTATTATTATACTATTATTATATTATACAAGTATTATTATACTATTATTATATTATACTCGTATTATTATACTATTATTATATTATACTGGTATTATTATACTATCATTATATTATACTAGTATTATTATACTATTACTATCATTATATTATACTCTTATTATTATACTATTACTATCATTATATTGCACTAGTATTATCATACTATTATTATATTATACTAGTATTATTATACTATTATTATATTATACTCGTATTATTATACTATTACTGTCATTATATTATACTAGTATTATTATACTATTATTATATTATACTAGTAGTATTATACTATTATTACTATTATTATATTATACTAGTATTATTATACTATTATTACTATTGTTATGTTATACTAGTATTATTATACTATTATTACTATTGTTATATTATACTAGTATTATTATACTGTTACTATCATTATATTACACTCGTATTATAACTTTTAAGTTCTTTTAACTTGTCTTGTTCTGTGTTTTTCTGTCTAACTATGTGTTAGACTCCCTTGCAAAAGAGATGTTTCATCTCAACGGGACTACCTGGTTAAATAAAGGTTTAAAAAACAACTTTTTTTAGTTGTTTTTTTTATTCAAACGTATTGTTCGGTTCGTCATGCGTACCGAACCGTGAGCCTCGTACCGAACGGTTCAATATGAATACGCGTATTGTTACACCCCTACTGTTGAGCTAATATTATCTGTTCATCGCCGCCCACATCTCCAGATCTTTGCAGAAGTTCAATCAGGTCACTTGATGTGTATTTAGCAGCTGGTTCTCCGGCTGTAAAAGCAACACAGTCACCACCTAGTGGGCAGTATTAAGATGTCATGGAACAGCATCTTGTCTTTGATCTACGTGATGCTCGTTGAGCTGCTTGGAGTAAACGGTGCTGCAGCAGTTAGAGTCGAGTCAGAACCAAACTAACAGCAGCTGACGGAGTGAATGAGCTCTGCTGCTGTTACTATGCTGATAAAGAAGATGAAACACTTCCTCTCACTTCATCGATGTGCTGTGTGAATAGTCCTGTACTACTTATGAAGCCATTGATAAAGTGCTGTGTATGTGGTCGTCTGAGACCATGGTGTTGTGTTCAGGTTCTCCTTCTTCTCCTCTGGACTCATGTTTCCACTCACCATGTGTCTGAGGTCTGGTGGCAGTTTCTGGATCTCCTCAAACTCTTTGATCTTCTCTGGGTCCAGGTCCTCCTGCAGCTCCCAGGTGGCCTCCTCGTATGAGAGACTGCACCACTTCACCAGGTAGTGGGTGACCTCCTACAACACACGGCGGTACCTGGCGTTAGCGTTTGTTACCTGGTGTTCCCACTGCTGTGTTCATGTGCTACCTACCTCTCCAGTCTCAGTGTCCATGGTGACCGCCACCTCCAGGACTCTGTCCACCTCCACATAGTCCGGGTTAAACATGTCCTCATCGGACTGGGAGACGGGACGGAGAGACAACAAGATGTTAAGTTAAAACCAGCAGTGATCATTATTGTCATTCTTAAAAGCTGGTTCTTAAATACTTGTTTTTTTCTAGCTGAGCAGCAGCGTTTAGTTCTGCTTCTCCTGGTTGTTATTGAACCGCTGTTAAAGATCTCCATGCTGTGATCTATCAGTGTACACAGCTGAGCTTAAAGGGTCTCACAGCAGCCCAACAGACTCAGATGTGTTCTGAGAGGTCCAGACACTGTTAATGTGAAGAGGAACAGACAACAGCCAGGTGAAGAGGAACAGACTTCAACACATCACTACAGACCTCAACACATCACTACAGACTTCAACACATCACGACTGACCTCAACACATCACTACAGACCTCAACACATCACTACAGACTTCAACACATCACTACAGACCTCAACACATCACTACTGACCTCAACACATCACTACTGACCTCAACACATCACTACAGACTTCAACACATCACTACAGACTTCAACACATCACTACAGACTTCAACACATCACTACTGACCTCAACACATCACTACAGACTTCAACACATCACTACAGACTTCAACACATCACTACTGACCTCAACACATCACTACAGACCTCAACACATCACTACAGACCTCAACACATCACTACTGACTTCAACACATCACTACAGACTTCAACACATCACTACCGACTTCAACACATCACTACAGACTTCAACACATCACTACAGACTTCAACACATCACTACAGACTTCAACACATCACTACCGACTTCAACACATCACTACCGACCTCAACACATCACTACAGACCTCAACACATCACTACCGACCTCAACACATCACTACAGACTTCAACACATCACTACAGACTTCAACACATCACTACAGACTTCAACACATCACTACCGACCTCAACACATCACTACCGACCTCAACACATCACTACAGACTTCAACACATCACTACAGACGTCAACACATCACTACCGACCTCAACACATCACTACAGACTTCAACACATCACTACAGACTTCAACACATCACTACAGACTTCAACACATCACTACCGACTTCAACACATCACTACCGACCTCAACACATCACTACAGACCTCAACACATCACTACCGACCTCAACACATCACTACAGACTTCAACACATCACTACAGACTTCAACACATCACTACAGACTTCAACACATCACTACCGACCTCAACACATCACTACCGACCTCAACACATCACTACCGACTTCAACACATCACTACCGACCTCAACACATCACTACAGACCTCAACACATCACTACCGACCTCAACACATCACTACAGACTTCAACACATCACTACAGACTTCAACACATCACTACAGACTTCAACACATCACTACAGACTTCAACACATCACTACCGACTTCAACACATCACTACAGACTTCAACACATCACTACATACTTCAACACATCACTACCGACTTCAACACATCACTACCGACCTCAACACATCACTACAGACTTCAACACATCACTACAGACTTCAACACATCACTACAGACTTCAACACATCACTACCGACTTCAACACATCACTACCGACTTCAACACATCACTACCGACTTCAACACATCACTACAGACTTCAACACATCACTACAGACTTCAACACATCACTACCGACCTCAACACATCACTACCGACCTCAACACATCACTACTGACTTCAACACATCACTACAGACTTCAACACATCACTACCGACCTCAACACATCACTACCGACCTCAACACATCACTACCGACTTCAACACATCACTACCGACTTCAACACATCACTACCGACTTCAACACATCACTACATACTTCAACACATCACTACAGACTTCAACACATCACTACAGACTTCAACACATCACTACAGACTTCAACACATCACTACAGACTTCAACACATCACTACAGACTTCAACACATCACTACAGACTTCAACACATCACTACATACTTCAACACATCACTACAGACTTCAACACATCACTACAGACTTCAACACATCACTACAGACTTCAACACATCACTACCGACTTCAACACATCACTACAGACCTCAACACATCACTACAGACCTCAACACATCACTACAGACCTCAAAACATCACTACAGATCTCAACACATCACTACCGACTTCAACACATCACTACCGACTTCAACACATCACTACCGACTTCAACACATCACTACAGACTTCAACACATCACTACCGACCTCAACACATCACTACCGACCTCAACACATCACTACAGACTTCAACACATCACTACAGACTTCAACACATCACTACCGACTTCAACACATCACTACCGACTTCAACACATCACTACAGACTTCAACACATCACTACAGACCTCAACACATCACTACCGACCTCAACACATCACTACCGACCTCAACACATCACTACAGACCTCAACACATCACTACCGACCTCAACACATCACTACCGACCTCAACACATCACTACCGACCTCAACACATCACTACCGACTTCAACACATCACTACCGACTTCAACACATCACTACCGACTTCAACACATCACTACCGACTTCAACACATCACTACCGACTTCAACACATCACTACAGACTTCAACACATCACTACCGACCTCAACACATCACTACCGACCTCAACACATCACTACCGACTTCAACACATCACTACCGACTTCAACACATCACTACCGACTTCAACACATCACTACCGACTTCAACACATCACTACCGACTTCAACACATCACTACAGACTTCAACACATCACTACAGACTTCAACACATCACTACCGACCTCAACACATCACTACCGACTTCAACACATCACTACCGACTTCAACACATCACTACAGACTTCAACACATCACTACCGACTTCAACACATCACTACAGACTTCAACACATCACTACCGACTTCAACACATCACTACCGACTTCAACACATCACTACCGACTTCAACACATCACTACCGACTTCAACACATCACTACCGACTTCAACACATCACTACCGACTTCAACACATCACTACCGACTTCAACACATCACTACAGACTTCAACACATCACTACCGACCTCAACACATCACTACCGACCTCAACACATCACTACCGACTTCAACACATCACTACAGACTTCAACACATCACTACAGACTTCAACACATCACTACAGACTTCAACACATCACTACTGACCTCAACACATCACTACAGACTTCAACACATCACTACAGACTTCAACACATCACTACAGACCTCAACACATCACTACAGACTTCAACACATCACTACAGACTTCAACACATCACTACTGACTTCAACACATCACTACTGACCTCAACACATCACTACAGACTTCAACACATCACTACTGACTTCAACACATCACTACAGACTTCAACACATCACTACAGACTTCAACACATCACTACAGACTTCAACACATCACTACAGACTTCAACACATCACTACAGACCTCAACACATCACTACAGACTTCAACACATCACTACAGACTTCAACACATCACTACTGACTTCAACACATCACTACTGACCTCAACACATCACTACAGACTTCAACACATCACTACTGACTTCAACACATCACTACAGACTTCAACACATCACTACATACTTCAACACATCACTACAGACTTCAACACATCACTACAGACTTCAACACATCACTACTGACTTCAACACATCACTACTGACCTGAACACATCACTACAGACTTCAACACATCACTACTGACTTCAACACATCACTACAGACTTCAACACATCACTACAGGCTTCAACACATCACTACAGACTTCAACACATCACTACAGACTTCAACACATCACTACTGACTTCAACACATCACTACTGACTTCAACACATCACTACAGGCTTCAACACATCACTACAGACTTCAACACATCACTACAGACTTCAACACATCACTACAGACTTCAACACATCACTACAGACTTCAACACATCACTACAGACTTCAACACATCACTACAGGCTTCAACACATCACTACAGACTTCAACACATCACTACAGACTTCAACACATCACTACAGACTTCAACACATCACTACAGGCTTCAACACATCACTACAGACTTCAACACATCACTACAGACTTTCACATTAGTTGTGAAAGGCTTTGACGGAGCCAGTCTGCCACCATGAGGTGAGAGGATGCTTCTTTGCCTTCGTTGTGGTGGTGACAGCACGTTGGCGTTCACCTTGAAAGACTTTCAACACGTTGCAGCAGCTCGGACTGACTGTGACTCCTTCATTGACCCCTGATCACCTTCTGCTAGCAGGAAGGAGAAGACTGCTTACCTCAGTGAACAGGTGCTTCATCTGGGCCTGTTTGGTCCTGAAGCGTTTGATCTTCTGTTGGATTCTGGGATCTTTCTCCAGCTCCTCCAGAGTGGCCCACTTACAGTGAAGGTAGGAGCTGAAACACAGACAGCAGTAGTGTTAGTTTCCTTCCTAATAACTAGGAACTGCTACTCTCTTCTTCATGAATAAGCCCACCTGGAGAAATATCCTGGTTCCTCTGTTCAGACCAGGTTCTGCAGTGAACAACCAGGAGCTCATGACTAGCACTCAACAATAAGGTGAAAACACCAAGCAGCAGCAGGCTGTGGATCTTCTCTGTGCAGCACACACGTTCCGACAGAAGAGGAAGCACGAGGACGTTCTCACGCTCACCACATTACTGAACACGACTTCATTACACAACAATCCATCCATTCACTTTTGAGGTTTTATTGATCAGCTGTGAGGATAAACTGTCATCATAACAATGATGGGTTATGTGAGGAGAGGAAGAGGAGCTGAGGATGAAGATAGAACCACATCCATGTCTCCACAATGTCTTCAGGTCTTCATCTGACCGCATATCTTCGTCCTTCAGTCCAGCTGGACAACTGTGCCAAATTAGAAGACGTTCCTGAGGCGTCACCAAGACTTTCTGGATGATTTGCACCTCGTCCCAAAACTAAAACACCTTTTGACTTCAGTGTGTTTGTGCCCACGGGACCTGCTGTCCCGGGACCCTCGCATCACAAGAGGAACCTCTACCTGTCTCATGCCGACTGAGCTCCTGTCTCGCCGCTACATCACGAACCACACAACAAACAAAGGACCAGAGACCAGCAGCCAACAGAACCACAGAGTCCACCTGCCGCTGGATCTACAGGACTGGTTCAGGAGAGTCCTGGGTCACGTGAAGGTGTTTCAGGTGTTGAACCAGGTGTCAGCTTCACCTTCACGTGTAATAAAATCACAACCTCAGCCTTGCTCGAGGGCACCAGGACAGAGATCCACGGCTGGTCCTCCAACCGGACCACTGAACCTGGTCTGAGCAGAACACAGGAGAGACTCAAACCATCTGAGCCTTCAACACCGAACTCATGAAAACATTCTGGTGAAGATAAAGTGAAGTACAGAAACTCACAAATTTCTGTACTTGACATAAAACTCCTCGGCCTCCTCTGATTGGTCCTCTGCTGATGAAGTCTAGTGAGGAAGAGGAGGAGAAATAACAATATATAACATGAAATAACAATAAACAACGCACACGAGAAGAGTGTGTGTCTCTGTGTGTGTGTCTGTGTGTGTGTCTGTGTGTGTGTGTCTGTGTGTCTCTGTGTGTGTGTGTGTGTCTCTGTGTGTGTGTCTCTGTGTGTGTGTGTGTGTCTGTGTGTGTGTCTCTGTGTGTGTATGTGTGTGTGTGTCTGTGTGTGTGTGTGTCTCTGTGTGTGTGTGTGTGTGTCTCTGTGTGTGTGTGTGTGTGTCTCTG
>NC_136636.1:477774-505274 GCF_949748355.1 Melanostigma gelatinosum
AGGACATGAGAGGACATGAGAGGAGGACATGAGAGGACATGAGATATGAGGGGAGGACATGAGAGGACATGAGGAGGACATGAGAGGACATGAGATATGAGGGGAGGACATGAGATATGAGGGGAGGACATGAGAGGACATGAGATATGAGGGGAGGACATGAGATATGAGGGGAGGACATGAGATATGAGGGGGGGACATGAGGACATGAGATATGAGGGGGGGACATGATATATGAGGGGGGGACATGAGAGGACATGAGATATAAGGGGGGGGGGACATGAGAGGACATGAGATATGACGGGGGGACATGAGAGGACATGAGATATGAGGGGGAGACATGAGAGGACATGAGATATGAGGGGGGGACATGAGAGGACATGAGATATGAGGGGGGGACATGAGAGGACATGAGATATGAGGGGGGGACATGAGAGGACATGAGATATGAGGGGGGGACATGAGATATGAGGGGAGGACATGAGAGGACATGAGAGGAGGACATGAGAGGACATGAGATATGAGGGGAGGACATGAGAGGACATGAGAGGAGGACATGAGAGGACATGAGATATGAGGGGAGGACATGAGATATGAGGGGAGGACATGAGAGGACATGAGATATGAGGGGAGGACATGAGATATGAGGGGAGGACATGAGATATGAGGGGGGGACATGAGGACATGAGATATGAGGGGGGGACATGATATATGAGGGGGGGACATGAGAGGACATGAGATATAAGGGGGGGGGGGGACATGAGAGGACATGATATATGACGGGGGGACATGAGAGGACATGAGATATGAGGGGGAGACATGAGAGGACATGAGATATGAGGGGGGGACATGAGAGGACATGAGATATGAGGGGGGGACATGAGAGGACATGAGATATGAGGGGGGGACATGAGAGGACATGAGATATGAGGGGGGGACATGAGATATGAGGAGAGGACATGAGAGGACATGAGATATGAGGGGGGGACATGAGAGGACATGAGATATGAGGGGGGGACATGAGAGGACATGAGATATGATGGGGGGACATGAGAGGACATGAGATATGAGGGGGGGACATGAGATATGAGGAGAGGACATGAGAGGACATGAGATATGAGGGGGGGGACATGAGAGGACATGAGATATGAGGGGGGGACATGAGAGGACATGAGATATGAGGGGGGGACATGAGAGGACATGAGATATGAGGGGGGGGACATGAGAGGACATGAGATATGAGGGGGGGACATGAGAGGACATGAGATATGAGGGGGGTCATGAGAGGACATGAGATATGAGGGGAGGACAGAGGACATGAGAAGAGGACAGAGGACATGAGGAGGACACACATGAGAGGAGGACAGAGGACATGAGAGGACAGAGACATGAGAAGACATGTGAAGAAGACAAAGAAAGGAAAGACAAAGTTTAATACAAAGACATTAAAACCAGACGAATGTTTTGTTAATAAATGATCAGATGGATGTGAACTGAACATAACGTCCGTTATTGTTTGCTGTAATTATTATTAAAATGTGTATTCGTAATGAGACTAAATGTGGTTCATGTCTCTTCATGTTCCTGTGTGAGACGAGATGATGCTGCTGCTTTAGTTGTCATGTGAAGGTCTCCTTTAAGCAGTGGTGTATAAAGTACCCAAAAGCCATACTTGAGTAAAAGTAAAGATACCTTACTGGAAAACTACTCCAGTAAAAGTAAAAGTCACCTATTAGAATACTACTTGAGTAAAAGTCTTAAGTACAATAAATATCAGATACAAAATTACGTAAGTCTCAAAAGTAATTTTCTGATATTAAATGTACATCATAACCTGAACATTAAATGAACATCATAACCTGTTCATTGAAAGTAAAAGTAAATGCTGTTAATAAAAAATCAAAGGGTCAGAATTGTGAGAATGATGAAGTTTATTCTTTTAAGTGCTGTGGCACCATGACCAAGGACATGGAGCTGTGTTGAACATAATTGGGTTGCTGTGATCCATCCAGGAGCAACAATGTTCAACATAATATATTGTACATAAGTATACTTTTGCATCGACTATGAACTTATCGTCATAATTCTCTGAAAAGCAATATGACACTATGAAGGAGTTGTAACAGTGCGTTTATAAGTCTGCTCATTAGACTAGAGGATGTAGAGGACAAATGCATAATATCATGTTCAGCAAAACATATCCACTTGATGCATCAGGTCAGTGTTTAGAGAAAGGACACCTGCCTTGTAAACTCCTATGGGCTGATTGAACACAATAGACAAAGGTTTTGCTCAAGCTGAATCTGCAATTGGGCGACTGCTCCCATCATAACTCCATCTGATCATCCACAACATGACTCAAATACCAAAACATGATCAATGCTAAAGCAGCACCGAAAGTAACAACCCTGGACGCGCCGGAGAGGGGGCGGGGCTTATCGCCCTGAAGGCAGTTCAACTGTCCGCCATTAACTATGAAAAAAATAACCTATTTCTGCTTAGTACGTGTTGTGGAAGTCACAGATATCCCGGGAAACTAAACGCCGTCATGTCTGGTTCATAACATCGTCCAGAGGAGCTCCGTGGATTCTATCGAAGTGTATTCACGACGTGATGATGCCGACTTGTCTTCTCAATGGAGCTCGGATGGGTCGGTGCTAGGCTATGCTAACATTGTAGCAGCTCCACATACGGCAGCGTGTATTCATTGTTTGTACCAGGTTTACACACACACACACACACACACGCACACACACGTGTACACATCGTTTGGTCGGTCTCTGTTGATACGCGGTGTCGTAGAGCTCTGGGTGAACACAGACTGCTTCAGGATTTATTTCCTGATTCAACAACGCCAACATGTTGGAGTCCTTTATGAGGAGGAAGGATGTTCAGCAGCAGGGTCGATCACTGAAGGATTCTTTTTATTATTACTTGAACAGCTCAGGGATGTTCAAGGAGCAACCGTTTGTGCACTTTCTGAAGATCAGTTCTGTTTTTGAATAAAGGGTTGGAAATGAATGCTTTTGTTTTTTTTATCCGATTCATCGATTAATCGGAAAAATAATCACCCGATTCATCGATTATTAAAATAATCGTTAGTTGCAGCCCAAATTATAGCTGATTTAACTTACAGACATGAGATTGATCTTCTCAGGTCACTCTCTTTATACAATGATATCAATTCATCCCCGTGTTCTTGATATCTTACGAAAAGTTATTCCTCATTTTTCGTGCGTTTTTCCTGCAAAAGTCCAGCAACATGAGTCTGTTTTGGCTTGTTACATGCAGACTGTCTTCAAAATAAACTTCCATCTTCACAGGAAACAACTCAGGTTTAGGCGATGAAACTACTTTTCAGTTCGGTTTAGGAAAAGATCGTGGTTTGTGTTAAAATATCTACGGAAGCAGCGTTGCCTAAGTACGGACGTCACGTCACAAATAAATCAACATTGGCTTCTCGTTTCACACACGGCACAAACTGCGGCCTCCTGGAGGAAACACAGTGTTAGTCTGACCCATCCACCTCTCCTCATCCCACCCGTCCTGAGTGGAATTCTGCTCATGTAGTCGCCCGCTAGCTATAGCATGTAGCATCCTGGCATCACTGGGAATCACAACACCGCGGCTTTGAGAGCACTTGTTTGTAATTATGCATTAACGTGATGAACCAATGATTTAACTTGCTGCTAGGACCACTGATTCACCAAACCTGCCTGCAGTCTGTGTTCCACCACAGTCCCCGACGCTGCTCTCAGGATTCATTTTGTTTCTAAAGATAGATTTGATTTTGTAGCGAGTAACGAAGGTTTCAGGGGAAATGTATCGGAGTAAAAGTATCACTTTTCTTTGCAGAAATATAAGTAGTAAAGTAAAGTACAGATATCCAAAAAAACTACTTAAGTATTTCTACTTCGTTACTGTACACCACTGCCTTGAACTAACCCTGTGTACATCTTCATCTACACAAAGATATTATAGATATACATGTCCACGACTCACCGTGATGTCCAGGACGTCCTGGCTGTCCTCCCCCCCCATGGTGAGGGTTGAGGTAGTTTCATCGCTGCCGCCCCCCCCCTCCTGGACAACCTGCTCCTGGTTTCTCCTCTTCCCTTTCTTCTTCTTCTCCAGCGGCGCTGCTCCAGGGTCTCTGAGAGGAGGAGCACAATGAGGAGGAACCATTAGGTTGATAGAGGGTGTGTCCTCTCCTCACTGTGGTTTCATGTCCTCAGTAACCAGGTCAGAGGACCAGCAGACACCTCATCACTACTTTACAGGACTACTTTCTTTACCTCATGTCTGAGCCTCTTCAGATGAATGTGAGGTCTCAGTCATTGACAGATTTAAATGAACAGTGAGGAAGAGGAGGAAGAGGAGAACCACTTCACCGAACAAGTGACCCGTGTTGGACTGGTTCATGAGGCTGATGTCACCGATATAAAGAAAAGACTAAATAAAACCTTTAACCCTCTGAACCACAAAACCACCGTCAGGTTGGAAAAACATTCAACTCGTCTTTAAACCATCTCCAAAACGACTTCGTTTGTCGTAGAAGAAGCTAAAGAAAAAGCTCATTTAAATCTTTAAACAGTGATATTTCATCTAAAACATTTTATTCTACATTCTAAATGTCTCCACTAATAAAGAGTCTACTTTAACCAGATTGTGTCAAGATTAGTGCTGGACAGCGATTACAATGTTTAATGTCCATTCATCTCAAAGTTCAATAATGAATTCAACAGTAGTGTGTTGCGCACTTTTATTTTGAAAGTACTGCTATATGAACAAAAGGACAATGACGTTTGGTTTACACTAGTGCTGGGCAAGTTAACGCGTTATTATCACGTTAACACATTAATTAATTAACGCCGAAAATGATTTGATAGCGCGTTTACGCAATGTTTTTATTTATTATTATTGTAACAGACTCATGTTTATGGTTTTGTATTGGAGATGATATGTCCCTTCAGGGTTGCCGTAGAGAAAAGGCAGCGGTGATGATGGTGACCCAGCCATGTGCAGTCGTCTCCAGTGAGCAGCAGCTTTAGTCGTCCTCTCCTTTAACACAACTCGTGTGTTTATTTCTAACATTAGTAACACGTGTGCACACTTATAGAAATTTTTAAAGAAATTCAACTTGTGTTTCTTTTCTTTATTCATGAATGATGTCATCATAACTGAGTTATTCTGCACTACAGATGTGTTCTAGTTCTCTACTTCTACTCATGATGGTTCTGTTCATAGAGGAGCAGAACTTTAGACCCCAGAGGACCGTGACCGGGTCTTACCTGGGTTTGCGGCCCCTCTGTCTTGGTGCTGAGGGGGTCTTGGTCTTGTTGGTCTGTCTGTGGTTCTTGCCGTGGCTCTGGGCCTTAGTGAGGACAACAGGAGCAGGAGGAGGTGCTGTGGAGGACGGAGGACACATCAGAGGACATACATATCTATATATACACATATTTATATATATATTAGTGCTGGGCAACGATTAAAATATTTAATTGCGATTAATCGCATGGATTTTTTGCGATTGATCTCATTGTTGTGGCAAAGTTCAACAATGAATTATAAAGTAGTGTATTGTGCACTTTTATTTTAAAGTGCTGCTGTATGAACTAAAGGGCAATAACATTTGATTCACAAGATGCAGGCAGCATGTTTCATACTTAATGTGAATATAATTCATACTTTGTTGGCATCTTATTCTGAAAACCGGATGTTGGTCTGAAGAAACCGGATGTCGTCTCGCGTTCATGTTTCCGTTAACTTTCAAAGTCCTTCGCTGCCGATCTGTGCGTTTGAATGTGTTTACGGTGAATGTCAGCATATCGGTGCACGAACATGTCTGACTACAGGATGTTTGCTGCTTTTATCCCACTGTCGTTGTCATCCTCTTGTTCTTATGTATGTCTTGTCTTTCAATTAAAAAAAATAATAATAATTCTTTTTTTATTTATTGTAATTTAAAAAATGCGTTAAGGCGCGATAAAATAATTGTCGGCGTTAATTAATGAATGCGTTAACGCGGAATTAACGCGTTAACTTGCCCAGCACTAATGTATATACTGTATGTGTGTGTAGATATGTGACCTGGAGCTTCATAAAGGACATGGAGAATAAAACCATGGAGAATAAAAACATGAATAAAACCATGGAGGACATAGACTGAAGGTACCTTGGTCGGAGGAAACAGGAGGAAGGACTTTGACTTTAGGTTTCCTTCCTCTCTTTCCTGGGACCTTGACAGGAGCCAGAGGACCGGGGGCCACCGGGGCCCCTGAATGTTTACCTCCCGACACATTCTTCAGCTCCTTCCTGGCCTCCTTCCCTTTGCTCCTACGCTCCTTGCTCCTCCTCAGTGAGACCGCCGTGGCCTCCTTCTCCTCCTTCCGTTTCTTTGGTTTGCTGCTCTCCCTCTCTTCCACCTCACGTTCTCTCTTGTCCTTTTTCTTCCGTTTCTTCTTCACCCTTCCTCCTCCTCCTCCATCATCCTCCTCGCTCAGGGAGGAAGGAGGTCGCGGGGCCGAGTGCTTAGCAGCCCCGGCCGCCGCGCTGTGATTGGACGTCGTGCTGCCCACGGGGGTGAGGAGGCGGAGCCTGTCCTTTGAGCCCACGACCAGGTGACCCCGAAGGATTGTTGGAACTGTTTGTGCGTTAGTCTTTTGGTCCGAAGAGGAGGAGGAGGAGGCGGCTGCAGAGGAGGAGGCCGAAGGAAGCGTGTGCTTCAGGACACCAGTGAACATCTGGAAAATAAATGTTTGTCATTAATCGTCTGGTTCTGTTTCACTAAACATCCTTTTACAATGTTGAGCTGCTGTCAATGAGCACTTCCTGTACACGACTTTCACAATAAAAGCCCTCTACTGGGAACTTTAATGAGAAATATCTGCTGAAGGCATTGAGTTTCTTTGAGAAATGTAATTTATTAAACATATAATTTATTAGAGACAGAAAACAGCATGTCTGTTAAAGAGAAATGATTATCACTCACAGTAATATTATTAATATTATCGGAGCATTTATCAGCGGAGCAACCAGAAGAGTTTCTGCTCTTTGTTTGTCTCCACTTGTTTCGTTCTCCTTTTGTTAAATTCAGTTGTTGTCAGCAGGATGCTCGTCCACATCTCTGGTTCCTGTTTGTTGTTTACTTTAAATTTCATTCATTCATATTTAATCATTTGTACCACAGAGTTATTTTGTTACTGCATGTTTATGTATGTTACCCATATATTTATGTATGTTCCCCGTATGTTTCTGTATGTTACCCGTATGTTACCCATATGTTACCCGTATGTTACCCGTATGTTTCTGTATGTTCCCCGTATGTTACCCATATGTTTCTGTATGTTACCCGTATGTTCCCTGTATGTTACCCGTATGTTTCTGTATGTTCCCCGTATGTTACCCATATGTTTCTGTATGTTCCCCGTATGTTACCCGTATGTTACCCATATGTTTCTGTATGTTTCTGTATGTTCCCCGTATGTTACCCGTATGTTCCCCGTATGTTTCTGTATGTTACCCGTATGTTTCTGTATGTTCCCCGTATGTCACCTGTATGTTACCCGTATGTTTCTGTATGTTACCCATATGTTTCTGTATGTTCCCCGTATGTTACCCATATGTTTCTGTATGTTCCCCGTATGTTCCCCGTATGTTTCTGTATGTTACCCGTATGTTTCTGTACGTTACCCGTATGTTTCTGTACGTTACCCGTATGTTTCTGTACGTTACCCGTATGTTTCTGTATGTTACCCGTATGTTTCTGTACGTTACCCGTATGTTTCTGTACGTTACCCGTATGTTTCTGTATGTTACCCGTATGTTTCTGTATGTTACCCGTATGTTTCTGTATGTTACCCGTATGTTTCTGTATGTTACCCGTATGTTTCTGTATGTTCCCCGTATGTTACTGTATGTCACCTGTATGTTACCCGTATGTTTCTGTATGTTACCCATATGTTTCTGTATGTTCCCCGTATGTTACCCATATGTTTCTGTATGTTCCCCGTATGTTTCTGTATGTTACCCGTATGTTCCCTGCATGTTTGGGGATGGGGATGGGGGATCAGAGCAGTTACCATGGAAACTGGCTCACCGCCCCAAAACTGTGAGGACATAAACATGTCCACTGGCTCACAACTGTCTGTCAGCCTGTCTGTCCCTGGTGTCAGCCTGTCTGTCTGTCTGTCAGCCTGTCTAACTGTCTCATGAAGAGACATGGAGACAGTTTATTGTGTCTGAAGGTGAAATCACATTGGTCCGATAGATCAATACACGACTTTAAGGTCAAATGTAAAATCATACTCTGACCTCTTTGGACCAGAATGCAGTTCATCAGAAATCAGGGGATTTATTAAAATGCACTCATCACTAGAAATCCTAAAGACACGGTGAAAGTCTAATATATGGAAACAAAGTCAAGCCATTATTATAAATCATTAAAACTACTAATGACCCAAAAATAATATTTAAATAAAATCATTTCAATTGTGTGTTTATGAAAAAGACTAGATATGACGATCACAAAGTATCAGGATAACATTCAGAAGTTCTATTTAAGTCTGATGAAGTTTGATGAAGAAACAGTAAGTCAGTGTGCTTTGTGCCACGACTGTAATCCTGCAGGCTTAATAATGATCTTTATCCAAAAGTTTGGCGCGCTTCTCCCCACACAGCGGTGCCAACAGCGCCGTGAAAAACACATCAAAACGTGCGGCCTGATCAGGAATAGTGTGCTATCTATTTTTCAGAGATTCGCCCAGCGGTTTCCCCAAAAAACAGAAAAGTTTCTCTATTGACTTGAATGGGGTTTCGGCGTGAAGAGAGCTAAAAAAAAACACTTAACTTTGGGCCCATATTGACTAGCCATACTTTAACGTAGAAACATGATTCAAAGTTTAAAACGTAGACAGAATGCTGCACTGTATTGAGCCAAAGGGACATTTTGATAGCTAGCACAGTTTTCATGAAGTCACAGATTAAGTTTCAGGAAAAGTTTGGGTCCGTTTCAGATTTTAAAGGATTGTAAAGTGCAGACCCCTAACTAGGGTGACCAGACATCCGGATTTAGGCCGGACAGTCCGGATTTTCAATGCCCTGTCCGGCGTCCGACGCGCATTTGTCCTCCTGTTTGGAGTTCCACTGGGCCTAAAGAGCCGCGCGATAGAATGTTTTGCTGGAACGCAGTCTAACAAATGATTGGTTAAACGCGTTGTCAAATAAATATCTGATAGGCTTAGGTTAGGTTCTAGCCCTATATCATTGGTTAAAAAGGTAAACAAGGCTCCGTGTGCTGGCTACGTCATATCTACGCACTGAGGCGACTGACAGCTGATCAGCTGTCAGTCGCCTCAATCATCAGAAACCGACGTCGCTTCACGTGACGCTTCAGAGGAAAGGACGTCTCATGTCTGTTAAAACATATCTCCTCGCGTCCTCTCGCCTCGTCTCCTCTCCTCGCATGGTTTCCTCTCCTCTCCATTTGTGTCTGTACATGATCACTGTACAGAGTTGTTTTCTGGTCAGGGCCGTTTTCAGCGAACATTCCAATAAAAATGCACTTTAAATATTGATTAAAAAAAAGATCGTATGTTTTCAGTTGATTTAATGGTGTTAAACTACTACTTATATTAATAAAGACACAGTTATCATCACTGTCAGAGTGGAGATGTTTTCTCTGTTACCTGTTAAACAAACTGCACACATACACGGATGAAGACACTGCACACAAGTCCCCCAAAAGACTGAATCACTTTAGAAATATTTTTTGGCTCAGCCTACAGTTGTTTTTGGAATATATTTTTTAATGAGGATATTATTTACTGCCTTTTCTTCAGTATGTTAGTATTCCGTGTTACTGTGTTCTTTTATTCCACAGAAAAGCTGCACAAAGCTTTTCTGTGTCTGTTTTTTGCCCTATTGGCTTTGGTTGTCTCTTTTCGCGCCCTGAAATATGTCTCCAGCACGCCTCTGTCCATATGTGGCACAAAGCTTGAGTGTAGGATTACACAGGACTTACATGTGTTATACTGTGGTATTGCTACCCTGACTTCAGAAAAGGATCTGAATACCTCTTCCACTTGTTGAATAGATAACATTCAAACTGGTGCGTTCAAGTACAGACATTCTGCATCCCTCTTTCTACCACTTGATACTGCCGATGGACAAATTAGTCTGATGAAAACAAAGACACTGCACACAAGTCCCCAATAGACTCAATCACTTTAGAAATTCTTGACTTTTTGAGCCGTTAAATGTCAACCAAACAAATTTGGTTTTCTTTATGCTTTTCAAACATTCATTTATCTGTTTATTATTTATTATTTATGTGACCTGTGATTTAATTTGTACATTTTAAGACCACAAATGTTATGCTTTGTGGCACTCAGCACAGTGGTCAGTTTTTGAACACCACAGTGTATTGAATAAATACAAATACTGTGAACAAACACTTTTTGACTCTTTAAGACAATTTTTTCCGATTCTGTTACACATACATCATGTAGCAATCACACAAAGTTGCATTGTAGAGGGGAGCACGCCAGAGTCCGATGCAATTATTCACAGCTTCACTAAATACCGCAGTGTCCTCCTTTTTGGTGTTATGGATATGGTCACCCTACCCCGAGCCCTAACGTTAAACTAATGTAGCGTCAAACTAATGTACCGTCACACTAATGTAACGTCACACTAATGTAACGTCAAACTAATGTAACGTCAAACTAATGTACCGTCACACTAATGTAACGTCACACAAATGTAACGTCACACTAATGTAACGTCAAACTAATGTAACGTCAAACTAATGTAGCGTCAAACTAATGTAGCGTCAAACTAATGTAACGTCACACTAATGTAACGTCACACGAATGTAGCGTCACACTAATGTAACGTCACACTAATGTAACGTCACACTAATGTAACGTCACACTAATGTAACGTCACACTAATGTAACGTCACACTAATGTAACGTCACACTAATGTAACGTCACACTAATGTAACGTCACACTAATGTAACGTCACACTAATGTAACGTCAAACTAATGTAACGTCACACTAATGTAACGTCACACTAATGTAGCGTCACACTAATGTAGCGTCACACTAATGTAACGTCACACTAATGTAGCGTCACACTAATGTAACGTCAAACTAATGTAACGTCAAACTAATGTAACGTCAAACTAATGTAACGTCAAACTAATGTAACGTCACACTAATGTAACGTCACACTAATGTAACGTCAAACTAATGTAACGTCACACTAATGTAACGTCACACTAATGTAGCGTCACACTAATGTAGCGTCACACTAATGTAACGTCACACTAATGTAGCGTCACACTAATGTAACGTCAAACTAATGTAACGTCAAACTAATGTAACGTCAAACTAATGTAACGTCACACTAATGTAACGTCACACTAATGTAACGTCAAACTAATGTAACGTCAAACTAATGTAACGTCAAACTAATGTAACGTCAAACTAATGTAACGTCAAACTAATGTACCGTCACACTAATGTACCGTCACACTAATGTAATGTCAAACTAATGTAACGTCAAACTAATGTAACGTCACACTAATGTAACGTCAAACTAATGTAACGCCAAACTAATGTAACGTCAAACTAATGTACCGTCACACTAATGTAACGTCACACTAATGTAACGTCACACTAATGTAACGTCACACTAATGTAACGTCACACTAATGTAGCGTCAAACTAATGTAACGTCAAACTAATGTAACGTCACACTAATGTAACGTCACACTAATGTAACGTCACACTAATGTAACGTCAAACTAATGTAACGTCACACTAATGTACCGTCAAACTAATGTAACGTCACACTAATGTAAGGTCACACTAATGTACCGTCAAACTAATGTACCGTCACACTAATGTAACGTCACACTAATGTAACGTCACACTAATGTAACGTCAAACTAATGTAACGTCAAACTAATGTAGCGTCAAACTAATGTAGCGTCACACTAATGTAAGGTCACACTAATGTAACGTCACACTAATGTAACGTCAAACTAATGTAGCGTCAAACTAATGTAACGTCACACTAATGTAGCGTCAAACTAATGTAGCGTCACACTAATGTAACGTCACACTAATGTAACGTCACACGAATGTAGCGTCAAACTAATGTAGCGTCAAACTAATGTAACGTCAAACTAATGTAACGTCACACTAATGTAGCGTCAAACTAATGTAACGTCAAACTAATGTAGCGTCAAACTAATGTAGCGTCACACTAATGTAACGTCACACTAATGTAACGTCACACTAATGTAGCGTCAAACTAATGTAACGTCAAACTAATGTAACGTCACACTAATGTAACGTCAAACTAATGTAACGTCACACTAATGTAGCGTCAAACTAATGTAGCGTCACACTAATGTAGCGTCAAACTAATGTAACGTCACACTAATGTAACGTCACACTAATGTAACGTCACACTAATGTAACGTCAAACTAATGTAACGTCAAACTAATGTAGCGTCAAACTAATGTAGCGTCACACTAATGTAACGTCACACTAATGTAGCGTCACACTAATGTAACGTCACACTAATGTAACGTCACACTAATGTAACGTCACACTAATGTAACGTCACACTAATGTAGCGTCACACTAATGTAACGTCAAACTAATGTGACGTCACACTAATGTAACGTCAAACTAATGTAACGTCCACTGCAGTTAACTTAAACCAGCAAGTCTGAACGGTAACGGTACATAACGGAACTTGAACTGTAACGGAGGAAAAGACGTGTAGACATCTGAACGCTCCTCCGAGCTAAAGAAGAGCTTTGGGACGGCCGTCAACATGGCGGAGCAGAACAACTTCCGGTTCAAGCAAGGAAATGACAATTAAGAGACTTGGGATGCACCCCGGGAGTCTGTACGTCCTCCACTCCTTTCCTCGCCTCCTTTCCTCCCCAAGGACGAGACATTAGGAGAGAGGAGTCAAGGAAACAAGCGTTTAGTCTCTTTCCCCTCTCCTTTTCTTTCCTTAACGTTTGTTTGTTATGGCCAGACAACGGACCGTAACTTTTCTCGTGGCATTCTGTTACTTTCCTCCCTCTTTGTAACGGAGAGCCACACACAATGAGTGGGGCCATTGTTTACTCCCGTGATCAGCTGATCGCACCGCCTGAGCCGTGGCTTTTGCCCGGCGCCAGGCCTGAGATCCCGGAGGAACTGACGCCCTGCAGGACTGCTTTGAGTCAACGGACAATGTGGAGAACGTGGTGGAGAGGACACTGAAGAAACTTTTACCCATATTGGATAACCAGGACCACCCTCCTGCAGGGACAGACTCATCCAGCTCCGCTGTCACAGGACAGATACAGGAGATCATTCCTGCAATAAGCCTTTATCATAAATCACCTCTGAACAGATCATCCTTCACATAACTACTCACCGCTACACTGCTGTTGTTCGCTGGTGGTTGATTTTGGCACTGCTGTTTTTTACCTAGTTAGTTAATTTACCACTCTTCTTTCATTGTATATGCTGTGCATTTTTGTTATTTTATCTTCTTATATTTAAAATGTCCGACTCTGTTATTTTATTGTATATATTGTGCATTTTTTTGATACTTAATATTTTTGGTTACTCTGTTACTTTGTATGTCTTGCTGCTGTAACATACAAATTTCCCCCTGGGGATGAATAAAGTATATAGCCATCTATCTCCCTTCTTTCCTCCATCCTGTCCGCTATTTCCTGTCTCCTTTCTCCTCTTTCTTGTCTCCTGTCTGCTGTTTCTTTTCTCCTTCCTCCTCTCTCCCGTCTCCTCTCACTTCTCTCCCGTCTCCTCTTTCCTGTCTCCTCTATATTCTCTCCCATCTCCTCTTTCCTGTCTCCTTCCTCCTCTTTCTTGTCTCCTCTCTGCTGTTTCTTTTCTCCTTCCTCCTCTCCTCTCTCCTGTCTCCTCTCTCTTCTCTCCTGTCTCCTCTTTCCTGTCTGCTCTCGCCTCTTTCTTGTGTCCTCCCTCCCGTCTCATCTCTCGTCTCCTCTCCTCTGTCCTCTCCTCCCCCCATCACTAATAGAATCTAATCTGTAGGTAACTGGAGAGGTAAAAGCGTTGTTGTTCTCATCAGTGTCCAATATTACAGGAGTTCAGTAGTAAACGGTCACAACAACAACAACACACTCAACAGGAAGTGATGTCATCAGTTCATTACAGAGGCAGTGAAAACATTTCAAATGTTAAACTAAACACACGAGAACCTGCTTTATTTAGTACCAACGCTGCTGAGAGGTTTCTATAAATCACCTACTTCTCTTGTGTGTGTGTGTGTTACAAACCTGCTGCTTGTCCTTCTTGTGTATTTTCATCTTCTAACCCTTCACTTCATCTGTTAACACAAAAGGACACAATTATTAGTGAAAGCTGAACACTTTGAATTCAACCAGTTCAAACGTACAAGTCTAGTGATGCAGGCTCCCATTTAAAGACCAGTCATGTGGACAGCTACACTCCCACACCTGTCTTCACCAAACAGCAGTCACGAACTGCAACAGCAGCATGTCGACGTGGTGGAGTCCTTCCTCTTCCTGGGCTCCATCATATCCCAGGACCTCAAGTGGGAGCTGAACATCAGCTCCATCACCAAGAAGGCTCAGCAGAGGATGTACTTCCTGAGGCAGATGAAGAAGTTCAACCTGCCAAAGACAATGATGGTGCACTTCTACACAGCCATCATTGAGTCCATCCTCTGCTCCTCCATCACCGTCTGGTACGCTGCAGCCACTGCCAAGGACAAGGACAGACTGCAGCGCATCATCCGCTCTGCTGAGAGGTGATCGGCTGCAATCTGCCGTCCCTCCAGGACTTGTTCACTTTAAGAACCCTGAAGCGAGCACGAAAGATTGTAGCTGACCCCTCTCACCCTGGTCATGAACTGTTGGAGCCCCTTCCATCTGGTAGGAGGCTGAGGTCCAAGACACAAACTACTCACAAACTACAGGAGACCCCCCCCCCCCCACTGAGGCCAATCACCAACTGGCTGACGACGCGAATGTGTTTTACTGCAGGTTTGACAAGCCCACCCTCACACCCCCCACCTGCCCCATCATCATCAAACAACCACCTACACCCCCTGCCTCCATCTCACCTCTCCCAACCGACCCCCCACCAGCACTGAGGATCTGCGAAGAGGATGTAAGTCGGCTCTTCCACAGACAGAAGCCCAGGAAGGCACCAGGCCCGGACGGTGTGTCCCCCTCCTGCCTGAAAGTCTGTGCTGACCAGCTGGACCCATCTTCACAAAGACCTTCAACCGATCACTGGAGCTGTGTGAAGTCCCCTCCTGCTTCAAACGCTCCACCATCATCCCGGTCCCCAAGAAACCCTCCATCACAGGATTAATGACTACAGGCCCGTCGCCCTGACGTCTGTGGTCATGAAGTCCTTTGAGAGACTGGTGTTGACCCACCTGAAGAACATCACAGGACCCCTGCTGGACCCCCTGCAGTTTGCCTACCGTGCAAACAGGTCGGTGGATGATGCAGTCAGCATGCGACTGCACCACATGCTGCAACACCTCGACTCCCCAGGGTCATATGAAGGGTTCTGTTTCTGGACTTCAGCTCAGCGTTCACCACCATCATCCTGGAGATACTCCACCCAAACTCTCCAGCTCACTGTGCAGCCTCCACCTGTCAGTGGATCACTAACCTCCTGACAGACAGGACGCAGCAGGTGAGGCTGGGAAACATCACATCCAGCACCCGGACCATCAGCACTGGACCCCCCAGGGATATGGTCTAGCACCCGGACTATCAGCACTGGACCCCCAGGGATGCGGTCTAGCACCCGGACCATCAGCACTGGACCCCCCAGGGATGCGGTCTTCTCCCTCTACACCAACGACTGCACCTCAGAGGACCCGTCTGTTAAACTCCTGAAGTTCTCAGACGACACAACGGTCATCGTCCTCATCAGGGACGGTGATGAGTCTGCGTACAGACGGGAGGTTGAACAGCTGGTCCTCTGGTGTGATCAGAACAACCTGGAGCTGAACAAGCTCAACACTGTGGAGATGACAGTGGACTTCAGGAGGAGCCCCCAACACTGCCCCCCCTCACCATACTCAACAGCACTGTATCCGCTGTGGAGACCTTCAGGTTTCTGGGATCCACAATCTCCCAGGACCTGAAGTGGGCTCCCAACATCAACACCATCAGGAGAAAGGCCCAGCAGAGGTTGTACTTCCTGCTCCAGCTCAGGAAGTTCAACCTGCCTCAGGAGCTGCTGATCCTGTTCTACTCCACCATCATCCAGTCTGTTCTCTGCTCCTCCATCACTGTGTGGTTTGGATCGGCCAACAAACAGGACAGAACAGACTGCAACGGACCGTCAGGTCTGCAGAGAGGATCATTGGTTCCAGCCTGACCTCCATCCTGGACTTGTTCACCTCCAGAGTCAGGAAACGGGCAGAAAGATCTCTGCAGACCCTTCACACCCTGGACACAAGCTGTTCACCTCCTCCCCTCTGGAGGGCGCTACAGGGCTCTGTACACTAAGACCACCAGACACAGGAACAGCTTCTTTCTGCTGGCCGTCACTCTGATCAACAATACATCAGTTATACTACACTACTACCTCTGTTTGCACTGTTACCACCACTTGCACTATCACCGCAATTCCATTGCTCATAGGTTTATGTTCACGTGCGTGTGTGTATATATATAAAGTTATACATTTATACATACATACATACATACATACATACATACATACATGCTGTGTACTGTTGTGTCATGGTGTTTTGTTGTTACAGAGCGTTAGTTGTGGGTTATTAATTGTTATGTTATAACCATGATTAGGGGTCCCTCTCAATACACTTAAGACAAGTAGTTCCGACTGTTGCGCTCTTAGCGGCGAACAATATATTCTGCTGCCTGTTGAAGACAGACTGCAGTAGTTTCGGCTGTGCACCGGTATGACGGTGTGTGAAAAATTCACATCATACGGGAAATTAAAACCGGTATACTGCCCAGCACTAACAGGAAGTAGTATTTTCTGTTCTAAACTGGGTATTTATTGTCAAGTATTAATAAACATGATAATTTCTACTGAAAACGTGTATCAATATAAAAACAAATGATCAGATAATATATGTCTGTATATATATATATATATTATTTACATTAATTTATACTACATCAGTATGAACAAAGTATTATGGATGACTCAGTATTGAATACTGTCTCTACTACTGAGGACACTAAAGATGTTTTATTGACCAAAAAAACTTCTGTTTCTGAGTCAAAGTGTAGCAAACAGAAGAGAGGACAGAGGACAAGGAGACACGAGGACAAAAGATAAGGAGACATGAGGGCAAAAGATAAGGCGACAAGAGGACAAAAGATAAGGAGACAAGAGGACAAGGAGACAAAAAATGAGGACAAGGAGGCAAGAGGACAAGAAAGGAGGACAAGGAGATCGCCCCTGTGAGGTTTAACCCTCTGGTCCTCTGCTGATGGACCACTGTGTCCTCCTGAGGAATCGAACCAGCGACCTCTAGAACCTCCAGACATTCTGAATCTATTTCATATTCACTGTGATCCATCAGACCTCAGGTAGCCGGTTAGCTCACAGACCTTTTGTCTGTCGGGTGTCACACCTGGCCAGGTGAGCGCGTGCACACCACCGCTTCATGACTCATTGTGTACGCACGCACACACACAAATCTCCAGAGGCTAGCTGGCTAACAGCTAACTAGCTTACACTTCTCTACAGGTTTGGGCTATTTGGTCAATGCTAACGGACGCAGCGGCTAGCTCTCAGATAGCACACAGCTAGCTCACAGCTAACACACAGCTAGCTCGCTGGGTTGACTGAGGGTTGCGGAGGAGCTAAGCTACTTCTTAAACACAAAGCTACCCCCGACCGAGAGACGGAGACACGGTGTCCTCTTTTCACGTTAGCATCCGATGCTACGTTCCAAGCTAGCTATGTAACGTTACCGCATCATCTCTGTTGTAGAGACATTATAGGATCTCTTTACACGTGTGGACTATAAACTCTCCCGTCTCGAGGACACCTCTCCACCGGTAAACCCTCACCTGCTCCGGACTCACGCGCTCTCACCCGCGAGACATCACCGCGGTCCGCACCGGAAAAAGGGAGAAAAAACCACTGGCGCTTTTTATTTCCAAGGACACAAAATCGCCATGACAGTTTAGAAAAATGCATAAAAAATTAGCGGGCAAGGGAGGGAGGGAGGGGAGAGAGATGGGGGGGGGGGGGGGGAGGGAGGGAGGGGAGAGGCGAGAGACAGAAAGAGAGAGAGATGAGGAAGGAAGGATGGAGGGAGTAAGGGAGGAGGAGGGATGAAGGAAGGAGGGAGAGAGCAAGGGAGGAGGAGGGATGAAGGAGGGAGAGAGTAAGGGAGGAGGAGGGATGAAGGAAGGAGAGAGTAAGGGAGGAGGAGGGATGAAGGAAGGAGGGAGGGAGTAAGGGAGGAGGAGGGATGAAGGAAGGAGGGAGAGAGCAAGGGAGGAGGAGGGATGAAGGAGGGAGAGAGCAAGGGAGGAGGAGGGATGAAGGAAGGAGAGTAAGGGAGGAGGAGGGATGAAGGAAGGAGGGAGAGAGTAAGGGAGGAGGAGGGATGAAGGAAGGAGGGAGAGTAAGGGAGGGATGAAGGGAGAGTGTAAGGGAGGAGGAGGGATGAAGGAGGGCGAGAGTAAGGGAGGAGGAGGGATGAAGGAGGGCGAGAGTAAGGGAGGAGGAGGGATGAAGGAGTGCGAGAGTAAGGGAGGAGGGATGAAGGAGGGAGAGAGTAAGGGAGGAGGGCTGAAGGGAGAGTGTAAGGGAGGAGGAGGGATGAAGGAGGGCGAGAGTAAGGGAGGAGGGATGAAGGAGGGCGAGAGTAAGGGAGGAGGGGGGAGGGATGAAGGAAGGAGGGCGAGAGTAAGGGAGGAGAAGGGATGAAGGAGGGCGAGAGTAAGGGAGGAGGGATGAAGGAGGGCGAGAGTAAGGGAGGAGGGGGGATGAAGGAGGGCGAGAGTAAGGGAGGAGGGGAGGGATGAAGGAAGGAGGGCGAGAGTAAGGGAGGAGAAGGGATGAAGGAGGGCGAGAGTAAGGGAGGAGGGATCAAGGAGGGAGAGAGTAAGGGAGGAGGAGTGGAATACATATTTAATCCACATAAAGATGGGGTTAGCAGACTTTATTCAGTCTGGATGCCGGAGTCCTGCACGCACGCGCGCCCACACACACAGAGACGAGCCTCATCCAGAAGTTAAAGCGCGCTTCTTACCTAAAATGGCCACTAACACCACTGCAGCAGCCACAACACAAACAGCTAATTCTTCTTCTTTTATTTTGGTGGAAGTTTTCGCAGCTGCAGCCTAACATGAACCTTGAGCTCACGAGCTTCCATTGGCTGCAGCTGGCGCCTCGTGCACGTTTCCATTGGCCCCGCAGCTGTCACGCAAAGAAGACCCGTATCGAGTTATCCCGGGTTAGTCTGAGAGCTCCATTGTGTGTTGTTGTACAGCGGGTCTTTTCTTCCTGGTCACGCGCATTGACGTGAGTCATTTACGCGTGCGTGCGCGTGCAGACCCCGGCTGTTGTTTGTTGTGTACGTGCTGGTGTTGTTGTTCTTACCGCAGACCTGCAGGTAGATCCTCCTGGTGCTCTGCTGGACCCTACTGTCATTGAAGGGAGAAGAAGAAAACAAGAGGGGGTGCGTTCCGTTCTGTTTTTTAACGGTTCTCCGCTACCGGCTGCATCCACCAATCACGTGTCCTCGTGCTCCTCCATCGTTAAACACACATTCCACTCTTTTAAAGATCGGGTTTCGTGTCCCGGATGTTCCTAAAACCAGAGAGCCGTTCATGTGATGATGAGGAGGAGGAGATGAAGGTTGTTGGTGAACTACAACATATTCTAACTTCTCGAGTCTGTGAGCTTTGAGCTTCTTCTCCTTAAAACTGTTCTTAGGATTAAAGTAATTTAGTCTCACCTGTGAGACACAACTTCTTCATCTGTGATGTCTAAATCTCTCTCTCACACACACTCACTCACACACACTCACACATACACACACATCCATCCATATACACACACACATACACACACACATACACACACACACATCCATACACACACATACGAACTCACACATACACACACATGCACATACACATACATCCATACACACACATACATCCATACACACTCACACACATACACACACATACACACACACATACGAACACACTCACACATACACACACATACATCCATACACACTCACACACATACACACACACATACGAACACACACATACACACACATGCACATACATCCATACACACACATACATCCATACACACTCACACACATACGAACACACACACACATACGAACACACTCACACATACATCCATACACACTCACACACATACACACACACAAACACACACACACACATACGAACATACATACATACACACACATACATCCATACACACTCACACATACACACAAACACACACACATACGAACACACACACACATACGTACACACACGTACACACATCCATACATACATACATACACATCAAAATCAAAGGGTCAGAATTATGAGAATGATGAAGTTTATTCTTTTAAGTGCTGTGGCAGCATGACCAAGGACATGGAGCTGTGTTGAACATGATTGGGTTGCTGTGATCCATCCAGGAGCAACAATGTTCAACATAATATATTGTACATAAGTATACTTTTGCATCTACGATGAACTTATCGTCATAATTCTCTGAAAAGCAATATGACACTATGAAGGAGTTGTAACAGTGCGTTTATAAGTCTGCTCATTAGACTAGAGGATGTAGAGGACAAATGCATAATATCATGTTCAGCAAAACATATCCACTTGATGCATCAGGTCAGTGTTGTGAGAAAGGACGCCTGCCTTGTAAACTCCTGTGGGCTGATTGAACACAATAGACAAAGGTTTGTCTCAAGATGAATCTGCAACTAAAATGTAGCATTCTGATGTATTCTGAAAAGAAAATTAAGTGATGACATTTACTTGAAGCAAAAAACTAATATATGATTCAGTCATTGATCAGTATTTCTGCTCTATTATTAATATTAACCTTTATTTCGACAAAATCAATAGAGACAGAGGTCTCATTTTCAAAAGTTTTGGTCAAATAAAAACAAAGACAGCAAGAGTAGCGAGAACCATCGCCTGTACAGAGAAAGTGATTCGTTTTCATTGAACCCTGTTACTGTACGGCTTCATATTAACTTCTACTCTTACTGTACATTTGTTAGAATTGTGTCTTATGTTTGCAATTAATATGCATTCAATCCAGTTCAATTATTTAAATGAACCTGCTGAGATGTAGGTACAGGCACCTTAACCCTCTCATTACTTCAGGGTTCTTGGGAACAACGTGGGCCTGTTGGTCCACTGGCTGTGATCATCACAGTGAACAGTGTGATGAGGACATGTGAGCCAGACCCAGCTCCACCTTTATCCAGGCCCAGCTCCACCTTTATCCAGGCCCATCTCCACCTTTATCCAGACCCAGCTCCACCTTTATCCAGGCCCAGCTCCACCTTTATCCAGGCCCAGCTCCACCTTTATCCAGGCCCAGCTCCACCTTTATCCAGGCCCAGCTCCACCTTTATCCAGGCCCAGCTCCACCTTTATCCAGGCCCACCTCCACCTTTATCCGGGCCCAGCTCCACCTTTATCCAGGCCCAGCTCCACCTTTATCCAGACCCAGCTCCACCTTTATCCAGGCCCAGCTCCACCTTTATCCAGGCCCAGCTCCACCTTTATCCAGGCCCAGCTCCACCTTTATCCGGGCCCAGCTCCACCTTTATCCGGGCCCAGCTCCACCTTTATCCGGGCCCACCTCCACCTTTATCCAGGCCCAGCTCCACCTTTATCCAGGCCCACCTCCACCTTTATCCAGGCCCCGCTCCACCTTTATCCATGCCCACCTCCACCTTTACCCAGGCCCACCTCCACCTTTATCCAGGCCCAGCTCCAGCTCCGCCTTTATCCAGGCCCAACTCCACCTTTATCCAGGCCCACCTCCACCTTTATCCAGGCCCAGCTCCACCTTTATCCAGGCCCAGCTCCACCTTTATCCAGGCCCAGCTCCGCCTTTATCCAGGCCCACCTCCGCCTTTATCCAGGCCCAGCTCCGCCTTTATCCAGGCCCAGCTCCACCTTTATCCGGGCCCAGCTCCACCTTTATCCGGGCCCACCTCCACCTTTATCCAGGCCCAGCTCCGCCTTTATCCAGGCCCAGCTCCACCTTTATCTGGGCCCAGCTCCACCTTTATCTGGGCCCACCTCCACCTTTATCCAGGCCCACCTCCACCTTTATCCAGGCCCACCTCCACCTTTATCCAGGCCCAGCACCACCTTTATCCAGGCCCACCTCCACCTTTATCCAGGCCCAGCTCCTCCTTTATCCAGGCCTAGCTCCACCTTTATCCAGACCCAGCTCCACCTTTATCCAGGCCCAGCTCCACCTTTATCCGGGCCCAGCTCCACCTTTATCCGGGCCCAGCTCCACCTTTATCCAGGCCCAGCTCCACCTTTATCCAGGCCCAGCTCCACCTTTATCCAGGCCCAGCTCCACCTTTATCCAGGCCCACCTCCACCTTTATCCAGGCCCAGCTCCACCTTTATCCAGGCCCAGCTCCACCTTTATCCAGGCCCACCTCCACCTTTATCCAGACCCAGCACCACCTTTATCCAGGCCCAGCTCCACCTTTATCCAGGCCCAGCTCCACCTTTATCCGGGCCCAGCTCCACCTTTATCCAGGCCCAGCTCCACCTTTATCCAGGCCCACCTCCACCTTTATCCAGGCCCAGCTCCACCTTTATCCAGGCCCAGCTCCACCTTTATCCAGGCCCAGCACCTCCTTTATCCAGGCCCACCTCCACCTTTATCCAGGCCCAGCTCCACCGTTATCCAGGCCCAGCTCCACCTTTATCCAGGCCCAGCTCCACCTTTATCCAGGCCCACCTCCACCTTTATCCAGGCCCAGCTCCACCTTTATCCAGGCCCAGCTCCACCTTTATCCAGGCCCAGCACCTCCTTTATCCAGGCCCACCTCCACCTTTATCCAGACCCAGCACCACCTTTATCCAGGCCCAGCTCCACCTTTATCCAGGCCTGGATCAAGCGTCAAGCTGCGCTACAGACAGCCTCCTCTCCCTGAAGCTCTGTGACCTCATCATCTCATCAGTATCTGGGCCTCATGTTTCGTGGTCATGAAAGTTATTCTGACCATGAAATCATCTCATTCTACTTTGAGTTAAAACAAACAACCTGCCTGCAGATGCGCCAGCGTTCTGGTTTAACGTTAAAGAGTGACCGCGTGAACTGCATGTTTCATCACGTTACGTTTTCCTTCTAAATCGTGATAATGACGAACGTTAACAGTCGATAAAGTTCCGCATGCAGTGGACGTTAACTTAACCCAGCAAGTCTGAACGTGACGGAACATAACGGAATTTACCGGAATTCCTCACATCCTCACATCCTCACATCCTCACATCCTCACATCCTCACTTCCTCACATCCTCACATCCTCACTTCCTCACATCCTCACTTCCTCACATCCTCACATCCTCACTTCCTCACATCCTCACTTCCTCACATCCTCACGCTTCAGCTTCCACCGTGTCAGGACGTCACACACACTGGTTACACGGTGTCCTTTCAAAATAAACTCCGGTCTCCACAGGAAGTGAGCTTTAGCCAACAAAATATTCAGTTAGGTTTAGGAGAAAGGTAACTTAGCAACTCAAGTCAATTCCGAGTCACGTCACATGAGTCACTAACGAGTCACGTGACTAAATGTCAACGTTAACTTTTAGGGTCTCCTGGTGAAGGGCTTGTGTTTGTGCATAACGTCACATAAATGAACCTCCACTTGGTAATGTTGACACAAGCAGAAGATGTTGGAGTTTACTTCCACAGAGACATTGAGCTGCAGCGCTGCTGGTGTATTATTCGATGAGGGCGGAGCTTAAAGACTAACATGATAGGGGGGGGGGGCTTCTGAAACATCTACATTCACTCTGAAACACAGAAGAAGAAGAACGTAGAGAAAGTGAACAAAGAGAAGAGAGGAGGTGAAGAAGAGAGGAAGATCTGAGCTGAGGAGAGAAAAGCTTCATCACAGAATACAAGTTACAGTACTGGAATGAAGGAGGAGTAAATGAGGAGTAAAGGAGGAGTAAAGGAGGAGTAAAGGAGGAGTGAAGGAGGAGTGAAGGAGGAGTAAAGGAGGAGTGAAGGAGGAGTGAAGGAGGAGTGAAGGAGGAGTAAAGGAGGAGTAAAGGAGGAGTAAAGGAGGAGTGAAGGAGGAGTGAAGGAGGAGTAAAGGAGGAGTGAAGGAGGAGTGAAGGAGGAGTGAAGGAGGAGTAAAGGAGGAGTAAAGGAGGAGTAAAGGAGGAGTGAAGGAGGAGTAAAGGAGGAGTAAAGGAGGAGTAAAGGCTTCGGTACGATAACTGAAGTTTACTAATAGAAACAGATTGTCAGAGTAGGAAGTGGTGAAAGAGGAGGAGGGGAACAGAAAAAGGGAGTAGAGAGGAAGCTGAGAGGAGGAGGAGGAGGAGAGCTGGAAAATATAGAGAAAGAAGGAGAGAGAGAGAGAGAGAGAGAGAGAGAGAGAGAGAGAGAGAAATAGTGAGAGGACTTGTTGGGTTTGTTTCTGACGTCCTCATGAAAGCTTCTGCAACATTGAACGCTATCAGGACGGAGCAGACGGCAGACGCCCCCCCACACCCCCCCACACACACACACACACAGTGTGTTGGACATGAGGCGGTTCGGTGAGGAGGACTCGGTGCAGTGACCGTTCTTCATCCAGTCAGGTGAGTTTAATAAACCTGAATCATTGTGTCAGTAAAGTCTGGAGTCTGGTTCTGGTTTCTATGAAGTCTGTTGAAAGGACCTGAGGAAGTGTTTGATGTAAATATTTAAAGTTGTTGTTTTATAACTCTTGTAAGTGAGCAGCAAATCAAACGGCACAGACTCTAAACGAACATCATGCTGTATTGAAGAAGACTTGAAACTAGAGATTGAGACATAAACTCATGTTTACAATGTTTACTGAGGTAATAAATCAAGAGAGAAGTAGAGTCATTTTCTATAGACTTCTATACAACCAGATGAGTCGCCCCCTGCTGGACACTAGAGATGATACACAAACTGTGCCTCATCATTAGCTCTACGATATCTTATATTAGTACAGAGACCGAACGATGTGTCTAAATGTGTATAAATGAGGATAAACCACAGACTTTGGTACAAACAACACGCTGCTGTATTTACGTCTAGATGACGTCATGTTGAGTGTTGATGAGCTGCTACAACGTTAGCTTAGCATAGCACTGATCAAACCAGACTCCATTCAGAAAACAAGTGTTTTAAAAGTTGTTTGCTTGTCGTCTTGTGGAGAGAAGTAAACACGAATTCAGACTTTAACCTTTGAGAACAAAGATGATCAGATGAAGAAGAAACTTTTCACTCGACACTCAAACGAATGTTCAAACTGATTGAACGAACCAAAAGAAAAAGTAAATTCTTGGGAGGAGAAATATCCCGACGTCTTTGAACTGGACATACGTTTACATGCAAACATCCACACGCTTGTCTCATCTTCATGAGTGTGCTTTCTTATCTATTCATGCGTTTATAGATTTATTATCTCTCAGAGTAGTGAGCTACGGTTTCTCATCTTAAGAAGAAGAAAAAGAATAGTGTGGCGGCTCGTTGGTGTTTGGGAGGTTTGTTTGATGGATTCTTACTCACTGAGGAGAAGAACTGAACATCTAGGAGTGAGAACATGAACATGAGGAGAAGAGGGACGGCCAATCAGGACGCAGCTAAAACCTCTGTGAGGGGGGTGGGGGGGGGGGGGGGTCAGGTCATTATGTTATGGGGGGGCTGTGTGTGTATCAGACAATGTACAGGCCTCTTGTGAGGGTCTGCTCTGTAGCCACACACACACACTCACACACACACACTCACCTCAGAGGACCCGTCTGTTAAACTCCTGAAGTTCTCAGACGACACAACGGTCATCGGCCTCACCAGCGACTAGAACCAGAGGTTGTTTCCTGGTCTGAACTGCAGCATGTTTGTCTGATTCACGTTACTCTTTAAAGTGTCAGTTTAAAGTAAATTGTAGTATATTTAATGAGGTGGATTTTTTGTGTTGCACAGATTTGTGATTAAAATCAGATTAATGATTAAAATCTTTCTCTCCGTCTCTCCAGGATGTCGGTGAAGCTGCGATTCGACTCCCCCTCAGATGGAGGTTTGGTCCTCAGGAGCCGCTCCTTCACCGGGTTCAGCTCTCTGACTGGACGACGATGGTGAGGGACAAGCTCAACAGCCAATTAGAATGCTGATAACAAAGACCACTGTAGTTGCCTTAAAGCTCTAGAACAGAGTCGATAGATGAGATGTATACTTTACTTCTTGCACACTACAAAGTACACTATGATGCAGACTACTAAGTACACTATGCTGCAGACTACTAAGTACACTATTGTGCACACTACAAAGTACACTCTGCTGCAGACTACTAAGTACACTATTGTGCACTATGCACTACTAAGTACACTATGCACCACTAAGTACACTATGCTGCAGACTACTAAGTACACTATTGTGCACACTACAAAGTACACTCTGCTGCAGACTACTAAGTACACTATTGTGCACACTACAAAGTACACTATGCTGCAGACTACAAAGTCCACTATGCTGCAGACGACTAAGTACACTATGCACTACTAAGTACACTATGCTGCAGACTACTAAGTACACTATTGTGCTCACTACAAAGTGCACTACGCTGCAGACTACTAAGTACACTATGCTGCAGACTACTAAGTACACTATTGTGCACACTACAAAGTACACTCTGCTGCAGACTACTAAGTACACTATTGTGCACTATGCACTACTAAGTACACTATGCACCACTAAGTACACTATGCTGCAGACTACTAAGTACACTATTGTGCACACTACAAAGTACACTCTGCTGCAGACTACTAAGTACACTATTGTGCACACTACAAAGTACACTATGCTGCAGACTACTAAGTCCACTATGCTGCAGACGACTAAGTACACTATGCACTACTAAGTACACTATGCTGCAGACTACTAAGTACACTATTGTGCTCACTACAAAGTGCACTACGCTGCACACTACTAAGTACACTATGCTGCAGACTACTAAGTACACTATGCACTACTAAGTACACTATGCTGCAGACTACTAAGTACATTATTCTGCAGACTACTAAGTACACTATGCTGCAGACTACAAAGTACACTATGCTGCAGACTACTAAGTACACTATGCTGCACACTACAAAGTACACTATGCTTCAGACTACTAAGTACACTATTGTGCACACTACAAAGTACACTATGCTGCAGACTACTCA
>NC_136636.1:510274-515274 GCF_949748355.1 Melanostigma gelatinosum
TGAGTGTATGAGTATGAGTGTGAGTGTGAGTGTGAGTGTGAGTGTGAGTGTGGGTGTGAGTGTATGAGTGTGGGTGTGAGTGTATGAGTATGAGTGTGAGTGTATGAGTATGAGTGTGAGTGTATGAGTGTGGGTGTGAGTGTGGGTGTGAGTGTGAGTGTGTGGGTATGAGTGTGAGTGTATGAGTGTGTGGGTGTGAGTGTGAGTGTATGAGTGTGGGTGTGAGTGTGAGTGTGAGTGGACTGGGGGGAAAAGTGTCCCGGAGTTTACTGTCAGACCGGCCCACTCAATGCATCACACGTCTCGACCAGTCAGTGGCCTACTTGGAAAAATACCCATACACTTGACATTATTTTGGATGATTACAAATAAATTACATCATATATGTTTTTTTTTACAACATTTGGATCCACCAATTTGCCTGATGGACACATTGAATAAAATAATACTCACTATTGTATGTATAGTATCAGATGGTTCTATGCATGACGTTGATGATGGTGCTGGTGATGATGATGACGTTGATGGTGATGATGACGATGGTGCTGGTGATGACGATGGTGATGATGATGACGTTGATGGTGATGATGGTGCTGGTGATGATGATGACGTTGATGGTGATGATGATGACATTGATGGTGATGATGACGATGGTGCTGGTGATGACGATGGTGATGACGTTGATGGTGCTGGTGATGATGGTGATGATGACGATGGTGATGACGTTGATGGTGATGATGACGATGGTGCTGGTGATGACGATGGTGATGATGATGACGTTGATGGTGATGATGACGATGGTGCTGGTGATGACATTGATGGTGATGATGACGTTGATGGTGATGATGACGATGGTGCTGGTGATGACGTTGATGGTGATGATGACGTTGATGGTGATGATGACGATGGTGCTGGTGATGACGTTGATGGTGATGATGACAATGGTGATGACGATGGTGATGATGATGATGTTGATGGTGATGATGGTGCTGGTGATGATGATGACGTTGATGGTGATGATGATGACATTGATGGTGATGATGACGATGGTGTTGGTGATGACGATGGTGCTGGTGATGACGATGGTGATGATGATGACGTTGATGGTGATGATGATGACATTGATGGTGATGACGACGCTGGTGATGATGATGACGTTGATGGTGATGATGATGACATTGATGGTGATGACGACGATGGTGCTGATGATGATGATAATGTACTTTCTCTGTCTCCAGGCCTTCCTGTATGATCTAGAGAAGGTAAGCTTTGAGTCAAACTGCTTTCATATCGATCAATAAAGAATATAATACACTAATATAAACATGTGTTCTTTCCCAGGAGATCAGAGCTTTGGAGAGATACATACGAAGACTCGAGTTTCAGATCAGCAAGGTAAGACATCTACTTCAGTCTGAAGTTCTCAGTTCATGGTTTGGTTCAGGTGATGCTGATCAATCCTCATGGTTACGACTGATTGAACAGACCTTCACGTGAACTGTTTCTAGCTTTGTGTCCAGCAGGTGAGTGAAGATACAAGCTGGGGGGGGGCTGAATGGGGGGGGGGGGGGGCTGAATGGGGGGGGGGGGGCTGAATGAGACCTACTGGTCCAGTAGAGACTCTGTTGATGGGGTTCTGTCTCTGGTCTCTGCAGGTGGAGGAGCTGTATGAGACCTACTGGGTCCAGTGGAGACTCTGTGAGGGAGCCGTCAACATGAAGAGAGCCTTCTGTCTGTCTCCGTCCTCCAGAGCCTCCAGAGACAGTCTGCTGGAGCTCAGTCGCAACCACCGACACAGTCTGCAGGTACCGGGTCACCATGAGGGTTATTATAACCACCGACACAGTCTGCAGGTACCGGGTCACCAAAAGGGTTATTATAACCACCGACACAGTCTGCAGGTACCGGGTCACCAAAAGGGTTATTATAACCACCGACACAGTCTGCAGGTACCGGGTCACCATGAGGGTTATTATAACCACCGACACAGTCTGCAGGTACCGGGTCACCAAAAGGGTTATTATAACCACCGACACAGTCTGCAGGTACCGGGTCACCATGAGGGTTATTATAACCACCGACACAGTCTGCAGGTACCGGGTCACCAAAAGGGTTATTATAACCACCGACACAGTCTGCAGGTACCGGGTCACCAAAAGGGTTATTATAACCACCGACACAGTCTGCAGGTACCGGGTCACCAAAAGGGTTATTATAACCACCGACACAGTCTGCAGGTACCGGGTCACCATAAGGGTTATTATAACCACCGACACAGTCTGCAGGTACCGGGTCACCAAAAGGGTTATTATAACCACCGACACAGTCTGCAGGTACCGGGTCACCAAAAGGGTTATTATAACCACCGACACAGTCTGCAGGTACCGGGTCACCAAAAGGGTTATTATAACCACCGACACAGTCTGCAGGTACCGGGTCACCAAAAGGGTTATTATAACCACCGACACAGTCTGCAGGTACCGGGTCACCAAAAGGGTTATTATAACCACCGACACAGTCTGCAGGTACCGGGTCACCATGAGGGTTATTATAACCACCGACACAGTCTGCAGGTACCGGGTCATCAAAAGGGTTATTATAACCACCGACACAGTCTGCAGGTACCGGGTCAACAAAAGGGTTATTATAACCACCGACACAGTCTGCAGGTACCGGGTCACCATGAGGGTTATTATAACCACCGACACAGTCTGCAGGTACCGGGTCACCAAAAGGGTTATTATAACCACCGACACAGTCTGCAGGTACCGGGTCACCAGTAGGGTTATTATAACCACCGACACAGTCTGCAGGTACCGGATCATCAGAAGGGTTATTATAACCACCGACACAGTCTGCAGGTACCGGGTCACCAGAAGGGTTATTATAACCACCGACACAGTCTGCAGGTACAAACATGTGAAAGCTTCCCATAGTTTACTTTGGTTCCTCTACGTCAGGGGTCTTCAACTAAAATTCCAAAAGGTCCAGATTGAGAAAATCTCCTCGGGCAAAGGTCCGAAACATTACAATAATATCTAACTCGCGCTATTTAGTGCCATATATATATATATATATGCCACTAAATATATATATATATATATATATTGAAGAAGCCTAGTAACAATGTCTCTGTGTAGTCAACAACTGTCAAATCAAATAAAGAAAGTACACATCAATTATATAATTATATTTTAACAATTATTCTTCTCAGTTTTCAAATTTAACTGGATGGATTATAAATAATACATAGAAATACATAAATAAATGTTCTTCTCATTTCAAGTACAATAAGGGCTGGATTAAAGAATAACTGACAAAACAGAAAGCTTTTGAAAAATGTGCATTAAAATAAAGTAATTCATTTTAGAAACATTCATTTCACTGAATTGTCCTGCAGCTTTAAATTTAAAAAAGTCACAATATAATATTTTTGTCTTCTAAAAAGATAAATCAGTGAGCAGGACTTTATCTGGTTATTAAACCTCTTGTTTCAGCTCTATTCTCTCTGGTAACATCATTGTTGGTCAGTGAATTAACGTGTTCGGATTCTGATCATTTTGGGCTCTTATGTTTATTTCTGTGTCTTCATTCAGATGTGAGTGGGAACGTTTGCTCAAAGGAGTTGTGCTTTGTCTGGTAGTGCGCTTAATTTACCGCTTTTATCAATAGTTACTGTTTCTGAACATATGAGACATGCTGGATTTAACTGCCTGCGGGAAGAATTAACACAGAAGAGTCTGTTCATTCATGCTTATAAATGATATTCTCTCTGAGCACGTTTCTCTTTTTGGAGAACGTCATGTGAGATCACTTCTCTGATTCGCGCAATTGTCCTGCTCTTGTTTCTGTTTCCTCGTCTCTCCCCGTCTGTCACGTGTGTAAACCTCGCTCAGTCAAGAAACGTGTCAGAATACTCACATTTGATTGGCTGAGCTTTACAACGCATTGGTCGGTGTCTCCTGCACCGCTGAACAAGAACCGTAACGGCTGTATAAGATGCGCCGCTTAAAAGTAAATACTAGCTGCCTAATATGTATGATTCCGAAATATCGATTTTAGGTCCTGGGTCCGGAAGCAACTGCGTCTGGGTCCGGATCCGGACCGCGGTCCGCCAGTTAGAGACCCCTGATCTACATAATAATAATCATAGAAGATGAAATATGACTAACCTGTGGTGCGTTATTGTCTTATTATCTATTTATTAATTAAACGGGTCTCATCGATATGAAAAGACAGACTTTCATTTTGGAGATCAGAGATTTTAAACTCTTCTAAACTCGTGATGTAAAGTTTAAATCTCGTTGTAGGTCCTGGATGTAGATGATTTCAGTCTTCAGAGCTCGATGATGTGTGACAACATGAAATACTGAGTGAACTCAGAACCAAGGTTTTAAATATATAGTTTATATATTATATAAATACAGAGTGAAGCCACATTGTAACACAGTCAAGCTTTTTTGACATTTACATTACATTGCAGTCATTTAGGGTGTATTTATTCACACACTGTAGGCACAGCTACGGGAGACATTTTGGGGTTAAGTGTCTCGCTCAAGGACACATCGACATGAGACTTGCGACCAGAGCCGGGGATCGAACCGCCGATCCTCTGATTGAAGGACGGCCCTGCTTAGCCACAGTCGCCTACATCAGTGGTTCTCTACTGGTCGCGGGCCTTTGGCTATTTAAACAATCTAAAAAAATACTTAATTTTAAAATTTTGAAGGTGATTTTTCATGCAGCGGAGTGCCGTCTAGTCACACTCCTTAACAATATTTGGCGTTAATGCCTTGAAATGCTAAAATCTGCAGAGGATGAACTGAAGACTGTACCTCTGTCTAATGACACTATGAGGAGGCGAACTGAAGACATGTCGGATGACATCAAACAACAGACCACAGCTCGGATTAAGGCAAGTGGTCATTCTGCATTACAAATGGACGAATCCACAGACGTCACAAACAAAGCAGCTTCACTGGTTTACGTGAAACTTGTGG